>NW_022437046.1:4208842-4380627 GCF_009761245.1 Sapajus apella
AAAAAAAAAAAAAAAATGATGTCATATTGGATTGTAACCCAAAGTATAAAATAAATAAACATGAGTCTGGAGTGATCTAAATACATGCTTGAATAAATAAATACATGGTGGGAAAGGACAGATCTTCCTTACAGAGGAATACTAAATAATATATAGATATACTCTCCTCTCCAGATGGAGCTGAATTGGCCCTGCTCCCTTGAATGTGTGCTGGACTTAGTGACTCATTTCCAAAGACCAGAGTATGGATAGGGGAAAAAATAGTAACTTTAAAGTGGAAAAATCTGGCAAACGCTGCTTTAATCAAGTGATCAAGGTTATGTCACCAGCTGATGGCATGTGATGAGCTGGACACTCCACCTTTGTTATATTCTCCCCCAAAATGCCTAACTCCAATCACGAGAAAAATTCCAAATTGAGGAACATTCTATGGAATACCTTACCAGTTCTCTTAAATCTGTCAACGTGACTTTAAAAAGCAAGGAAAGACTGAGAAATTATCACAGAGAAGACCAAGAAGACATGAGGACTAAATACAGTGGGGTATATGGGATTGGGTCCTGGAACAGAAAAGGACATTAGTAGGAGAACTGGTGAAAATCTGGAGTTTCATTAATAGTAATATATAAATGTTAACTTCTTAGTTTTGATGGAACACGGTTACGTAAGATACTCACGTTAGAGGAAAGTGGGTGAAGGGTATATGGGAACTTCATATATTATCTTTGCAACTTTTTTTTTTTGAGACAAAGTCTCACTATGTTGCCCAGGCTGGAGTGCAGTGGCACCATTTCAGCTCACTGCAGCCTCCGCCTCCCAAGCAGCTGGGACCACAGGCGCCTACCACCACGCCCAGCTAATTTTTGTATTTTTAGAAGACATGGGGTTTTACCATGTTGGCCAGGCTGGCCTCGAACTCCTAACCTCAAATGATCCACCCGCCTTGGCCTCCCAAAGTGCTGGGATTACAAGCATGAGCCACAATGCCCAGCCTTCTTCAAATCTAAAATTATTCCAAAATTAAAAATTTACTTTAAAAAGTGGCTGGGCGCAGTGTCTCACGCCTGTAATCCCAACACTTTGGGAGGCCGAGAGAGGCAAATCACCTGAAGTCAGGAGTTTGAGACCCTGGCTAATTGGAGAAACCCCATCTCTCCGCTAAAAATACAAAACCTAGCTGGGTGTGGTGGCACATGTCTGTAATCCCAGCTACTTGGGAGTCTGAGGCAGGACAGAATTGTTTGAACGTGGGAAACGGAGGTTGCAGTGAGCCAACGGCACTCCAGCCTGGGCAACAAAATGAGGCTGTGCCTAAAAAAAAAAGTTATATAGTTCTCCAAAAATATATAAACAAAAAATAATGTTTTATTTTACTTTTTTTCTGTTTTTGAGACGGGGTTTCACTCTGTTGCCAGGCTAGAGCGCAGTGGCGTGATCTAGGCTCGCTGCAACCTCCGCCTCCTGGGTTCAGGTAATTCTCCTGCCTCAGCCTCCTGCATAGCTGGGATTACAGGCACATACCACCATGCCCGGCTAATTTTTGTATGGTATTTTTAGTAGAGATGGGTTTTGCCATGTTGGCCAGGCTGGTCTCGAACTCTTGACCTCAAGAGATCTGCCTGCCTCTGCCTCCCAAAGTGCTGGGATTACAGATGTGAGCCACTTCGCCCAGCCCACTTTTTTTTTTTTTTGTTTTTGTTTTTGTTTTAAAGACAAGGTCTCACTCTGTCGCCCAGGCTGGAGAGCAGTGGCACAATCATGGCTCATGGCAGCCTTGACCTCTCAGGCTCGTATGATCCTTCTACCTCAGCCTCCCAAGTAGCTAGGACTACAGGTGCATGCCACCATACCTGGCTAATTTTTTACTTTTAGTAGAGACAGGGTCTCACTATGTTGTCCAGGCTGGTTTTGAACTCCTGGGCTTAAGTGATCCCCAAAGTGCTGGAATTATAAACTTGAGCCACCATGCCCAGCCACAATTTTTTTAAATAGGGGGAAAAAGTCAAGTCATAAAGCATTAATTCAGGAGATCTGATATCTATCTGTTTAATGAGAATTCCAGAGAGAAAAAAGAATATAGAGGTAAGAAAATAATCAGAGAGATAATAGAAAAAAATTTCCAAGAGCAGTAACAACAAAAAATGAGTCTTTAGATTAAAAGTGTCCACTGAATGCTGAGCAGAATCCTAGGGATTCATGAGGTTTCAGAAAGTCTAAGACCTTCTGGAAATTAGAAACAAACAAACATGATCTGTAAGGGAATAAATATCAAATTAGCACAGGGCTTCTCTGAAGCTAGAAGCTATGAAACAATGGTCTGCATAGTTCTAAGGGGAAATGGTTTTGAACAGCTAAGCCACAAAACAAGCTTAGGGGCAAAATTGTGAGAACTAATAAAATTCACCTCCCACACATTCTTTTCTTTTTCTTTTCTTTTTTTTTTTTTTCTTTTTCTTTCTTTTTTTGAGATGTCATCTCGCTCTGTCACCAGGCTGGAGTGCAGTGGCACCATGTCGGCTCACTGCAACCTCCGACTCCCAGGTTCGAGCGATTCTTCTGCCTCAGCCTCCTGAGTAGCTGGGATTACAGGCACGTGCCACCAGGCCCAGCTAATTTTGTAGTTTTAGTAGAGATGGGGTTTCGCTGGGTTGGCCAGGCTGGTCTACGAATTCCCGACCTCGTGATCCACCCACCTTGGCCTCCCAAAGTGCTGGTGTTACAAGCATGAGCCACCATTCCCAGCCTTCTTTTCTCTTTTTCTTGGGACTTGCTGTGGCCCAGGCTAGAGTGCAGTGACACCATCTCAGTTCGCTGCAGCATCAACCTCCTGGGCTCAACTGATGGTCCCACCTCAGCCTCCCAAGTAGCTGGGACTACAGGTGTATACCGCCACACCTGGCTAATTTTTGTATTTTTTGTAGAGATGGGGTTTCTCCATATTGCCCAGGCTGGTCTCGAACTCCTGGTGCTCAAGTGATCTGTCCATCCCGGCCTCCCAAAGTGTGAGCCACTGCACCTGGCCCGCCACGTGCTTTTGCTGAAAAAAATTATTTCAGATTGTAATCCAGAAAAAAACAAAAAATCAGATATAATGTAGTGCTATGATTCTCAAAATACAGTTCCAGAAGCAGCACCCAGGAAGATGTTAAAAATGCAAATGCGGCCAGGTGTGGTGGCTCACACCTGTAATCCTAGCACTTTCGGAGGCAGAGGAGGGCGGATCTCAAGGTCAGGAGTTCAAGACCAGCTTGGCCAACACGGTGAAACCCCGTCTCTACTAAAAATACAAAAATTAGCTGGGCATGGTGGCAGGTGCCTGGAATCCCAACTCCTAGGGAAGCGGAGGCAGGAGAATTGCTTGAACCTGGGAGGTGGAGGTTGCAGTGGGCTGAGATTGCGCCATTGCACTGCAGCCGGGGCGACGGGGGGAGCCCCAATCCAAAAAAAAAAAAAAAAAAAGCAAAGGTAGGGCCCATCCCAATCTATTGAGTCAGAAACTCTGGGATTGAGGGCAGCAGGCTGTGTCTTTACCAGCCTTCCAAGTGATATGGCGCATGCTCAAATTTGCAGACCCCAGAGTTGTGGATGGTGCTGGCAGTCCCCTTAAATCCCCTTCACCAGGCTGCTGCACCCATTCCCAGCTGCTGTGAGTTTCTGTGCAAAATGCCGCCTGCCTCAAGGTGGGCCCAGGCGGAAGCTGGCCTCCAGCCAAGAACACTTCCTAGCTTAGCTTTCTTCCGCTCCCTATCCTGCTTGCCTCCCTCCTCTTCTCTTGAGATCACTCCCTCCGTTGGTCACTGTCACCAAAATCCCTGTCCCAGCCTCTGCTTCCTGGAGAGCCTGATCTAAGTCACACAGCAACCAACAAACAACAGAACTAACTCACATACACATTGAAAAAGAAATCCCACAATAATAACTGCCAGGAAATATTTTATTTAAATTAGAACATGGAAGCAGAAGACTCCGATAACAGTCTCAAATGTTTTTAAGAAAAAGTGAATTTCAGTCCATAGATAGTACAATTAAGAAGCTAGAAGCTCTTAGTCATATGGTAAAGAAAGAACACAGTTCTCTCAAAACGGAAAAGTGTCAAGAAACTCCAGGAAAAACACAAAACTGTACCAGAAAATTGTGATCCAAATATGAAACTGTGCCATGATTTTAAGCAATTGATATGTAGGGACAGAGAAGAACTTATACTGAATATTTAAAATATTTCATTTTTTTCTTCATTGACCTTATTTTATTTTACTTTGAGAAAAAGTTCAACATATGCCAAAGTAGAAAATAAATTGCAAAATGAACTTGGTGTGCCCATCATCGCTCAACTTGAATGGTTAGCAAGATCAAGTCAATCTCAAATATCTAGTCAATTTTCAAATTTCCATAAATATCTTATTTTTTTTTTCTTTTTACTGTTGTCATGTTTAAATCTGGACCCAAAGTATATTTATCACATTTAGTTTATATCTCTCTCTTATATCTCTCCCGGGCTACGGTTGAACACTCCCATTTAGTCAGCCTCAGTTTAGGGACCTGGAATTATATTTCCTTCTCTACTGATCCAAACACCATCCAAAATCTACAGTGACTGTTTTGTTCCTGCTTGAAGGCCAAATTCCTTGTCTTAGTCACTACGCCTCTTGAAATAACCGTTTGGATTGCTTTCAAGTTCAGGCTGCTTTAACCTCTCTCAAATCTTCAGGTTTTTTTAGAGTCAAAAGATTATTTCCAGTTTCTTTAGGTCTTAAAGGACCTTTTCTCAGTGGTCCAGTCAATATAGAAATTTGAGATCCCCTGTTCCTGCGGAAATGCTGAAGCAGGTGTCCAAGGTCTAGAAATCTGTATCTTTCTGTTTACCAAACTTTGTTAAGAGCTCCCCTGGTTACACAGGCTATGGATACTTGAGTGCCAGATGGGATTAAAGATAGCAAAACAATGCTCTAATTTATATCTGAACCTCTCAAAAAGTTCAGAAAGTTTAGGTCAGGAGCCAAAAGTGTTTGGAGCTGTATCCACAAAAGATTCTCAGAAACAATCTTTAGCCGGGGCCCCAGGTTTTGCTGTAAAGAGCCCTTGACCGTGAACATGAATGAGATGGCTGGCTTCAGGCACAGACTGACTCATGGAAGCTCTGCCTCCTGCCCTGCCCTGAGTCCTGGGGTCTGGACTTTACCTCTTCTCCCTCTTTATTGGGGCGGTTGGTTATGAAGGGTGGGGAGCAGGAAGGGCAGACGGGGCTGGAACTACACGAAAGGGGCTTTAGTCTCAGCTGCCCCAGACCTCCCAGGAAGTAAGTTGTCAGGCCAGGATTAGAACCCAGACTGATCTGGTTTCAGATTTTAACCCCTTCTCCTGCCTTCTCACTCCCCTGAAACCTGAAAGACCAGGAGACAAAAGCCCTAATGCTGACTTGGGTATTCATTCACTCAAGGACTCGGAGAGGAACGCCTGGAATCAGAATGGCCAAGTTCCTTGCAGTTAAACAGTTGACTCGCAAATATCAACAGACACACCCAGACACACGAAAGCAAAAGTCAGCAAACCAGCTAACAAAAGCGGTCCTTTTGACAGATGAGGAAAAATCAAATAATTACTCAGGTCAAACTCTTCAGTGTTGTTCTAGATGCTTGGGGAACTGAAATCTTAGCCAGCTAATTTTTTGTTGGGGGAGGAAAGGCGGGTAACATTTGGAATGTTCCAGACACTGTGCTGAAAACTGGGACAGCAAGATGAGAAGAGACAGTCCCTGCCCTCGAGAAAACTGTTCCTGTGCTTTATTCCTGTGAGCGATGAGCTCCTTGACAGCAGGGACAATTTTTCATCTCATCTCCATCCTCACTGCCTGCATGGGGCTGGTCGGGCACTCACTCTGTGAATGAATTTCAGTTCTGAAAATTTTCTCATTTTCTCTGACACCTGATAATTCTTCAAGTATTTGGTAATTTTGTAAATTGTTAGAAAAGAGGAAATTGTACTCAGGGAAGGGAATTTAGAGGTAAAACGATGCAAGCTGCTTGGTAGATATACCTTACCTTTTTGGATTTTTTTGAGACAAGGTCTTGGTCTCCAACTCCTGGGCTCATGTGATCCTCCTGCCTCGGCTTCTCAAAGTACTGAGATTACAGGTGTCGGCCACTGTGTCAGCCAAGACGTACTTTTTTTTTTTTTTTTTTTTTTTTTTAGGTGGAGTCTGGCTCTGTTGACCAGGATGGAGTGTAGTGGCGCAATCTCAGCTCACTGCAACCTCCGCCTCCCAGGTTCAAGTGATTCTCCCGCCTCAGCCTGCTGAGTAGCTGGGACTACAGGTGCACATCACCATGCCCGGCTAATTTTTGTAATTTTAGTAGAGACATGGTGATGTTGGCCAGGCTGGTCTCAAACTCCTGACCTCAGGTAGTCCACCCACCTCAGCCTCCCGAAGTGCTGGGATTACAGGTGTGAGCCAACACAACTGGCCAAGATATACATTTTTTTTTTTTTAGAGAAGGGGGTTTCACCATATTGGTCAGGCTTGTCTCAAACTCCGAACCTCAGCTGATCTGCCCACCTCGGCCTCCCAAGTGCTGGGATTACAGGTGTGAGCCATCACACCCAGCTTTTATTTTCATTTATTTATTTATTTATTAAAGATATACTTTTTTAATGCCTTCCTGAGTATAAAGTAAGGGAAGCAGAAGTAGAGAACAGCCAGGCCTTAGAATGGCACCCTGGCCAGCCACGGTGGCTCACACCTGTAATCCCAGTGCTTTGGGAAGCTGAGGATCACAAGGTTGGGAGTTTGAGACCACCCTGACCAACATGATGAAACCTTGTCACTACTAAAAATACAAAAATTATCGTGGCATGGTGATGTGTGCCTATAATCCTAGCTACTCCGGAGGCTGAGGCAGGAGAATTGCTTGAACCCAGGAGGTGGAGGTACAGTGAGCTGAGATTACACCACTGCACTCCAGCCCAGCTACAGAGCGAGACTATGTCACACACACACACACACACACACGCACGCACGCACACACACGCACACACACAGAATGGCACCCCTGTATATGCTGAGGAAAAAGCACCGTGACTTCTGGAAGAGGCGATGGGACCATCTGCTGCTTTCAAAGATCTCTAAGGATCCACAGCCCTGTGGCTGGGAAGGAGACAGAGTTTGAAACGGTTGTCAGAAGTAAATCTTCAAGCATCCAGGAGTGCGGTCATTCATTCATTCAACATGTATTTATTGAGTACCTACTCTGTGCCATGTCCTTGTTTGAAGGACTGGGGATACAACAATGAGTAAAAGTTTAAGAATCCCTGCTGTCCAGGCACAGTTGCTCACGCCTGCAATCCCAGCACTTTGGGAAGAAGCCGAGGCGGGCGGATCACCTGAAGTTGGGAGTTCAAGACCAGCCTGACCAACATGGAAAAAACCTCGTCTCTATTTAAAATATAAAATTAGCTGGGTGTGGTGGCATATGCCTGTAACCCCAGATACTCAGGAGGCTGAGGCATGAGAATCGCTTGAACCTGGGAGGCAGTGGTTGCGGTGAGCCGTGATCACACCATTGCACTCCAGCCTAAGCAATAAGAACAAAACTCCATCTCAAAAAAAAAGAATCTCTGCCCTCCTATGGATCTTACATTCTAGTCAGGGAGCAGGAAAAAATTTAAAAATTAACATATAAAATTATAAATGCACTTACTTGACCCAGAAACTCACTTCTGAGACTTTATCCTAGAGCTTCGTCTGCACAAAAAAATGATGCAGGCACGAGGTTACTTATTGCAGTACTGTTTGAAATAGCAAAAGACTGAGCCGAGCTTTGAATTTTGAACCACAAAACATATTATCCATTCAAAGCAAAAGAAAAATTTAGGAAATTGTATAGGTTTTGTTGGATGGCGATAAATGTGTTATGGAGAAAAATGAAGCAGGGAAGAGACTGGGTAATGATGAGAGGGGACATTTCTATTTGAAAGTGATTGTTAGGGAAGGCCTAGCAGAGAGGGCCCGCATGTGAGTAAACATCTGAAGGAGATGAGGATATAGTGGCGCATTCCTCAGGCAGAGGGAACAGCAAGGGCCAAGACCCTGAGGGCTTTCAATGGCTGAAGAACAGCAAGAAGGCTAGGGGGAGCTGGAGTGGCCTGGGGGACACAGTACAATTTTTTTTGGGGGGGGGGGATTTCACCATCATGGCCAGGCTGGTCTTGAACTCCTGACCTCAGGTGATCCACCCACCTCAGCCTCCCAAAGTGCTGGGATTACAGGTGTGAGCCACCATGCCCGGCCTGACACAGTACAATTTTGAGCAGTTCCCTAGCGTTGGACATTTTTGTGCCTTACAATATTTTGCTATAGTGAATACTTTTGTGCATATACAAAATCTCACCTATAGGAATGTATTTGCAGGATAATTTCCTAGAAGCACCAGAAGCGCAACTGCTGGATCAAAGGGCAAGTGTATTTCAAATGTTTAAGGATATTACCAAATTGCCTTTCCTATCAGGGCACTGACTATGTCATTTTATGACCATACAGAAACTATCTTTTTTTAAATTCATAGAAAAATATAACACAATTGTTGTCCTTGGTAATAAGAAACCAGCATTTATGAAACATCTACTAAACATGTGTCAGGAACTTTACACATATTGCCAAAAACACTCAGGACACCTTTGAGGCACAGTAAATCAAGCATTCTGTCCAACGCACCCACAAAGGAGGTGGCAGAACCGGAAATTAAGCCTCGGCCTGTCGGGATCCTCAGCTTGGGTCTGGACTTGCTCCTTGTCACCATGTGGAAGCTGCCACCCTGGTATGAGGAACCGGAATCCAGCGTAACTCACAGCGATGCCATGTGACAGGTGTCTGCAGGGAGGCCTGAACCAAGAGCTGGAACACAGGCCCAGAGCGCAGGACAGGTGGGGTGGCAGTGGGGTGGCTGAAAGGGCTTCACAGAGGCGAGAGCCTTGAGGGTGAGGCCTGAGGGTTGAGGGAGCAGAGTTTGCTGGTGAAAGGTGAAAAGTCTGCTCAGGAGAGAGGGCTCTGGAAAGACATAGAGGCCTGAGGTCAGCGGGGAAAGGAAAAGCTGGTGTGCACAGAGCAGAGGTCGGAAAGATGTAGAAACTTAGATTTTAGAAAGTTAGCACTTATTTAGCTCTTACTATTATAATTAAAGTATCTAATTTAATCCCCACATCAACCTTATCGGACAAGTACTCGTTATCCCCATTTTCTAGATGACAAAACTGAGGCCCAGAGAGAGCTTTAGGCCATTTTCCCAAGGCCACACAACTAGAGTCCACACCCTGAGGGTGAGGCTGGAAAAACAGGGTGGAGGCAGGGGGCAAAGAACGCCTCGAAGGCTGCTCAGCGGAGCTTGGGCCTTCCAGTGGGGGTCTCACTATGTTGCACAAGCTGGTCTCAAACTGCTGGGCTCAAGTGACCCTTCCACCTCAGCCTCTAGAGTAGCTGAGACTAAAGATATGAGCCACCACACCCAGCTGAAGTTTCATTTTAGAAAGCAGCTCTGAAGCCGGGCGTGGTGGCCCATGCCTGTAATCCAAGCATTTTGGAGGCCAAGGTGGGAGGATCACCTGAGGTTGGGAGTTCAAGACCAGCCTGACCAACATGGTGAAACCCCCGTCTTTAAAAAAAAAAAAAAAAAAGAAAGAAAGCAGCTGTGATGGGCCCGGTTGTGTTTTGCTTTTGCAGTGAGGCATTGATCTGCCCATATTAAAAAAGAAAAGAAAAGAAAAGAAAGCAGCTCTGATGTAGCAAGGAGGCGGCCTCATGGGTGAAGAGAGAGACAGCCTCCAGGAAGTGCATGTGGGAGGTGTGGGCTGGCAGGGCTGTGGGCAGGGCCAGGAGAAACCCTGGGCCTAGCCATCTCCCAAGGATGCTCTGAAATCCTCCTAAGCCCTTGTCCCACAGCAGGTACTCACCTGTCTAAAATTAAGTTATCAATAGCCACAAGTGGCTATTGAGCCCTTGAAATGTGACTAGTCCAAATTGATACTGAAGCCTTTGACACTAAAGACTTAGAATTGCCAGGCACGGTGGATCTCTCCTGTAATCCCAGCACTTTGGGAGGCTGACGCAGTTGGATCATGAGGTCAAGAGATTGAGACCATCCTGGCCAACATGGTGAAACCCGGTCTCTACTAAAAATACACAAATTAGCTGGGCATAGTGGTGTATGCCTGTAGTCCTAGCTACTACGGAGGCTGAGGCAGGAGAATCACTTGAACCTGGAAGGTGGAGGTTGCAGTGAGCTGAGATCACGCCACTGCACTCCAGCCTGGTGGCCGAGCAAGACTCTGTCTCAAAAAAAAAAAAAAAAAAGACTTAGTATCAAAAAAGAATGTAAGGTGTCTGAATGATTTTTTAGATTAATATGTTGAAATGAGAACATTTTTGGATATATGGGGTTAGATTGAAATACAATTAACATTCAAGACACCTGTTTAATTCTCTTTTTTGAGACAGAGTTTCACTCTTGTTGCCCAGGCTGGAGTACAATGGCTCAATCTCGGCTCACTGCCTCCACCTCCCAGGTTCAAGCAATTCTGCTGCCTCAGTCTCCCAAGCAGCTGAGATTACAGGTGTCTGTCACCACACTTGGCTAATTTTTGTATTTTCAGTAAAGACGGGGTTTCACCATGTTAGTCAGGCTGGTCTCGATCTCTTGATCTCAGGTGATCTGCCTGCCTCGGCCTCCTAAAGTGCTGGGATTACAGCGCGAGCCACTTCGAGGCCCATTTCATTCTTCCATTCTTTTTTTTTTTTTTCTTTGATTCTTTTTTTGAAACAGAGTCTCACTCTGTTGCCCAGGCTGGAGTGCAGTGGCGCAATCTCAGCTCACTGCAACCTCTGCTTCCTGGGTTCAAGGGCTTCTCCTACCTCAGCCTCCCAAGTAGCTGGAACTATAGGGGTGCACCACCAGGCTCTGCTAACTTTTGTATTTTTAGTGGAGATGGGGATTTCACCATATTGGCCAGGCTGGTCTTGAACTCCTGACCTCAAGTGATCCTCCCAGCTTGGCCTCCCAAAGTGCTGGGATTACAGAAGTGAGCCACTGGGCCGGGCCTACCTTTTTTTTTTTTTTTTTATTTCTGAAATTGAATTTCCCTCTTGTTGCCCAGGCTGGAGTGCAATGGCGCGATCTCGGCTCACCGCAACCTCCGCCTCCTGGGTTCAGGCAATTCTCCTGCCTCAGCCTCCTGAGTAGCTGGGATTACAGGCACGCGCCACCATGCCCAGCTAATTTTTTGTATTTTTAGTAGAGACGGGGTTTCACCATGTTGACCAGGATGGTCTCGATCTCTTGACCTCGTGATCCACCCGCCTCGGCCTCCCAAAGTGCTGGGATTACAGGCTTGAGCCACCGCGCCCGGCCCTTTTTTTTTTTAAAGTAGCTACTAGAAAACTTGAAATTACACATGTGGCTCACGTTGGACGGAGCCACACATCCCGCCTGGCAACCTGCCTGCCTTCCCTTTCACAGAAGCTGTGTGCTCTGCGGCGAGGGCTCCGCATCAGAGGAGTCCTCCTGGGGCCAGGCTGTTTCTGGGTTTGCTCCTGCTGCAGAACCACAGTGCGGCTCCAGCAACCCGCGGGCTCTGCTGTGCTCTGCCGTCCCCTAGCGGCGCCTCTTCTAAGCTGCCCTCCCCCTCTTCAGCGACATCCCCTCTTGGTTGATGTGGCTGTGCTGCACTCCGTTATCCTGAAGCACTTTGGGGTCCCAAGGCGTTTATTCGACTACCTTCTATCCTGTGCTGATGTTAGTTGAAAGCCACTTAATATAAATAATTTAATGAAAAAAATAGAGTTTAAGGCATGTCCTTGTCCCAGGTCTCAACACAACGAAAATATCTTAGGTATCTTTGCTCTGATTTTGGCTTCTGGTTGGTGAAGAGTAATCAGTGATGTCTGGAAAACAATATTGTGCCTACCCCATTAAATTCCTGGATGCTAATTATAATTTGATTTATGGGACTAGATGTTTGGTCTCAGAAGGCAGTTTCCTGATTTTGGTAAAATAAGTTAGTAGCATAGAAATCAGGTAAACTGCACCCTGAGGATTATGGGCCACTAATGTATATAAAGTACCGTACCTAGTACATTATGAACTCTCAACAAGTGTAGATATTGATATATGAATTGATTTTTAAAATATAAACAACAACCAGGCTGGGTGCAGTGGCTCACCCCTGTAATCCCAGCACTTTGGGAAGCTGAGGCAGGCAGATCACCTGAGCTCAGAAGTTCGAGACCAGCCTGGCCAACATGGCAAAATCCCATCTCTACTAAAAATACAAAAATTAGCCAGGTGTGGTGGTGCGCACTTGTAATCCCAGCTGCTCCAGAGGCTATGGCAGGAGAATCACTTGAACACAGGAGGCGGAGGTTACAGTTAGCCAAGATCATGCCACTGCACTCCAGCCTGGATGACAAGGTGAGACTCTGTCTCAAAAATTAATGAATGAATTTAAATAATAAATAAATATAAACAACAATTGTTTGTAGGTTTAGGGAATGCCCCTGCATGCTAGGGCCCTAGTTCAGAGCCCTTTCGACAAGTAAACAAAGAGTGGAAAGGAATTTTTTCTTTTTGAGACGGAATCTCACTCTGTTGCCCAGGCTGGAGTGCAGTGGCACAATCTTGGCTCGCTGCAACCTCCGCCTCCCAGGTTTGAGCTATTCTCCTGCCTCAGCCTCCTCAGTAGCTGGGATTACAGGTGCGCACCACCACGACTGGCTAATTTTGTATTTTTAGTAGAGGCAGAGTTTCACCATGTTGGCCAGGCTGGTCTCAAACTCCTGATCTCAGGTGATCCACCTGCCTTGGCCTCCCGAAGTGCTGGGATGACAGGCGTGAGCCACTGCGCCCTGGCAGGAACTAAATTTCAATGGGTCACTGGGCTGGGAAAACACCCAGCTGGTCAGGATCTTCCTGGAAAATTACCCAGTGAGACCAAACCAGAGTCAACTTGGTCACCCAGGGCAAAGAGAGCAAGTGGGGAAGAGGTCATGGATTAACTCCATGGAGAACTCTGGATATTCTGGCATGCGTGAAGACATTCCCAAGGTCATGCAGAATGGAAATATAAGCTCAGGAAGAAAACAAAACAATAAAAAATGTTCAACTGTTCAAGAAAAGCTTATTTGTGTATTTTTTAAAGTGGATGATTGTGGGTATCTAATCACTGTGGCATTTATAATCCCATGGATACATTTTAATGACTGACTGCTTTTATTTTATTTATTTATTTATTTATTTATTTATTATTATTTTTTTTTTTTTTGAGACGGAGTTTCGCTCTTGTTACCCAGGCTGGAGTGCCATGGCGCGATCTCGGCTCACCGCAACCTCCGCCTCCTGGGTTCAGGCAATTCTCCTGCCTCAGCCTCCTGAGTAGCTGGGATTACAGGCACACGCCACCATGCCCAGCTAATTTTTTGTAGTTTTTAGTAGAGACGGGGTTTCACCATGTTGACCAGGATGGTCTCGATCTCTTGACCTCGTGATCCACCCGCCTCGGCCTCCCAAAGTGCTGGGATTACAGGCGTGAGCCACCGCGCCCGGCCTTATTTATTTATTTTTTAATTTTTTTTTTTTGAGAAGGAGTTTCGCTCTTGTTACCCAGGCTGGAGTGCAGTGGCACAATCTCGGCTCACCGCAACCTCTGCCTCCTGGATTCAAGCAATTCTCCTGCCTCAGCCTCCCCAGTAGCTGGGACTACAGGCGCATGCCACCATGCCCAGCTAATTTTTGTATTTTTAGTAGAGATGGGGTTTCACCTTGTTGACCAGGATGGTCTCGATCTCTTGACCTCATGATCCACCCGCCTCGGCCTCCCAAAGTGCTGGGATTATAGGCATGAGCCACTGTGCCCGGCCTTATTTTATTTTTTTTAGAGATGGGGTTTCTCCATGTTGGCCAGTCTGGTCTTGAACTCCTGACCTCAGGTGATCCGCCCACCTCGGCCTCCCAAAGTGATGGGATTACAGGCGTGAACCACCCCGCCCGGCCTGACTGCTTTATTTTAAAGTGTTGACATTAGAATAGTGCTGGAAATTATAGACTTTGCAAGTTTATTTAAACTTATAGTGAAAAGTTCTACCTATATCAAGGTTCTACATAACTGTATTTATTTATTTACTTATTTATTTATTTTTTGAGATGGAGTCTCACTTTTTCGTCCAAGCCAGAGTTCAGTGGCCCTATCTCAGCTCACTGCAACCTCTGCCTCCCAGATTCAAGCGATTCTCCTGCCTCAGCCTCCCGAGTAGCTGGGATCATAGGCATGCATCACCGAGCCCAGCTAATTTTTGTGTTTTTAGTAGAGACGGGGTTTCACCATGTTGACCAGGATGGTCTCGATCTCTTGACCTCGTGATCCACCCGCCTCGGCCTCCCAAAGTGCTGGGATTACAGGCTTGAGCCACCGCACCCAGCCCCGGACTTCACCTTCTTATAGAGATCCCCACATACATGTAAAACAAATGTAATTTGTCTACTTTTCTCTTGTTAATCTGCCTGGTGTCGATTTGGTTTATAGATCCAGGGGAAGTGCTCACTAAGGGCTAAAAGAAGGGATTAGAGGCGATCTCTGGCTCTCAGACACTCCCCAAGCCTCGATGACTGGGTGAGGGTCTGCAGCATTCTTGAGGCAGACACGTGTGTCATCTCTCTGGGGAAGTCCAAGCTAAGCAGAGGTTACTTGGAGACAGGATCTCAGACCCTCAAGCCTGGTGAGTCAGGTTTTGGGTTTGTGTGCATGGGTGTGTGTGTGTGTCTTGCATTTTGTTTTTTTTAGAGACAGGGCCTTGCTCTGTTGCCCAGGCTGAAGTGCAGTGGTGCAGTCTTCGCTCACCACATCCTCAAACTCCTGGGCTCAAGCGATCTCCCCACATCAGCTTCCTCAGCAGCTAGGACTACAGGCATAGGCCACCATGCCTGGCTAATTATTATTATTATTATTATTATTATTATTTGTAGAGATAGGATCTCACTATCTTGCTCAGGCTAGTCTCAAACTCCTGGCCTGAAGCGATCTTCCTGCCTCAACCTCCCTAACTTCTGGTAGGTGTGAGCCATGGTTGGCCAAGAGTCAAGGTCTGAACTAGATAAGATGGCTCTAATAGCTTCTCTTTACAAAAGCCCTCAGCATTCACTTCAAAGTTAAAGCTCTTCCCTGTCATACCTGGCTCCCACCCCTCCCTGGTCGGCTTGGTTGCATGCCAGTCCTTGGCTCTTGCCCTCCCCCCATGCCTCCAAGCTAACCAGCTGCCTGTTCACACAGTTTATCCTGGGTAGGAAGCAGGGGAGTTTGTAGCATTGGCTTCTTAGCCTCTTGTTCCTGTCCTCCAACCACCTCAGTGGAGTCACACACAATATTCAGACCCGTAGGTGTGGATTTCACTAGCCAAATCCTGGGAAGCCAGTCTCCTGCCTGTTGTTTCTGTGGGGCATGCCCAGCCCCCGCTATGTGCTGTTCTACATGCTCAGGCCTTTGAATAGAGTTTGAGTGGGGTTACCAGTGGTGTCCACTTGGCTGGGGGCCAGGTTTGTAATGGCTGTGGAGAGCAGCAGCCTTTCTGGGACACAAATTGACCACGTTGCTGTAGTTGGTTATTGTGGCCACCAGAGGGCGCAGTATGCACAGCTTTGGGAGAGCCAGTTGGCGAAGGGTGGCATTTTAAACCTTCTAAAATTAAATGATAGCAGAGACCGAATTGATGATGAAGAAAAAAATGATAATGAAATTAAACCGGATAAACTTACCATCTCTGGGTATTCCAAGTGTGTTCCCTGTCTTCAACCTGGGCTCAGTAACAGCCCTCCAAGAAGGATCCAGCTGGTCTTCCTTACCTGGCTGGCCACTGAAAGTGCCCTCCCGCTCCTGGCCCTTGTTGGCCCTAGGAAGGCCCTTGTTGCAGCTGCCCTTCAGCCCCAGCTCTCTAGATGCTGGTCCCATGCCCCTGCATGAAGCTGGATGGGGTTGGGACATCCTTGGCCTTTCTGTTCCAGCAGTCTGATCTCCGGCTGACTTCTTCCCACGTTTTTACTTTGAAGAAGCTTTATCTGTCCTCTACGCTATGGTGGTGTGGTCCTCTTGCCTGTAACGGAATAGTGCCTGGTGCATGTGACAATGAAAGGCACTGGTGTCTTGTGGTTGTCAGCTAAGAGCAGAGATGTGAACCACGTGTTCGTGTTGGGTAGGACTTGTCGAAAGTGACTCACTAACCCAAAACACAGAGGATGAATGTAAACCTAAACGCCAAATTGTCTGTCTGCATTAAAAGCAGTGATAACCCGTTCCATCTAACAAGGATTTAACATGTGCTAAGCAGTAAGCTAAATACTTTACAGATATCATTTAATTCAATCATAGAAAATCTATGAAATTAATGGTAATTTCTCCACATTGTGAATGAAGAATCTTAGAAAGGTTAAGTGACTTGCCTGAGATCACAAAGCTAGTAAGTGGCAGTACTAAGGTAGGAAACAGGCTGAGCTGGCTTCCAGTTTCCCCACTGCCCACCTCCACCTGAGCTGCCCACTCCCTTTCTACGCTCCAGGCATGGCGCCATTATCCCTCACTGCCAGGCGTATTGTGGAACCCCCATTCCGGTGATATTGCAGGTGCACATTGACTCCTCACAGTGGATAGCGACACCTAGAGAGACATCTAGAAACTTGTGTCCCTGGAGTTTACACTGCCTTACTAGAACAGTGCCATTTTTATTTTCCTGGGGCTTGTTTTTTTTTTTTTTTGAGATGGAGTCTTGCTCTGTCACCCAGGCTGGAGTGCAGTGGTGTGATCTCAGCTGGCTGCAAACTCTGCCTCCCACGTTAAAGTGATTCTCCTGCCTTGGCCTCCTGAGTAGCTGGGATTATAGGCACATACCACCACGCTCAGCTAATTTTTCTATTTTTAGTAGAGAGAGGCTTTCGCCTTGTTGGCCAGGCTGGTCTGGAACTCTTGAGGTCTCAAGCTCTTGTTCTGCCTGCCTAAGCCTCCCAAAGTGCTGAGATTACTGGCATGAGTCACCACCTCCAGCCGTTCCTGGATCATTTTTATTTCCTCCTTTATTCTTTTCAATATTTTTACTTTTATTTTTCTGAGAAAACTTGGGAACCACTTTTCAATATTTTTAAATGAAAGCATTTTATTGTTTAAATCAGGAAACCATTTTCATAATTCAGGGTGTTCTCTTGCTCCCAAAGGGTTCAACTCATTTATGCTGCCTGGTGTGTTCACAACTCTGGTAAATACCTGAGCCTCCACTGAAGAATTGGAACTCTGTGACACCTTTTCCAACACTTGCCTTTCCCAATGCCTTCGCATTGTCCCTATAATGACCCTTATGATGCCTGTCACACTCATTTATCTGTATCCCTACTCCTAGCTTGAACTCCTGGAAGGCAAGAGCTGAGTCAGATTCTTAGTGACCCCAGGACCTGGCATAGGCTCTGGTTCCAAGCAATAATGCCAACTGAATACATTGCATCGAAGGTGCTTTACTATGTGCTAAGAATTTTGCCTGTACTAATTCATTTACTCTGACAACTATTCCAGGGAGTGGGTTTGTTATTATTTTCATCCCATTTTACAGAGGAGGAAACTGATGCAGAGATAACGCACCTGAGGTCACCTAGCAAGTAACTATAAAAACCCAGACCAGGCTGGGCGCAGTGGCTCATGCCTGTAATCCCAGCACTTTGGGAGGCCAAGGAGGGTGGATCACAAGGTCAAGAGTTCGACACCAGCCTGGCCAACATGGTGAAACCCCAAATCTACTAAAAATACAAAAATTAGCCAGGCATGGTGGTACATGCCTATAATCCTCCCTACTCAGGAGGCTGAGGCAGGAGAATTGCTTGAACCTGGGAGGTGGAAGTTGCAGTGAGCTGAGATCGCACTACAGCACTCCAGCCTAGGGGAGAGAGTGAGGCTGTCTCAGGGAAAAAAAAAAAAAAAACCCAGACCAGGAATGTGAGACCAGGCTGTCAGGCTCAAACATATGCCACACTGAAGAGGTGCTTGGTAATGCTTTGCTACATGAAAAAACCTAGAGTTTCTCCAAAGTATCATTCAATCTGAAAAGTATTTTCAATACAGCCAGGGGCAGTGGCCACACCTGTACTCACAACTATTTGAGTGGCTGAGGTGTGAGGATGGCATGAGGCCAGGAGTTCGAGAGCAGCCTGGGCAACATAGTTAAACCTGTCTTTAAAATAAAGAAAGAAATAAAGAAAATTTGGGCGCAGGGGGGAGGGGAGAATATTTTGAATAGCCCCCAAGGCAGCAATTTAAATCCACATCCCAGCCCACTGTGTGGATCCAGCGGCCACACAGCCAGTTTGTTCAGGAAAGCCTGAACAAGGTTAAGTGGTTGCTCTCACTGAGTCCATCTCCACTCATTTACTAAACCATTTGGACCTCAGTTTACAGAAGAGAAAAAACATGTGTTTGTGGGCAGGGCGCTGTGGTGTCTCATTTCCCTACCTAGGGCTCCAGGCCCCCCCGAACAATCCTGAACCCCCTTAATCTGCCTCTTCCATCCTTATAAAGCTGATCTTCTAGTTCAGGGTGGGGTCCCAGGAACTCGCCTGACTATGAAACTTAACTGTGAGTTTGCCATCAACTGTCTCTAAAAAAAGAAAAAGAAATTGACACAGTCATCCCAGCCGTTAGCAGCCACCACCCTGATCAGTCAGCAGCCATCAACATTAAGGCAAGACCCTCCACCAGCAAAAAGATTACGACTCACTAAAGGCTCAGAGGATCGTTAGCATTTTTAATCAATAAAGAATTTTTAATTAATATACGTATATTGTGGTTTTAGACGTAATGCTGTTGTACACTTAATAGAGCACAGTTAAGTTTGCAATAGTGCAATATAACTTTTACATGCACTATAGTGTAAATATAACTTTGATATCCACTGGCAAACAAACAAAAATTCATGTGACTCACTTTGTTGTGACATGTCTGGAACCAACCTGCAACATCTCCGGGGCGTGCTTGTGATTCTAAATGTTCTAGCAACAAAAAACAAAAAGAAATGGATAAGCTTAATTGTAATAGCACTTTATTTAACCCAATATATCTAAAGTTTTATTGTTTCAACATGTAATCAATGTAAAAATATTAATGACATTATATTCTTTTTTATATTTCCAAATCTGATGTGTATTTTATACTTACAGCTCTTTTCCATCCAGACTAGCCATTTTTAAGTGCTCAAAAGCCCCATGAGGCCAGTGGCTACGGTTTAAGGCAGACAAATTTATAGTCTGATTAAGAGACTCTGAGTTTTCAGGCCGGGCGCGGTGGCTCAAGCCTGTAATCCCAGCACTTTGGGAGGCCGAGGCGGGTGGATCACGAGGTCAAGAGATCGAGACCATCATGGTCAACATGGTGAAACCCCGTCTCTACTAAAAATACAAAAAATTAGCTGGGCATGGTGGTGCGTGCCTGTAATCCCAGCTACTCAGGAGGCTGAGGCAGGAGAATTGCCTGAACCCAGGAGGCGGAGGTTGCGGTGAGCCGAGATCACGCCATTGCACTCCAGCCTGGGTAACATGAGTAAAACTCCGTCTCAAAAAAAAAGAAAAAAAAAGAGACTCTGAGTTTTCTTTTCTTTTCTTTCTTTTTCTTTTTTCTTGAGATGGAGTTTTGCTCTTCTTGCCCAGGCTGGAGTAATCTCGGCTCACTGCAGCCTCCACCCACTGCAACCTCGGCCTCCCAGGTACAAACACTTCTCCTGTCTCAGCCTCCTGAGGAGCTGGTATTACAGGTGCCTGCCACCACACTAATTTTTTTAGCTGGGATTACAGGCACCTGCCACCATGCTAATTAGCCTGGCACTGGCTAATTTTTTTTTTTTTTGTATTTTTAGCAGAGATGGGGTTTCACCATGTTAGCCAGGCTGGTCTCGAACTCCTGACCTCAGGTGATTCGCCGGTCTTGGCCTCCCAAAGTGCTGGGATTACAGGCCTGAACACCCAACTAATCTTTGTATTTTTAGTAGAGACAGGGTTTCACCATGTTGGCCAGCCTGGCCTCAAATTCCTGACCTCTGGTGATCCACCCACCTCAGCCTCCCAAAGCGCTGGGATTACAGGTATGAGCCACCACGCGGGGCCCTGAGACTCTGAGTTTTCTATCATAGAACACGTTGTAACTGAAAAGAAAAATTATAAAAACAAAAATTGGGGCTGGGTGCCGTGGCCCACACCTGTAATCCCAGCACTTTGGAAAGCCAAGGCAGGCAGATCACAAGGTCGAGAGATTGAGACCATCCTGGCCAACATGGTGAAACCGGTCTCTACTAAAAATAGAAAAATTAGCCAGGCATGGTGGTGCATGCCTGTAGTCCCAGCTACTTGGGAGGCTGAGGTGGGGGAATCGTTTGAACCCAGGAGGTGTAGGTTGCAGTGAGCTGAGATCGCGCCACTGCACTCCAGCCTGAGCGACAGACAACAGAGCAAGACTCCATCTCAAAAAAATAAATAAATAAATAAATAAAAAATTACAAAAAGAGAGACTCTGAGTTTTCAGAAAAAAGGAGGATGCCATTTGGTGTTGGCAAAGACATTTACATTGTTTCACAAGTGGCTGTGTAATCAGAAATTCATATATGTTCTTGTCTCCTTACTTTTTTTTCTTTTTTATTTCTTTTCATTTCACAAGTGATACATGAATATATTTTCTTCTTTTCTTTTTCTTTCTTTTTTTTTTTTTAAAGATGGGATTTTGCCGTGATGGCCAGGCTGGTCTTGAACTCCTGACCTCAGGTGATCCACCCACCTTGGCCTCCCAAAGTGCTAGGGTTACAGGCATGAGCCACTGTGCCCAGCTTCTTTTCTTTTTTGTTTTTTGAGACAGAGTCTCCCTCTGTCACCCAGGCTGGAGTACAGAGGGGCAATCTGGGCTCCCTGCAACCTCTGCCTCCCAGGTTCAAGCCATCCTCCCACCTCAGCCTCTGGAGTAGCTGGGACTACAGACCCATGTGCCAGGCTATTTTTTGTATCTTTTTGTAGAGATGGAGTGTCACCATGTTGCCCAGGCCCACCTAGAACCCCTGAGCTCAAGCAATCCGCCCGCCTCAACATCCCAAAGTGCAAGGATTACAGGTGTGAGCCACCACACTCAGCCAACATATTTTAAGAAAAGTCAAGCCATGAATTGCTCCTTAACCTCCCCTAATACTGCTGCATTCCCCAGAGGTAACCTTCATTCTCTATGGGTTGAGTATAAATCCTTCCATGCATTTACATTCATAGACATGTTTTTTGTTTGTTTATTTTTTGTTTTTTTGGGTTTTTTTGAGAAGGAGTCTTGCTCTGTCACCCAGGCTGGAGTGCAATGGTATGATCTGGGCTCACTGTAACCTCCACCTCCTGGGTTCAAGTGATTCTCCTGCCTCAGCCTCCTGAGTAGCTGGGATTACAGGTATCCACCACCATGCTCAGCTAATTTTTTGTATTTTTAGTAGAGACGGGTTTTCGCCATGTTGGTCAGGCTGGTCTCGAACTCCTGAACTCGTGATCCGCCCGCCTCAGCCTCCCAAAGTGCTGGGATTACAGGTGTGAGCCACTGTGCCCGGCCACATAGATATGTTTTATTATATTTTACATAAATACTATACAGTAATATTGTTCTGCAACTTGCTTTTTTTTCACATAGCAGTATTACTTGGTGTTTTTTCATGCAAGTACATAGATCTATTCTTTTTTTTTTTTTAGTTATTACATTACATAATATTCCATAACAATTTTCCTACTTCAGGGCTTTTTGGTTGTTTATAATTTATTTTTCATTATTACTAATAATGTTCTAATAAGCATTCTTGCAATCACCCCATGTACATTGTGTGAGTGTTTTCTGAAGTAGATAAAAAGAGATATATTTTCTGGGCCAAAGGAAATCTACATCTTTAATTTCAGTGGATACTGCCAAGCTGCCCTCCAAAAAGGAAGTACCAATTCACACCTCACCTACAGAGTGAGGATGCTTGTCTCATCACACGCTTCCATACACTGAATCTTATTTTTATTTTAAGTAGGGGTATTCAGAAGTGTGAGTCTTTTAAGCAATGATACAAAAGCAGTAAAAAAAGATCTTTTCAAATGTATTTGACAGCATTCTTCTATGAATATGCAGAGACTCAATTTGAGGCCCAGAGTGAGTCACCGATCAATTTTAATCAAATCACTGAGAATGTGATAACATCATTGTGTCCCTCTGAGGGTGTCAGACCTAAAGTAAGTGATAACTGAATATGGTCCCTATTACCCTAGAACAGCGATCCCTTAACAGGTGCCCCCAGTGGAAGCCCATGTACCCTCTCTCTGTGAACACAAGAAATTCCTCTGTCTTCTTGCCTTCCTCTGAGCCGCTCACTCTGGAACTGCAAAGCAGGCACACCCACTCTTATCCCCATGACATCAGTTCTCTCTCTTTCTTTGCCAAGCTCCTCGAGCTGGATTTGGGTAAGTTTTTCCTTCTTTTTTCTGAGATGGAGTCTCGCTCTTGTTGCCCAGGCTGGAGTGCAGTGGCACAATCTCGGCTCACTGCAACCTCTGCCTCCTGGGCTTAAGCGTGTCTTGTGCCTCAGCCTCCCGAGTAGCTGGGTCTACAGGTGTGCCACCATGCCCAGCTAATTTTTATATTTTTAGTAAAGATGGTGGGGGTGGGGGGTCTTATCATGTTGGCCAGGCTGGTCTCGAACTCCTGGCCTCTAGTGATCCACCTGCCTCTGCCTCCCAAAGTGCTGGGATTACAGGTGTGAGCCACTGTGCCCAGCCTTTGGATTCAAGTAAATTCAATGCTTTCTATGAGGTTCTACTGTTTTCAAACTGTTCCCAGAAACTGTAGGCTGTATTCATTCGACCAGGGCAAATCTCACCTTTGGTTTTCAGAAATTTCAGGAAAATATCTTTGTGGTGCTCACAGGGTCCAGGGATGGTCCAGGTGTGGCCACAAACCCATATGTTTCTCACACATACAGTGTCCCGTCCCCTCTTCACAATCCCAAGGATAATTCTGTGACTCTGTGGGCTAAACACATAAAGCCTTGCTTTCATTTGGATATCCAGGGAGAGATTAAGGCATTCTCACTGTCCTGCTCTGAATTACAATTCAATGTATTGCGACTACTATTGTTTCATGGCATTATTTTGAGTGCTATATTGCCTTTCGCTTAGAATAGTCTTAGACAAAGGATGGGCAGTATGATGAAGACAAAGGCTTCCTTCATCATGGACTTTCTCCTGGGGCTGGGGAGTGACACTCAGGCAGGAGGCCTCCTGGCATCGCTGGGGAAGGAAGGGCAGCAGATGACCTACCACATCATCAAGAGGTGCCGTTTACCTCAGGGAACTTGCCACTGTCTGATCCTCAGCTTTCAGCCTCCAGAATTTGGTTTTCTGAACATCCCAGATAAGATACAGCATGTGCAGGCAAATTCATATTAGTTCCAAGCTACGGGGAACTATCCATGCATTGATTTGTTTGCTCTTCAAACTTTGACTGACACTGGGCCTGAGCCTGTCCAGATCCAAGCTCTGAATAGAATGAATAAAATAGGCACGGTCCGGGCTCCTACATAGCCTACAGCCTACTGAGAAAACACACAGACCATCTCACGTAGTGAGATGAGTGTTACAGGAGGGGATGCCCACAACGCTGACGAAGCAATGAGAGGAGGCGCAACCCTGAAGAAGCAGAGTATTTAACATGCGGGCAGCAGGGAAGGGAAGGAGCCAGTATGAAGCAAGATTAGCACACGCAAGGGGGAGAATGATCGCTAGAGCAAGGTCTCAAGGAAACAGAACTACACTGGGACCAGAACACAATGGGAAGATTGGCCTTAGGAAGAAAGAGGGTCTCTTTCCTAAGCCGGAAGGGAAGGAGAAAAGGATAGCCAAGGACACACAGGATGGGCGGAAGGCAGTTCCCGACTGCACCATCTACTGGGGGGCAAGGGGTTAGGAGGGAGGTTGACTGCTGAAAGTGAGGAGGACGTTCTGGGGTTCAAGCTTTGCCAACGGTTATTATAGGGACTGTGGAAGAATGTGAGGCATATGGGAATGAGGAAATAGAGGGACTAGGAGCCCGCTGTGACTTTACTCTGATCCCAGCATGCAAGGTCAGCTGCTCTCTGTCAGGCCCGCATCTCTAGTGAAGACATAGGAAGTCAGGCAGGCGGATTCACCAGGCTCACGTTTTCAACAACTTGGCACCACTCTATATACAGACCAAGGAGCTGGATGAGGAGGCACATGAAGAGCAGAGAGAGATAACAGATGGAGGGCGGTGGGGAGAAAAACAACCTATTCCTAGGTTCCTCATCTTCGTGAGGGTTGTCACCAAGCATTCACGACTGAAGTCAGAAACTAGAGCATCGGCTGGGTACGGCGGCTCACACCTGTAATCCCAGCACTTTGGGAGGCCAAGGTGGGTGGATCACCTGAGATCAGGAGTTCAAGACCAGCCTGGCCAACAATGGTGAAACATCGTCTCTAGTAAAAACACAAAAATTAGCCAAATTAGCCAGTGGGAGAATGTGCCTGTAATCCCAGCTACTTGGGAGATTGAGGCAAGAGAACCACTTGAACCTGGGAGGCAGAGGTTTCAGTGAGCTGAGATTGCTCCACTGCACTCCAGCCTGGGCAACTTTGTTTCAAAAAGAAAAAAAAATGATAAGGCACGATGGCTCACGCCTGTAATCCCAGCACTTTGGGAGGCCGAGGCGGGCAGATCATGAGGTTAGGAGATCGAGACCATCCTGGCCAACATGGTGAAAACCCCATCTCTACTAAAATACAAAAAATTAGCCGGGCGTGGTGGTGGTCACCTGTAGTCCCAGCTTCTCGGGAGGCCGAGGCAGGAGAATTGCTTGAACCATGGGAGGCGGAGGTTGCGGTGAGCCAAGATCATGCCACTGCATTCCAGCCTGGCAGCAGAGCGAGACTCTATCAAAAAAAAAAAAAAAAAAAAAGCTATATCAGATCCACAGCTACCATCTCCTTAGTTCTTTGATTCATCCACTTCTTTTCTTTTCTTTTCTTTTTGAGACGGAGTCTTGCTCTGTCCCAGGCTAGAGTGTAGTGGCTGAGATCTCAGCTCACTGCAACCTCCGCCTCCCGGGTTCAAGCAATACTCCAGCCTCGGCCTCCCAAGTAGCTGGGATTACAGGTGTGCACCGTCATGCCTGGCTAATTTTTGTATTTTTAGAAGAGACAGGGTTTCACTATGTTGGCTAGGCTGGTCTCGAACTCATGACCTCAGCTGATTCACTCGCTTCAGCATCCCAAAGTTCTGGGATTATAGGCATGAGCCACTGCATGCATCTACTTCTTGTCATCTTCCCTGGTCCCTCTGCTCAGCTCCTATAGAACTCTGTTAATTCCATGATTATAGGTCAGGTCACTTTACATCAGAGTTGTTTTAGTACTAGAGTTATTAAACACTCCAGTGGCTTCTAGGACCAGAAGACAATTGAGTGGTGCTGCCAGGGAGTGTGGCACATTGGAAAGCCTCTTTTTGGCTGGGTGTGGTAGCTCATGCGTATCATCCCAGCACTTTGAGAGGCCGAGGTGGGTGGATCACAAGGTCAAGAGATCGAGACCATCCTGGTCAACATGATGAAACCCCGTCTCTACTAAAAATACAAAAATTAGCTGGGCATGGTGGTGCAAGCCTGCAGTCCCAGCTACTCAGGAGGCTGAGGCAGGAGAATTGCTTGAACCCAGGAGGCAGAGGTTGCGGTGAGCTGAGATCGTGCCACTGCACTCCAGCCTGGGTAACAAGAGCAAAACTCCGTCTCAAAAAAAAAGAAAAAAAAAAAGGAAAGCCTCTTTTCGTATAACAGGGAAGGAGAGCACTGCCCATGAAGAAATGTGGGCTCACTATTTTGCTTGATCTTTCTACATTCTTTAAAACACCTGAAATAGTTTTAGAGAGAAATACCCTGACCTTTACATAAAGAAAACCACTCAAACTTAAAATTGTTATTGAAGTATTTAGGGGTAAAGTTTACCAATGCCTGCAACTTACTTTGAAAGTCTCAAAAGACATATTGGTAGGTGGCTAGAGGGATGAGTAGATATGTGATAAAGCAACAGCAAAATATTAATTGTAGCACCATTCTCAATTCCCCCTCAGCTCGGTGATGCACAGGTTTTTCCACTTTTCTGTAAGCTTGGGAATTTTCATAATAAAATGAAGGAACTTTTATTTTTTAATTTTTTTGAAACTGAGTCTCCCTGTGTTGCCTGGGCTGAGTGCAGTGCTCAGTCATGGCTCACTGCAGCCTAGACCTCCTGTTCTCAAGCAATTCTCTCACCTCAGCCTTCAGAGTTACTGGGACTACAGGCACACACCACCACACCTGACTAATTTTCTTTTTTCATTTTTTTGTAGAGATGAGGGTGTCTCATTCTGTTGCCCAGGCTGGTCTCAAACTTCTGGCCTCAAGCGATCCACCTGCCTTGGCCTTCCAAAGTACTGGGAATTACAGGCCTGAGCCACTGCACCTGGCTAGAATTTTTTTTAATTGAAAAAGAAGGCTGGGCATGGTGGCTCATGCCTGTAATCCCAGCACTCTGAGAGGCCAAGGCGAGTGGATCACTTGAGGTCAGGAGTTCGAGATCAGCCTGACCAACATAGTAAAATACCGTCTCTACTAAAAGTACAAAAATTAGCTGGGCATGGTGGCATATGCCTGTAATCCCATCTACTTGGGAGGCTGAGGCAGAAGAATTGCTTGAACCCAGGAGGCGGAGGTTGCAGTGAGCCAAGATGGTACCACTGCACGCCAGCCTGGGCAACAGGAGAGAAAAGAAAGAAAGTCGAAGGGGAGGGAAGGGAGGAGAGAGAGAAAGAAAGGAGAGAGAGAGAAAGATAGAAATGCACACATGAGCCACTCTCTGGGACTTCTCTTACAAACTATAATGGACTTGATGAAAGTAAGGTGGGGTAAATGAGGACAAAAAGGACACGGAACACAGTCCCTAGGATGCTTAGTAAAATCAGGTTTTATTATTATCATTTGGAACGGAGGAAATGGGCACAGACTAGGGGACACGAGTTTTTTTTTTTTTTTTTTGAGACAGTCTCACTCTGTCGCCCAGACTGGAGTGCAGTGGTGCGATCTCGGCCCACTGCAACCTCCGCCTCCCCGGCGCAGGCAATTCTCCTGCCTCAGTCTCCCGAGTAGCTGGGATTACAGGCGCTCGGCACCACACTAATTTTTGTATTTTTAGTTGAGACGGGGTTTCACCATGTTCGCCAGGCTAGTCTCGAACTCCTGACTTCAAGTGATCCGCCCGCCTTGGCCTCCCAAAGAGGAGTCTTAAATGAGTTTCACTGAGGGCTTTCAGCAGATTTTCATTACAGTGTCGACCCATCGGGGCCAGAGTTTCACGCTGGTTAAACTCTGTTGCTGTGTGAACTTATACCTGTAATTTCCACCTCTGCAACTCATATTGCTTGTTTTTAAACTAAGAGAATTTGAACTCTAAGTTCCCCTGCAGTTTAGAAGTCCTGCTGGATGAACGCCCTTTCTCGTTCCTGCCTGCAGGAGATACCAACACTCTTCTTTCCCCAGACGCCTTCTACGTAAACACTACATTTCCCATGAACACCCACAGGCGTTCACGTAGCGCAGCCTTTGGTCGTCGCTCACGCCCTTTATACCCATTTCCGCCCGCGAGCCACTTCCTTTCCTTTCGGCGGAGCGCGGCGGCAAGATGGCCGTGCAAATTTCTAAGAAGAGGAAGGTGAGTCTCTGGGGCCTGTGCTTGGGAAATGACGGTGCCACGCGGGTCAAGGGCTTCCCGAGGTGCCACCGCGAGGCCTGCGGCTCTGTGCCCTGCCCTAGAAAGCGGTTTAGGCTGCCTGGCGTTCCCGCGGGCCGCGGATCGAGGTGGATTGAGTGATGAGAGGCCCGAGCCAGGCGAACACCGAGGCCCGGGAAGGGAGAGACCCATTTTTTTCTGATTCCGAGTAAAGCTCAGAGAGATGGGTGCCAGGCGCCTCTTCTGTCCTGGAGAAGGTGTTTGTGAGCATTTTTTGGTCCACAGAATTAGTAAACACATGAGGGCGTGTGTCATTTCCCTCATGTGTTACCCGGTGGTTTTGGGAAGGGGAAAGTTTCTTACCTTCTTACTGGTCGTGTTTGGGTGCAATCTGCTGGCCCCAAAACCTTAACTGAAGAGTTACTGACGGTTGCTTGTTACGTCTGAGGACCCCGGGAGGAAGCTGCCTCTGATTTAACGTCTTATCATTCCACGAGAAAAAACTGTAAAAATCATTAGCTTTAAAAATAGTTTGTCATTTTGTATATGAAAACATCGATGTTAAAATTAAGTCCACGACGCTGTGAGTTAGGATTTGCCACCTCTGTTTACAGTTAAATCAACAGGTATTGTAAGGCCAGATAACATGGCTGGGATTCTTTAGACGGTCCAGGTGGTGTCTACAAGTGAGACGGCTTCTATGTTAAGTTCACTATCTATTCCTTCACGGTGACAAGTACGGTGTCTTTGCTGTGCTGAGTGAAGTGTAAATGGGCCATTTTAGAGCAGTTTCTTGTTTTGCATGTGGACCAGTTTTAAACCCTTCGATGAAGAGATGATGACGAGTCTGACTTGGGGTGTTCTCTTTGCCCAGGTGGCCTACTCTGTGCTGCGTTCTGTGGCACGGTTTAAATGGCCCTGGCTGAAGTAACTTCCTAAAGATGACCTAGAGGCATTTGTCTGAGAAGGGTTGCTGCACTCCTGTTGGAACAAGGGTTTGGAATCCTTGGTTGGAGGTATTTAGTTTTGGTGAGGAACGCATTGACTAGTAAGACTAGACTGGCTCAGATGACAGTGAACCTACACCGATGTCCTAATTTTGAACTTTGCTTTTTTTGGGTTAGTTTGTCGCTGATGGCATCTTCAAAGCTGAACTGAATGAGTTTCTTACTCGGGAGCTGGCTGAAGATGGCTACTCTGGAGTTGAGGTGCGAGTTACACCAACCAGGACAGAAATCATTATCTTAGCCACCAGGTAAAACTCACTTGACTGCCCATCATCTATTGTAAATGCTAAGTTGGTTTATTCTCTGTGAACTTAAGGTACAAACAACCAATGAATCTGGGCTTAGTGAATATAACTGCTTAAAAGCTGCATTTTAAGGCCAGGCGTAGGATTGCAACTGCATTTTTAAAGTTTGACTTTTGTTTTTGTTAAAAATTTTATGCTTTGTGGCAGAGATTTTTGCTACCACACATATATGCAAGATTTAAAGTTACATCCAGCATTGTAAGAGTCATGAATTGTCACCTTTTCCCCCCAGAACACAGAATGTTCTTGGTGAGAAGGGCCGGCGGATTCGGGAGCTGACTGCTGTAGTTCAGAAGAGGTTTGGCTTTCCAGAGGGCAGTGTAGAGGTGAGTGATTCTGGCATGCCAGAGATGATGGCTCTTCAGAATGATACTTCTAAAAACTTTCAATTTGGAAACTTTAATTATTTGTTCATTACAAATGGACTGGTATAATTTTGTTGAAATTCTCTTAATGAATAATGGGCTTAACTTTGTAAGCCTATTCTGCTAACGGATGGTGGTTAAAGGATTTTACATTCAACTTGGGTGTATGATGGATTGACTATCCTCATTGGTGTCCTTGGTGTGGCTAAAGGAGCCAGGGTGGGAGGGCAAGGAACCTGCACTGTGTGTAGGTGGTAGAAGTGCTTTAGGAATTGAGGAATACTGAAATTGTATGCTGTATGTGATGGTGGTGTCCAATCTTTTGGCGTCCCTAGGCCACATTGGAAGAATTGTCTTGGACCATACTAATAGCACACAAAAAATCATGATGTTGAATTTGTGTTGGGTCACATTCAAAGCTGTCCTGGGCTGCATGTGGCCTGTGGGTTGGACAAGCTTGGTGTAGAAAGTGATGCTTGTATGACAAATGTCAAATTTTCAACTTTCAGTTGAAAACAGTGGTGACTGGTAACACAATTTCCCTTGCTTCCTTTAAAGCTTTATGCTGAAAAGGTGGCCACTAGAGGTCTGTGCGCAATTGCTCAGGCAGAGTCTCTGCGTTACAAACTGCTGGGAGGGCTTGCTGTGCGCAGGTAAGTATCCTGAGACCTATGGTCCTGACCTTTTGTGTGTATCGATATACATGTCTGCCATTTGTTAATTAAGCAGATGAACTATTACAAAGTGACAGGATCTGCTAATCTCCTAGGATTATAATAAGGTACTAAGTCATGCCTTCACTGAACTAGCAGACTAACAAGACTGCTAAAGCAGCAAGAACCATAAAGGGTATATTCAGTGTTGTAATGGAGAATTGTTACGGGTGCTTTGGGAGTTAAACACAAATAGAACTGTCCAAGGAGGGGACCAACTCCTGTTGGTTTTCTCAAGGATGCCTTACAAAGAGTCCTGTGGTGGGTGGTGGGCAATGGGGAATAATTTAGGCCTGTTACTGGGTATGTTGTTATGTATCCCTAGGTGGAAGTGCCTTAGTACTTGTGGGATACCATGAAACTTAGAACAAGCTAGTAGGGGTCATTCAAATCTACTTAGTGTGTTCACTCTTAAAATGGTACTGTGAAGAGATAAGACCTGCCGGGAGAGAGTTTAAAATCTAGACACTTAAAACCTCTGAGTTGCATGCAGGTAGTAATGTGAGGGTCCGCTGGTAGGATTTCAACTGGAAGTTCTTTGTGCAGTTTGTATGTAAAGGCATGGGAATGCCTGGCCTAGAGGAAAGCTGTGCTGTAGGAAGGTTAACTGGTAGGGATGGGTGGTATAGGCCAGGCTCTAGGTAAGGACCTAGAAAAGACTGCTTACCTGGTTTGAGTGCCAGTTTTGTTGCTTAGAACAGTGGTTCTCAGAAGATTTGTGTCAATCCCAGACCCACCAAATGGGAAACTGGATGTGTGACTCAGCAGTCTGTCTTAACTCTCCCCAACATGGGCTTTGCACACATTGAACCAAGTTAATGAACTTCTGAGCCTAGGATCTCCTCTGTTTTCTAAGGGGGACCATTATACCACCTCTAAGTTGTGGAATAGTAAGTAAGATAATGTGAAAGGGCCTGGAGGTGGCTAGCTCTCCAGTTAGTATCTTGCAGAGTGTAAATTACCGAATGAGTTGCAGGTAGGGCATATTTTAAAATGTTTTATCAGCATTCTAATAGCAAGGTACCAGGATCCTGTGTGTGTTAGCTTTCCTAGTGAATGAGACTTCTGGAGGTTGCAGAATATTTCAAGGGACAACAAAGTGGGTACTTGTAAAAATGTGGTTCTCAATTTTGGTTATATGTGAGAATCACCCAGGGAGCATTTTTAAATACATAAGCCTGGACTTTGCCCATTTAATTGGCTTAGAATAGGGCGTAGACATCAGGGTTTCGTTTATTTTAGCTTTCCGAGGTGATTCTGATAGGCAGCCAGGGTTGGAAAGTACTTGGTTAGGAGCTTGACGTACTTGATGAATATTACCCTAAGATTAGGTATGATAAGTGTGGAAGAGAATTACTATCTTTGGGGCCAGATTCTTGTCAGATTTATTCTCCATTAAAGGAACATTGAAAACTAATTTTTCTTCTGTTTTTTAAACCTGGTGGGGGTTAAATAAATTCTGTCCTTGACAATAACACAAATGGACCTCTCCTGTTCTTCTGAAGGGCCTGCTATGGTGTGCTGCGGTTCATCATGGAGAGCGGGGCCAAAGGCTGCGAGGTTGTGGTGTCTGGGAAACTCCGAGGACAGAGGGCTAAATCCATGAAGTTTGTGGATGGCCTGATGATCCACAGCGGAGACCCTGTTAACTACTATGTTGACACTGCCGTGCGCCATGTGTTGCTCAGACAGGGTAAGCAGCTGAGAGTGCTTGGCAAAGGGCATTTGGACACATTTGGTTTTCCACAGACATCTAAGTATTTGGGGAGTTTATCATGGAAGTGGCTGGGCATGGTCATACTCCTTGGCATATTGATTGCCACGTTTATCTGTAAGTATTGAATTGCTGATACCTTTAGATCCAAGAGTTGGTTTGTCCTTGTTTTAGCCATCTGTGTACCCTTCAGTGATGACACGATGACGAATCAGAAAGGTCACGTCCTGCTCTTGGTCCTTGTCAGTGCCATGTTTTGTGGTGCTGTTCACAGGTTCCTTTTGCAGAAGTGTCCTATTCATTGATTGATTTAGAGGCATTTGTCTGAGAAGGGACCAGACTCAGGGTTGTTTGAGGAAACTGCTTGCTCTCTTTGGTCTTGTGTGGTGGGGGCCAGTGACACCCCAGCTGTGTGCTAACAACTGTGGTGTCTTCTAGGTGTGCTGGGCATCAAGGTGAAGATCATGCTGCCCTGGGACCCAACTGGTAAGATTGGCCCTAAGAAGCCCCTGCCTGACCATGTGAGCATCGTGGAACCCAAAGATGAGATACTGCCTACCACCCCCATCTCAGAACAGAAGGGTGGGAAGCCAGAGCCGCCTGCCATGCCCCAGCCAGTCCCCACAGCGTAACAGGTATGCCTGCAGGGGCAGGGGACTCGGGGCAGAATAGGGTCCTTCCTAGTCTTTCTATTAATACTTGTAGCCCACACTCTGGTGAGCATTTGGTGATGTGGGAGAATACAAGTTGAAACCTGGGGTCTCTTTAACCCTCAGTTCCATTGGGACAGGTGTTTGCTTTTATTTCAGAAGAAGTTCCTGCTTTTACTCCTGTGTATGAAATAGTTTTCCCTTATTTGCTCAAATACTTTATTTTATTTTTTTGAGACAATCTTGCCTGTCGCCCAAGCTGGAGTGCAGTGGCAACTTCTGCTTCTCGGATTCAAGCAATTCTCGTCTCAGCCTCCCAAGTCGCTGGTATTACAGGCATCTGCCACCGCACCTGGCTAATTTTTGTGTTTTTAATAGATACAGGGTTTCACCATGTTGGCCAGGCTGGTCTCAAACTCCTGACCTCAGGTGATCCACCGTGCCTGGTTGCTCAAGATTTTCTAGATACATTTGCTAGTAATTGGCTATTCTGTCCTTTAGCAGCCCGTGTAAAACAAGCCTCCTATGGTCAACATTTGGGGGTTTTTTTGTTTATAGATGTTTTATATTTTGTGTCTCTAGGAGCCCTGTAATTTTTTTATGTGAAAAAGGACAAACCCTTATGTATGTATTTTTTGTTAGTGTTGCTAAGTGGGAGTATGTATCCATTTGGTAAATGAAGGCTTAATAACTCTGGTAAAGTTTCTTAATTTTGTGGTTTATTTGGTTTCAGGGTCTCCTTGGCAGCTGCATTCTGGAGTCTGGATGTTGCTCTGTAATGACCTTTAATAAAATCTTGTACAAAGACACAAAGCCCGACTTGACTGTTCAGTATTCAGACTGAGAGGCATGTTGACCTGCGGAACATTACATATCTTCTTGGTTTAAACCATACTTGGGGTATTTGCAAGGGCCAGAATATTAAGACCCAAGCAAAGCTAACTAGAGAAGTATCTTTGTGTGATAGTGAAGGCTGATGGCAAGCGAGGCAGCACCTTGATTCTTTGTACTGTAGTTCAGGATTGTATGTTTAGAAGAGGGAAAAACTCAATATAGAGTTTTTCCTGTGTGTAAAGTGATCCACGTTGCACATACAAAGTGAGTATAAATGGCCATTATGTTTTGTGTCATGCTGTGTTCTAAGTGTTTTTTACATACGTACTCATTTAATCAACCTCTATAAAGTGTAAAGGAAATTTGCTTGTGCCACCATATTTAAGGATCAGAAGTAAATTTGCCTAAGCAGTAAAAAGCTATCATTAGAATCCACATTCCTAAGTTGTGTTCTCTAGACCATTATGTTCTGGAGAACTATAAAGAACATTTAAATTGTCCCTGATTTTATCTGTCAGTGTTGTGAAGTATTTTCTACCAGTATGTATTTTACAAGAAATTGGGCACTATTTACTCAGGAAAAACTAGTGAGGGAGAGGTTGGCTTGAAAATCATTGAGACTGGTGATAAATCAGATTCTGGTTGATCACAGAGGGGACTTCCAGGGACAGCTGTTATGGCCTGCAAGGCCAATTGAGTGGCTGCTTCCTGGTGATGGAGCCTGGCTGGTGAGATAACCCTGGCTCCGTAGATGGTTTAGCAGCTGCTGTGATTATTTGGTCGTCTTCTCAATTAGACTGAGCTGCACATGGTATTTATTGATCAGCACGTGGTAAGGGCTTAATATTTGAGATACGCACAGAGTAGGAAACACTGACAAGTGTCTGCCCCCCTCCCTGTTTAACTCATAAATTGGTCATCTTAATCATTTAAGTGTACACTGATATAGTGATACAGTCAGCCCTCTGTCTAAGGGTTTTGCTTCTGTGGATTCAACCAACTTTGGATCAAAAGTAGTCAAAAAGGATGGTTGTGTCTGTATTGAACATGTAGACCTATTTTTCTTGTCATTTGTCACTTACTGTACACTGCAGTGTAACAGTTGTCTACGTAACATGTGCATGAGGTATTAAAAGTAATCTAGTGGATATGTTTAGGTTACCTTAGATATAAATACTGTACCATTTTGTATAAGGAATTTGAGCATCTGGGAATTTTGGTGTTTGAAGAGGGTCCTGGTACCAATCAATGGTACTGCAGGAAGACTGCTTGTATATTCCCATTGTACAACCGTCTCCAGAACTTAATCTTGCAGATGTGTTGCCCCTCCCCTACCTTTTTGAAAACACCTTTGATGTTTATACGGAGTCCTGTCTTTTTTTTTCTTTTTTTGAGGTGGAGTTTTGGTCTTGTCCCCCAGGCTTGAGTGCAGTGGTGCTATCAGCTCACTGCAACTTCCGCCCTGGATTTAAGTGATTCTCCAGCCTCAGCCTCCTGACTAGCTGGGATTACAGGTGCCTACCATTATGCCCAGCTAATTTTTGTGTTTTTAGTAGAGATGGGGTTTCCCGTGTTTATCAGGCTGGTCTCGAACTCCTGACCTCAAGTGATCCTCCCCGCCTGGGCCTTCCATAGAGTGTGAAACCACTGTACCCAGCATCTGATCATCCTCAGATTGAGTGCTGGGAACAGGTGTGCTGTATATTAGATTAGGTTATCTTTTAAATTCCTCATGAGTTTTCTTCAGTCCACTTAAAATTGGAACTTCAGCCAGTGGGATAAAGTAGTGCTGTTAATTCCCACTAGGTGTTGCTGTAACAAAGGAGATGTGCAGTAAGAGTAACAGCTTAAGGAGAAAGAAAGGTAGTGAATTGTGACAGAAAAGTAAGCAGATTAGTGTATACATACAGTACTGAATTATTGGGAGAAAGTAGTGCTGTTAATTACCACTAGGTGGTGCTGTAACAAAGGAAATGCAGTAAGAGTAACAGTTTAAGAAGAAATAAACAATTTTGACAAAATATGTAGATTGTTAGTGTATACATTATTGAATTATCGAATATCCCTATGTGACCATTTAAAAATGCCAACATGTGTCCAGCTGTGGTGGCTCACACCTGAAACCCCAGCACTTTGGGAGGCCAAGGCAGGTGGATCGCTTAAGCCCAGAAGTTCCAAGCCAGCCTGGAGAATGTGGTGAAGCCCTGTCTCCACCAAGAAATTTTAAAAATTTGCCAGATGTGGAGGCTGAAGTGGGAGGATGGCTTGATCCTGGGAGGTGGAGGTTGCAGTGAGCCATAATAGCGCCATCATAATCCAGCCCAATGTGGGTGACAGACTCTGTCTCAAAAAACAAGACCCCCAGATTTGTCCACTCCCTTGTAGCTAAGAAAGTATGGGAGGCCAGGTGCATTGGCTCAGGCCTGTAATCTTTAGGAGGCTGAACTGGGAGGGTTTTTTAAAATTTCTTTTTGACAGTCTTGCTCTGCCACCCATGCTGGGAGTGCAGTGGCCTGATCTTGGCTCACTGCAACCTCAGTTTCCCAGATTCAAAGTAATTCTGCCTCAGCCTCCTGAGTAGCTGGGATTACAGGTACCTGCCACCACACCTGGCTAATTTTTGTATTTTTAGTAGAGATGGTTTCACTATGTTGCCCATCTGGTCTTGACATCAAGTGATCCCCTTGCATTGGCCTCCCAAAGTGCTGGGAGCACAGACATGAACCACTGTGCCTGGCATTTACCTTGTTTTTCAAAGTAATTGCCTCCCTAGACAGTATAATAAAAAGTACTAGCAAGTTATTTTTAATATTTAATATGTCTTGGCCAGGTGCAGGAAAGAAGGCTGAGACAGGAGAGTCGTTTGAACTAGGGAGGTGGAGGTTGCAGTGAGCCAAGATCATGCCACTGCACTCCAGCCTGGGGGACAGAGAGAGACTGCCTCAAAAACAAACAAAACTTAGTATGTCCTAAGTGGGGAGGGAGAGTTGAAAATGCTTGTCGCTTGACCAAATGGTATTACTCTTGCAGCTAGGGCTGGGCCACAGGAGTGCTGTTCTGTAGAGGAGTTGAGTCTCTAAACTTAGCTGCTGTTAGAGAAGGTGGGAAGACCTCTGAAGTAATTTCATAAAGGCCTTGTGGCTCTTGGTGAAGCAGTCTGACATTGTCAGTGTCCTGTGGGGACAACCATTCAGCCTCATGTGTGGTGCTGGACACAGTCAGAGGTCTTAGCTTGTAATCTGTGCAAGTGGATGGAATCCTGCTGCAGTAGTGGTCATGGCCCCACCCTCAGGACTGCAAAAGGCTTACAGTTAAATACCCAGGTGAAGCCCATCTACAGCAGCCCTGAAGGAAAGGCCCAACAAGGACTTGCCTGTCCCTCTGAGATTTTGTACCTTGCTGTTTACACTGCTTGCACCCTTGTGACTGATTCCAGTAGAACTTAGTGGAAATTTGCCTTTGTAAAGCCTTCCCTGATCTGGCTTTTGCTGTTATGGACTGATTTGTGTCCCCCAAAATTCTTAGGTTGAAGCCCTAAACTCCAATACGACTGTATTTGGAGACAGGCCCTTTAAGGAGGATTGTGGTGCTAGCTTGGCTCTTCTCATGGACCCTATTGCCTTTCCTGGCTGGATCAGTCCTCTGCAGCTCCATCCCACTTCCACAGTTGGGCCTTGATGAATAAGGAGAGATTTGCTTACTTGTAGCTCTCCTAAAAGTAATTCAAGCCAAGGCTATCACTACCTCTCTCTGTTCCTTTCCAACACTAAATAGGGTTTGTGAGAGGCGGGCAAGAAGAGGCATTGAATATGCAGATGGGAGTACATACTGCCCTTAGGGACTCCTGCCGCCACCCCACCACACTGCCAGCTCTCCCATCGTCCACCCGACCAGTGATCCCAAAGTAATTGGATGTTCTCTGATGGAGAGGAAGCGGCTCAGGCCAAAGCAGCCAAGGCTGAGGGCCAGGGGTCACAGGAAAGCTCAAGAGTCGTTTTCTTTCTGTAAGGGCTTCAGATACAAAATCTGAGGTGATTCTTCTGCCTCAGCCTCCCAAGTAGCTGGTACTACAGGCACCCACCACCCCACCCAGCTAATTTCTGTATTTTTAGTAGAGACAGGGTTTCACTATGTCGGCCAGGCTGGTCTCAAACTCCTGACCTTGTGATCCGCCCGCCTCAGCCTCCCAAAGTGCTGGAATTACAGGCGTGAGCCACCGTGATTTTTTTTTTTTTTTTTTTATCTGAGACAGAGTCTTGATCTGTGGCTCATCCTGGGGTGCAGTGGCTCAATCTCAGCTCATTGCCGCCTCTGCCTCCAAGGCAAGTGATTGTTGTGCCTCAGCCTCAAGAAGCTGGGACTGCAGGCACACGCCACCATACCCAGCTAATTTTGTTATTTTTTGGTAGAGATGGGGGTCTCACCATGTTGGTCAGGCTGGTCTTGAACTCCTGGCCTCAAGTGATCCACCCACCTTGGCCTCCCAAAGTGCTGGGATTACAACCATGACCCACCATGCCCATCCTGTTTTTATTTTAACTTGTGAAAATTACATGTGTTCCAAATGATATCTTTTAAAAACAAGTTAGTCTGTTCATAAATATGGTAAAAATTCAAGAATATAGAAAAGAAAAATCAGCCCCTCTCCCACTGCCGAGCTCACCCTCTGCAGAGGTGTTCTCCACTGTTTCTTGTGTATTCTTATAGAGGTACAGTCTGTGTATACATAACTGAGTGTATGTATTTTTATCTTTTCCCAGATGCTATTACTGTAAGTATGACAATACTGGCAGCTTATGCATGATTTTTTCAGAAGTCATTTTAAAAGAGCAGGCCTGCCCTCTCAGGATCACTTCACCACAACAGGATTTTAGGAAAGACCCCCACCTGTCCGCAGCAAATGCATTGTACCTGCAAGCAAAAGAAGAAACTGGCCAAAATAAGCAGCATAGAACTTTACTGGAAGGATCTCAGGTAACTCAGAGTCCATGAGAAGCCTGGAAAACTCAGCTCTGAAATGAGCTCTGGGGAGGCTGGCATCAGGGAATGCAGCCAAGGTCATAGCTGAAAAGCAGCGTGGTTTAGGGTGTTGTCACCATTACCAGACTCCCAGTGAATGGTTTTTCAGCTGTCCCTTTTTTTGTGTGACTCTGAGGTTCAAAGTTGTGGGTGTGAGCATCTGATTGGCCGAGCCTGGTGTCTGACCCAGCTGCTGAAAAAGATAGCTTTGGCTTCCACAGTGGAAGTGAGGCCCAGCCCACTGCCATACTCACTGAATGCCCCTCTCCCCCAACTAGGCAAGGAGTTGATGCTGGGTGGCCAAAACCATGTTGTGAAATTGTCCCTAGAACCCACTGGTAGAAATATGGCTGTTGCCAACATGAAGATAAGAGCTGAAGCCTTTCACCTAGACTTATCAAAGGTTACCGTCAGACTCTGAAGAGTTAGGTTCTAGTCATCAGGTTTCCTGGCAGCTGGTGACAGACTGGGAGCTGCTGAACTCATCAGCTTGCCCATCAGGCAAGGAAGAGAACCCAGAGTGTGAGCCAGAGTCAGGGATGAAAACACCACTGTTAGGGTAGAGAACTAGGAGAAGCACAATAATGTGTGCTGAGAAGACAGTGGATAAAGGGTTTTTTGGGAGGATGACTCCCAGACAGAATCTGGGCTGCTGAAACCCCCAATGGAATGTGATAATCTGGAGCCTGCTATCCATATCTGTGATCTCACAACCATAAGGGGAGGGCCAAGAAATTTCAGCCACAGACCCCACCCAACTCACCACCTTCAGTCAGCCATTCTCCAGACTCCTACCTGGGAAATTAGGCAAAGACTATGAGGATGTCAGTACTGCTGTGGTGATGAGTTGAGTGGGGACACCTTCCTCTGTAGTGCTTTACTAAGGAGACGAGGTGGGGAGAAGCTGAGCATTGCAATCAGAGACCTAGGATCAAATCTTGGCACCAGCACTGATTCAGTGAGTGGGTGACCTTGGACCTTTCTGATCCTTGGTTATCTCACAGAGCTGTTGTGGGAGTTAAAGGAGATGTAACTATCAGTATGTGTTTCTGTGTTTCTTCTCTAGTGTTTATTGTCTAGTATATTCCCTTTGTTTGGAGACTTCATAACAGTTAAGAGCCCAGGTCTGGCTAGGTGCAGTGGCTCACACCTGTAATCCCAGCACTTTGGGAGGCCTGGCCTGGTGGATCAGTAGAGGCCAGAAGTTGGAGACCAGCCTGGCCAGCATGGTGAAACCCCATCTCTACTAAAAATATAAAAATTAGCCAGGTGAGGTTTGGTGGCACATGCCTGTAATCTCAGCTACTTGGGAGGTTGAGGCATGAGAATTGCTTGAACCCAGGAGGTGGAGGTAGCAGTGAGCCAAGATCGTGTCACTGCACTCCAGCCTCGGTGACAGGGTGATACTGTGTCAAAAAATTAAAAATAAGACAACACTCATTGTAGAAAACTTGGACAATAAAGGAAAACACAGCTAAGAGAGAAAAAGAGCCCAGCTCTTTAAGCCTGATAGTTTGGATTCAGCACCAGGTATACAACTTAGCAGTACGAGTGCAAGCACATCCATTACCTCCTTGTGGCTCCTTTTTTTTTTGTCATCTGCAGGTAGAGTGCTTAGCACAATGCCTGACCTACCACAGCAAGTGCCCAGTAAGTGCTAGCTGTTACCATTACCACTACTTAGGCAGATCCTCTTGGATTTTAATAGCTAAATTCATGATAATGCATTCTGCCCATCCCAAACCACATGTGCCCTGACTACAGGTGCCACACTTTCTGCTTCTGCTTAAAGGTGTAGATGGGCAGATAATCAATATCTACATTTTATTATTTTTTTTAATTTATCATTCTTTTTTTCAATGGCTCAATTTGAAATTGGATGACTTTTTTTTTTCAAGATTTTTTTTTTAAATATGGACTGCTTCACGAATTTGCATGTCATCCTTGCTCAGGGGCCGTGCTAATCTTCTCTGTATCGTTCCAGTTTTAGTATATGTGCTGCCGAAGCGAGCACAATATCCACATTTTAAAAGATGGTGAATTTGGCCGTTTACTGTGCCTTGTTCCATTTTCCATCTTGAATATTTCTTTTTGTTGTTGTTTTTGAGACAAAGCTCACTCTGTCACTTAGGCTGGAGTGCAGTGGCACGATCTTGGCTCACTGCAACCTCCACCTCCCAGGTTCAAGCAGTTTTTGTGCCTCAGCCTCCTGAGTAGCTGGGATTATAGGCACGTGTCACCAGACCACACCCTGCTAATTTTTGTATTTTTAGTAGACACAGGGTTTCGCCATGTTGGTAAGGCTGGTCTTGAACTCCTGACCTCTGATGATCTGCCCACCTCTGCCTCCCAAAGTGCTGGGATTACAGGTGTCCCTCTAGTGATTCTGAGATGTGATGTTGCTATGTACAAATGCAGCTGTTGTACTTCAAAGTAGGGCCTGCCAACATAAGAGCTGGAAAACATTTAAGTATAGAGAGTGAATATTTTCAACCTCAAAGATTGTTTTTCTAGGCCAGGTGCAGTGGCTCACGCCTGTAATCCTAGCTCTTGGGGAGGCTGAGGTGGGTGGATGACCTAAGGTCAGGAGTTCAAGACCAGCCTGGCCATAATAGTGAAACCCCATCTTTTAAAAAAAAAAAAAAAAAAAAAAAAAAAGATTGTTTTCTTACTATTCTCCTCAGGGACATCAGATTTTGAGATTATTTTATTTATGAAACCATTTGCTCTTTTTTTCCCCCCCTTATAATACCCAGACTAGTCTGACGCTGTTATTAATCAAAGCTACATTTATAGGATAAGGATGACCATGGTGAGAAGGTAATTGTTATATGTCCTGAGCTTGCTATAAACATTTAATCTTCTTGACATCCCTTATAATGAACAGATTTCATCACTAACCTCATTTTGCAAGTTTAACACATACAGTACATCTTAGGGGGAATTTGTGATTTTTCTCAGACTTTAAGAAATATTGGCAGGGTATGGTGGCTCACATCTTTTATCCCAGCACTTTGGGAGGCCAAAGCGGGAGGATCACTTGAGCTTAGGGGTTCAAGACCAACCTGGGTAACATAGCCAGACTCCATCTTTAAAAAAATTTAAAAATTGGTCGGGCTTGGTGGCACATGCCTATAGTCTGTTACTGGGAGGCTGAGGTGGGAGGATCGCTTGAGCCTGGGAGGTAAGAAACATTGGCTGCTCTCTCCCGGCCCCTCCTTGGCCCTTGCTGAGTCCTCCTGGCCCCTTCCCAGAGCTGCAGCCCCAGACCCTTGCTTTCTGAGGTGCTGCTTGGCCCAGGGGACTCAACTGCTAGTGGTGTGCCCCAGCTATAGGACATTGCCACCAGAAACTACACCTGTAAGGGGATGCTGGAGTCTTGGGAAGGAAAATGACTGTTAACCTGTGGAGATCAGCTACTGTGTGAGCATTGGCCAAAACGACCGGGCTGGTCAGCCTCAGCCCAGATCGAGACCTAGAGGCCAGGAAGGAAGTGGGTCTACCTCCCCACTGTGCATGCAGCTGGTCAGATAAGAGGTGGAGATACAGGTTCCACCCCTCCAGGACCACCAGCACCCAGGGAGTTTGTAGCCTCACGGCCTGGTTTTCCACAAGTCTGCCCCACCCCTGTGGCCACACAGCTGAAACTTTGGCTCTGCTTTCATTCGAGGGATGAGTAGGCTGGCATTGGGCCAACTGCCACCCCTGGCCCTGGACTCTGGTGACCATGTGATCCAGCTGGCTGGGACAATGCCTGGACCACCCTACCCATTTCAGTGTCCTAATTCTTTTTTCTGCTATTGTGGCAATCTGGTGGTAAGTATAACCTTTTGGCAGAGTTTTTGAACTGCCTGTAACCCAAGATCCTAAACATTTTTTAACCATATTTGGGTTATGTTTTATTTTGGTTTTTTATCTACAATGGAGAAAGACTAAGATGGAAAAAAATACAGGATGGGTGGCAGTGGTGATGTAGGAATAAAAAGTTTAAAAAAAATTTTTAATGAGAAATAAAATACAGGATGAAGTGAACTGAAAGATTGGTTTAAATGCACTTCAAGGAAAGTATTTCTGTGTTGGCAAAATTTGAGAATAAATTGGTTTTGAATTTAAAAAAATACATATTTAGAATGTCAAGATCCTATAGAATGTCAAGATCCTAACTTCCAATTTGAGAACAAGTAACCTGACACCCTGGATTGGGAATGACTTGTGTGATCCCAAACCCTAATTTTGACAAAGAAGATGGAGCCCCAGTAGCTCTGAAATTCACATGACCACGCCTCTGCTGCCTGGTCCAGGGCTGTGCTAACTGCTCAGCCTGCCCAGGTACAGCTGGGTCTTTGTCTACAGAGCAGGGAGCTCCACTGTGATGTATGCGTCTCGCCTGCACTGGCAGGCCATCGACTACCCCCGCAACCAGCCTATGCCCACAGCCCGTTGTGTGGTAAGCAGGAGAGCTGGACTCTGAGCCCTCAATTGCCTAGAGAGAGGGTAGAGCTGGCCTTTAAGATGGTTTTGCTTATTAGAGAGAGCGGAAGGGGAAGCATCACACAGCAATAGGGCCACTTCCCTGCCAGAGGGGGTGGATGCCAAAGGTGCTGGATCCTTAGCTCACTGGTTTACCCTCAACATACCAGGAAAAATAGTCATCCCGATTCACTGGTCCAGGTTTTTATCACACAGTATTGTGTGATGAAATTCTTCCTGTAGAATGACTTAACTGGATGAAAATATCATGTTTCTTTTTTGTCTTTAGAAACGTGTTGCTCTGGCCAGGCACAGTGGCTCATGTCTGGTATCCCAGCATTTTGGGAGGCCGAGGTGGGTAGATCACCCGAGGTCAGGAGTTTGAGATCAGCCTGGCCAACATGGTAAAACACCGTCTCTACTGAAAATATAAAAATTAGCCAGGTGTTGTGGCATGCACCTGTAGTCCCAGCTACTAGGGAGGCCGAGACAGGAGAATCGCTTGAGCCCAGGAGGCAGAGGTTTCAGTGAGCCGAGATTGTGCCACTGCACTCTATCTTGGGCAACAGAGTGAGACTCCATCTCAAACAGTAGTAATAAAAAGAAATATGTTGCTCGTTCACCAATTCTTGAGTTTGAGGAAATTGATTAGGAAAGATGTTTCTATGACTAATTTCACAACCATCCTTAGAGACTGGAGTGCTGTGCTGCTATGTGTCTGCATTTATTGTCTGATTTGTCCAAGTGAAATGTCCTCAACTGTCATTATTCTTTTTTTGTCATTATGAGTGGAAATTGAAAAGTCCTGAATTCTCCAACCTTCTGAAAGATTATATAATTCTTTGGGCAATGCAATAAAGAAACCAAAGGACGATGCAATAGTGATGGTTTATTTCACTACCGCATCTTCTTTCTGGCAGTACTATCTTTCTTCCATTTTCTTATTAGTCGTGTGTACCATGGTTAGATATAATTAATGAGTAATATGAAATAATTTTTAGGAGGAAATAGCAAATTGTTGCAAGATATAGGAAAATAAGCTCATCAAGAGCTCAAATGCATTTTAGATTTATAAAAGAATCGGGCTGGGCACGGTGGCTCACGCCTGTAATCCCAGCACTTTGGGAGGCTGAGGCTGGCAGATCATCTGAGGTCAGGAGTTCGAGACCAGCTCAACCAAAATGGAGAAACCACATCTCTACTAACAATACAAAATTAGCCGTGCATGGTGGTGCATGCCTTGTAATCCCAGCTACTCAGGAGGCTGAGGCAGGAGAATGACTTGAACTCGGGAGGCGGAGGTTTTGGTGAGCCGAGATCACACCATTGCACTCCAGCCTGGGCAACAAGAATGAAACTCTGTCTCAAAACAAACAAACAAAACAAACCAGGCTGGGCGCAGTTGCTCATGCCTATAATCCTAGTACTTTGGGAGGCCGAGGAGGTCAGGAGTTCCAAACCAGCCTGGCCAACATGGTGAAACCCCATCTCTTCTAAAAATACAGTAACAACAAAAAAAAATTAGTGGGTGTGGTGGTTCATGCCTATAATCCCACCTACTGGGGAAGCTGAGGCAGGAGAATCACTTGAACCAGGGAGGCAGAGGTTGCAGTGAGCCGAAATTTTGCCATTGCACTACAGCCTAGGCAACCAAGTGAGACTCTGTATCAAAAAAAAAAAAAAAAAAAATCCAATATATTCATATGGTAATGAATGTTTCATTTTGTTTTATTTTAAATTTTTGAGACAGAGTCTCCCTGTTGCCCAGGCTGGAGTACAGTGGCACAACTTAGGCTCACGGCAACCGCCACCTCCCAGGTTCAAGTGATTCTGCCTCAGCCTCCTCAGTAGCTGGGACTCCAGGCATGTACCACCACACCTGGCTAATTTTGGCATTTTTAGTAGAGATGAGGTCTCGCCTTGTTAGCCAGGCTGGTCGTGAACTCGGTCTTAAACTCCTAACCTCAGGTGATCCACCCACTTCGGCCTCCCAAAGTGCTGGAATTACAGTTTTGTTTTTTTTTTTTTAATAAATCTTGTTCTTTGGAAGACCACTAAGAATAGCCATAAAATATCAATTCTTACAAATAGAACCGCTCAAAAAAGAAACTCAAAAACTAAATTTGGGTTCAGTGGCTTCTGAGGGTATACCACCAGTGAAGTAAGTCTCTGTCCTCAACAAGGGAGCGAACGGCAGACCCACACACCTGAGGGCTCTGCTCTCGGAACTCCTGGCCTGGCTTTCTGCTGAGTGGCAGCAGTCCCTCTCCCTCATTTGGAGACAAGAACCATGTCTCCATCTAGCTGCAGGCCTCTAGGGCGGGGACAGTATCCCATCGCACTGGGATTCCCCATGGTGGCAATGCCGGTCTCTCCTTCCACACAACTGTGCTGCACTCAGGCTGTTTGTCAGGTTAGCAGAGCCTGGGGGAGACAGCTGGGCCCTGGTCTGAATCCAGTGCTAAGTCTCTGTCTCCTCATTTGTGAGGGCGCAGGCGGGCAGCAGTAGTGCCTGCCTTACAGCTGTTACAAGATGTAGTATAGTCAATGGGAAGCCTTGTTCCAGGCATTGGAGGACACAGGTGAAGCTGACACCTTTTCTGCCTCAAGGGGCATCCTATGGGTGTGTCAGGAGAGACTACAGAGGTCACATAAAAAGAAAGGCCTGGCTATGTGTCCGGTGATAGAGAGGGCAGCAGATAAGGAAGGGGCACAAGGAGAAGAGGCAACTCTGGGGTTGAGGTTATGAAGTGGGCCTGGGTGGACAAAGAGGAGACGGCGTCGGCACTTGCATGAAAGCGAACTGGAGGCACAAACAGTCAGTTCAGGGGAAATGGGGCGCTCTGCCTGGCATGCCGGAAGGCTCCAGCCAGCTGAGGTGCCCGCGTCTTTGGTAAGAACATGCCCTGGCTCTGCCCCTACCTTTTTCCTGAGTAGTCCAGTGATATGGTGCCTTCTTTGCTTTGTCCTGAGCACTCCCCACAGGGTGGGAGTAGGCAGGCTCCGTGTCCCCACTCCCCTCCCCCTGCTGCCATTATCAGCTGTGTCCAGATGGTCACAGGCTCCCTAATCTAGGATAATCGGCAGGTCGGAGCTCAGCTGGGACCCGGGCCTTTATGCCTGCCATGATGGGCCAGCCCCAGCTGGAGAGACCCTGTAGACAGGGCCCTGGGGCTTTGGAAGAGGGGGTGGGATGTGGGGCTGGCCTTGTGCTGGAGGGAGACGCAAGTAGCAGATGATGATTCCTCTTCCAAAGGCAATCTGAGTACAAATGAGGGGGAGCCTGCAGCTGGGGCCTGGCCAGCTTCTCCAGGCCTCACAGCCACAGGCACAGAACCTCGCGGAATCTGTCTGTGGCATCTTTTGTTCCCTTTCTCTCCCTCTCTGAGCTCACCCCTCCCTACCCAGCAGTTGGTTGTTGCCCCTAGAGCCCCAGACTTTTTGTTTTGTTTTGTTTTTGAGATGGAGTCTCACACTGTTGCCTGGGCTGGAGTACAGTGATTCGATGTAGGCTCACTGCAACCTTTGCCTCCCAGGTTTAAGCGATTCTTCTGCCTCAGCCTCCCAAGGAGCTGGGATTACAAGTACCCGCCACCATGCCCAGCTAAATTTTTGTATTTTCAGTAGAGATGGGGTTTCACTATGTTGGCCAAGCTGGTCTCGAATGCTTGACCTCATGATCCACCAACCTTGACCTCCCAAAATGTTGGGATTATAGGTGTGAGCCACTGTGCCCAGTGCCCCAGGCGTACAGTGCCATCAGGAACTTGTGCCCCCATTGACATTGGGCACCTCACAGGATCTGGTGCAGAGCAGGGTGGCTGCATTCTCAGAGGCCTGTGGCTGTGGTGCCCACACCCTGAGCCTGCAGTTTGCTGTGAGCCTCCACTCCGTGGTTGTTCAGGGATTCATTACTTTTTGGTTTTGCCTCTTCCATGAGTAGGGGAGCCCCGACACCCCCCTTGTATCTGGCTCCTAGCAGTGAGTACTGATCATCTCAAATTTAAGGACGGTAACTTCATCTGGGAGGAGTGTGGGAAGCGATGTGTTTGGGAATGGACACAGGCCTACAGAGGTGTTTGTAACCATGTCTTTCTAAGTGGTGGGAAACAGACATTTTATTATTCTTTAACTGTTTATATATATAACAGGTTCTTTTTATGCATGAAATATTTTATAGTTTTTTAAAAATGCCCACATTACTCTTTTGAAAGTAAATGAGATAATGTATGTCAGAACCTAATACCGAAAGCTATAGTAGTAAGAGGTAGGGCCTTTGGGAAGAGATTAAATTGTTCGCGAATGGGGGTAGGGCCTTCCTGAGTTGGATGAGAGCCCTCATAGAAGAGGTCGGAGGGAGCTGCCTGGCCTCCCTCTACCATGAGAAGACTCAGCAAGAGAACACCATTTATGAAGCAGAGCACCCTCACCAAACACCAGATCTGCTGGCCACCTGATCTTGCACTTCCCAGCCTTGAGAACTGTGAGAAATAAGTTTCTGTTGTCTATAAATCACCCAGTCTAAGGTGTTTTGTGATAGTTTTCATACCATTGCAGTCTGTGACAGCTCAAACAGACTGCAATGGTATGAAAGTGCCTCATAAAGAGTACACACAGGGAGCAGATATTGGACATTCCATCTCCAGGAGGGCAGACTGCAGCTGGAACACAGATCCAACAAAGTTTTTGGTTTTTTTGTTTGTTTGTTTGTCTTTGAGATGGATTCTTCCTCTGTCGCCCAGGCTGGAGTGCGGTGGCGCCATCTCGGCTCACTGCAACCTCCACCTCTGGGTTCAAGCAATTCTCTGCCTCAGCCTCCTGAGTAGCTGGGATTATAGGTGCCCCCCACCACGCCTGGCTAATTTTTATTTTTTTATTTTTAGTAGAGACAGGGTTTCACCATCTTGGACAGGCTGGACAAGGTTTTATTTCTGCAAGAAAAGGGACCATTAAGGGCTGTTTGCGTGGAGGTGCCATGAGAGAGAGGAGTGTACGCCTGAGCTCTGCTTGCCTTTCTGCCTCCTGGCTCAGGCTGTCCAATCTGAGTCACCTGCCCAGGTTCTGGACAATGGTGACACAGCCATGGGAGCTGGTGCAGCGCTGCAGGGATGGCTGGGCCTCCACCTGCCCACTGCTGGGGTCAAAGGTGAAGACCTTATCGGTGCTTTCTCCGCGATCATCCCGCCCACCAAGGATGTGGACCTTCCCATCACACACAGTGACTCCACAGCTCTCCTGGGTGGACAAACAGAAACACAATTAACTATCAGGTCCAGCCTGTGCTCCTTCTGTCCTTACCTGGCCAGGCCAGATAATAGAACCTTGACCCACAGACTGTGAGCAGGCAATCTGGCCTGCAGAGAGGAAGGAAACCGGATGGACCAGAGTTCAAGCTCTGGCTTGACCCTTACTCAGTGAATGGCCTTAGGCAAGTCACTTAACCTCTCTGGACCGGAGTTTCCTCATCTGCAAAGGGAGAAGAACAAGAGTGCCTTCTTCACAGGGTTCCCTTAACAGTTAATGGGAGTTAAGCATATAAAGCATTTTACATAAAGCCTGGAATATGGTAAGCACACCAGTAACAATAATCTCCACTGCCACCATCTTAGAGTCTTAGACTCAGAGAAGCCAGAAATCTCACCCTCTTAAGGTCACCAAAGGTCAGAACTGGCAGAGACCACCAGTCTGGCCATACCTGTATAGTCTCTGGAATTTCGGGGGATGGAGATGAAGGTAGGGGAGGCAAGGAACTGCAGGGGCCAGAGCTTCCAGGACTTGGGCCTCATATCACTAGAGAGCAGAACTTAGCAAGTCCCTTTCCTACCCCTTTCCCCATGATTGGTTACCAGCAGTGGCCTTAGGGCAGGAGAAACCGCAGGGTCATTTAGACCAAACTCCCACCCAAAGCCACAGCACTTGGAACTGCAGAGTTCTAGGCTCTGCCTTAACAGGGCCTAGGTGCTGAAGCTCTCTAAGGCCAATCTCCTCATCTGTGAAATGCATGGTTCACTATCACTGAGGACAAAGCTAGAGAACTATGTATAATAAAACCACCAAGCATGGAGTCACACCAGATTCACAAGCTCCAGGAAATAGAGCCTTAGAAATGGCTTCTGCTCTCCTGCCTTGAAGCTTCCACTTACCACAGGGCTGGGGAGGACAGCTGCCTCCCCCCACACATCTGTGCCTGGATGATAGGTAAAGATTTTGCTCATGAGACCCCCCAGGACATAGATGGTGTCATCCAGGGAGACAGCCTCGAGACACCGCTGTGAGAAGGGTGCTGGTGACCGCAGGCTCCACTGGTCTTCCTTGGGGTCAAAGCACTGTACCTGAGGGGCAAGAGGGGCAGTGGTGATGAAGCCTCACTGCCCTCCCGACGCTGCAACTGCCCCACTGCCCACACGCTGCCACCTCTCTCCCCTAGGGGCACTCATTCAAAACAACATCTGCCAAATGTCCACCAGGCCCGAGCCAGCATCTGGGAGGGAAGGGGAGATCCACAGTTCCTGCCCTCAAGAGCTCTCCATCTAGTTCTATGTTCTATCCTCTGCCTCTGGACTCCCTTTGTCCAAAGCCTCCTCATCTTTCAAGGTCCTGCTCAAATGCCACCCCATCCTTCCAGGCTTCCCTGGTATTTCCACTCCTCCTCCCCTCGCTGGAACAGCCTCTCCTCTGATGGAGAACACAGGCGCCTCATGTGAGATGAATCACAGGAGCACATCATACAGAGCTGGGAGAGGTACTGTCTGCTTTAGGGTTATAAAGGGTTATAGAGCAGACCCCCCACAGGGATGTGTTCCTGGCTGCATACACTGTCAACTCTCTTTTCCTGGTGCTCTCAGGTCATAAGATTCCAACTGAGGTGTCTTGCAGTCCTATTCCTACAGCTGTCCACATGCCCATGGGTGTTTCTGATGCCCTTAACAGTTTTTATACAGTTGCCTGCTCACCTCACTCTGTTTCCTCAACTGTTTCCTTGGGGAACCCCCACAGCAGCATATAATAAATCAGTGCCACACGGGATGGTGTTAAATGGGGCCTCCCACCATGAGTGCCCATCACTTGGCTCCAGGAGGGTTTGCTGGAAGAATGTGGTCAGGGAATAAAGAAGGCTGAGCACAAATTTCCTAATTTGGGAAATAGGTCTCAGGACCACAGGCCTATGAGCCATCAGGGGAGGGAAGGAACTGCTATAATAAAGATTTTTATTTGCAAAAAGCCTAAATATCCAACAATAAAAGATGAGTAGACTCTAGTTCATCCACCAAGTGGAATAGTACAGACATTGAAATAACAGCTGTAAAGTTGCTAAGCACGTGGAAAGTGCTCATACTTAAATTAGAATAAAAAGCAGGATGCAAAATTCTACTAACAGAACACAAAATTGTAAGAAAAACAAAATTCAGTGGAAGCCTGGAAGGCAATGTACCAAAATATTAATAGCAGCTCTGCCTAAACAGTGGGATTATGGGTGATTTTTTTTTCTATTTTGTGTTTTCTAAGTTTTCAGTAATGAGTGTATTATTTTTGGAATGGAACAAAAGCATTTTAACTATCTTGCCCTTAATTTTTAAAATCTATGAAACTTACATGACACCAGCCCAAACATTTGAGTCTTGGTATGCTGCTGACCCACTGTGTGACCTTGGGGTCATTTTTTCTGCTCATTTCCTTGCCTGAAACATGGAGGTGATTTGTCTGGGCTGTTGATGGGATTAAGTAAAGAAATGGACAAGGGCATGGAAATGCCCAGCTCTGCGCCTGGCACACATTGGGCGCTGCAGCCTCCCGACGCCCGCGCCCACCTTGTCCGTGTTGACGCTGTCCTGCCCGGCACCCCCGATCACGAAGAGCTGACCCGCGCAGGACGCCACCGCTGCCGAGCTCACGGCCTCCGGGAGGGGTGCGGCGGCCGCCCAGGTGTTGGAGAAGGGGTCGTAGCGCTCCACGCTGCGCAGGCGCCTCAGGCCGTCGAAGCCACCCACCGCGAACAGCTGCAAGTGAGGACATGGGCCAGGGCGCCAGGAGTCAGGGCCTTAGGCCCCTCGGCCTCGCTGCTTCAGTCTTAACAGTCTTTGAGCTGGAAACTAACCTGTCCCCAACCCAGCTTCAGTACCAAACCAACCCGGAAGCCCAGCGCTGCCACCACCTGGGCGTCCTCCACTCAGTTGCTGTACATCCCTGAGCCGGTTTCCTCTCATTTACCGGGGATAATAAGACCTGCCTCTCTCTAGGATGGGTACTGAATGCGGGTTAGAGCTGTAGAATACCTGACACCAAGCTGATGCTTAATAATAATAGCTAGTATTAAGACTTTACCACCCCACTTAATTGATTCTAAGAAGCATTTTTATTTGTGTTTCTGGATTCGGGATGTAGCTTACAAAGATAATTGACAGATTCTTTTTGTCTTGAGTAGCAGAGTCAACCTTCGAACCTAGACTGTATGGCCCCAGAGCCTACACCCTTGACCATCAGGCTGTTACTGTTACAGTAATTGCTATTATTATTAGCATCAGTATTATTATGTGACCTTGGACAAGTCTCTTTCTTTTTCGGGGAGCCTCAGACCCTTCTTACAAAAAGAGGGTTTTAGAGAACCTCCCTCCAGGACATCCACAGATCTGTACCTTGGGTCCCAGGGCAGCAGCTGCAGCTCATGCCTACCTGCCCCTGCACAACTGCCATCTTGTGCCGCCACCTGCCCTTGTGCAGAGAGGCTACCTTGATCCAGGTGTGCAGATGGGACCTAAACATCCACACATCGTGACTGTTGATGTGGCCTCCTAGGGAGAGAGAAGCACCTGTTGCCCACAGCTGTCTTGCTATCCCCAGCACCCCCAAAGGGCTAGAAACTAGGGCCCCCAGATCCAAAAGAAGGGTTAAGGGAAGGCAGCAGGAGGAGTTCCCCTTGAGCTGGTGTAAGACTCTGGGCCTGTGACCCAGACAGTGTGCTCTGAGTAAGTGGTGAGAAGGTCTGAGTTAGGAGTCTTGAAGGGAGAAGCCTGAAAGATTCAGGAAGAAGGGGCTGGTTTTCATTGGGCAGTGGTGGTGGTGTGTCAGGCTCTGTGCTCAGTGGAGCAAAGAAGGGACTGCTGTACTAAAGGTAAGAGTACAAAGGGTACCCAAGGCAAACATCTGGAATGTGCTGGGGACCCAGGAAAAGCAGAGCAACCTGCATTGGGAGCCAGGAGGGGTAGAGGGTGGCCCAGTAACCCTCCCTTCCTTCTGCCTTCACCTGCACAATTTCATTTCTGATCTCATCCCTCCATGAGGTATTGGGAATACTACACCAAATTTACATCCAAGAAACTCAGATGAGGCTTAGAGACCAGCAACGACCTGAAGACTACATGGCCTTTTGTCAGAGCAATGGGCAGAACCAGAGCTCCTGGCTCCAGGCCCAGCATTGGTGCCGCTGGAGGACATGGCATGCCCTATAGGACCAGACACTGGGGATGCAGGCTGTGGACTTTTTCTTCCCATGCCTAGCCACCCTGGGGATCTTGGTCAGGGTTTCACCTCTGAATGGGAGCCTCCCTGCGGACAACCCTAACTGTATCCCTAAGCCTGAGCCTGTGACCAGAGCCACATCTGTTTGGTAGCCCCATCTTTGTTTATTTCTAGTGGCACCCAACAGAGGCCCCACATGTTGCTCAGAGCCATTAACGACCTTGAATAAATTGTCCAGTGGTAATGTGTGGTCTCTGAGGCCTCCACGGCTTATTTTCCTGCTCCTTATCCTTTGCAGGCACCCATAACTCACTACAACATCAAGTTCAATCTACTTAGCCCCAGACTCAAAGCCTCCCTGATCTGACTCCTGCCTCACCTATGATACTTAACCTGTGCTTCAGAGCCCCAAGTGCCCAGGGTTCCTTTCTGCATGTCTTTGCCCTTGTGCCTCTGCCTATACTGTTCCCTCCAACTCTCAAGGTCCAGCTGTAAAGTCATCCCTTCCATGAAGCTGGGACAGATTCCCTGAGTGGCATTCCAGATCATCTGGGGACTCTGAGAGTTCTGATCACATTCTGCCTGGTGGTAAAGTGAAGTCTGTCTCTCCTCTGCAGGACACCAGGGGAGCAAGGGCTGTGTTTTATGCTTCTCTGAGACTTTAGGGATTGAGCCTCAGGGAGGACACAGTTTGTTGGTATCAAACAGCTTTGTGTTCCTCCTAGCTTTGCCATTTTTGAGACAACTGGGGAAATTCTGAGGCTCTTTGAGCCTTCCTCATCTGTAAACAGCATTGTATGGGGATTAAATGATAACCAATGTAAGCTGCTTAGCATAATGTCTGGCACACAGTAGGCTAGATGAAGTGATTATTAATACTAACACGAACTGAATTCCCTAGGAAGACGGCTCAGAACAAAAAGTAATCATAGGAATTGAAATTGACATTGCTGAATAAAGGGCGGGTCACCCCCGTATTTTCTGCTCACTTCAGCCAATAACTGTAGGCTATCAGAAAACATCCCCCCTTCCTCTCCCGATTGGAGGGAAAAGCAAAGGGGGAGGATTGCGAGAGGCGACTAGCCAATCCCGTATGAGCTCCCTTTGCGGCCCCACCCTCACCAGAGACGTAGACGTCATTGCGGAGAGCACAGGCGGCGAATTCTGAGCGAGTGTAGCCGGGCAGGCTGGGCAGTGGGGTCCACCGCTGGCTCTCTGGGTGGTAGGCATCGGCGAAGGGCAGCTTCAGGAGACCTTTGCGGTCGCAACCGCCGATGACCACGATCACTTCAGCTAGGTCCATGAATCTGGCGTGCGGATAAGCCCAGTGCCTGTTGGGCCGCACCCAAGTTCGGCCCTCTGTCACCCTCTCGACCACAATGCACTGTCCCACTTCCTTTCATGCGCTTCTGCCATCACCCCACCCATCAACCCTCAGGTCCCACTCCCGCTGGACTCTGCCACTTCCAACTTTCCCTGCGGGTATTAATGGGAAGAGAATCGCTAATTCTTACTGCATTCTGCTGACCTCTAAACTACAGAAAAAACAATCCTTACAGATCCCTTGCCCTCACCTAGAAAAATCACCTTGTTTAATCCGTATGACAGTTCTATTAGTAGGGATTATTACCCCTTTCACAGAGGAGGAAACTGAGGCTCACATACCATGGCGTGCCCAGTCATGCAGCCATTAAGCGACAGAGCTGTAATTCAAGCCCAGATTTGTTTGTGGGCTAACTCATCTTCAGCACCCTTTTCTCACCTCCAACCTCTGATTCTGCTGCCTTCCTCCTATGACATCCCCTCATCCCTAACTCACCCTTTCAGCAAACCATGCTTCCCTCTCACTGACCCCTCAGGCATCTGACCCCACCAGAATTTCCATACCCTTTAGCCACTGGTTTTCTAATTCCTTTGGCACATACTAAGCATCTGTGTCCCAGGCCCTGAGCTTACCGTTAGAGATAGTGTCGTTCCTGGGGGCGTGACTGAGGACTACTCTACCCAGTCTCCCAGTCCAGCTTTCCATGGGTGAGGCAGGCCGCTTTCACTCTTTCCCCACGCCCCTGCCTATTTCCATCCCTCATTAGTCTGCGAGCTCCCAGAAGGCAAAGAGTGTTTCCAAATCACTTCCACGTCCCTGTACCCTGCACAGAACTTTCGTAGAGTAATAAGTACTCTCACGGTTGCAAGGAGGAAAGTGTGCCCCAGGTGTGGGATCTCTGCATCTCCCTGACTGGCCTGTTAACTCTTCAAGGGCAGAATTCTGAGCAAAGAGACTCTAAAATGTTCAACGAATGACTGAATATAATCAAGAGGCAGTACTAAAGGATGGTGAAGGAATGAATGAACGGTGGAAGAAGGTGGGAAGAACGGAGGGCGGGAGGCTAGGAAACGACGGCCGTACCTCCGCGGCCGGGCCCGCAGCGCGCCGGCCTCGCGGCCCAGGATGAAGCAGGTGCGGGCCTCGAGCAGCAGCGGGCGGCACTCGCCGCAGGCCTGCAACAGCTCGTCAGCCTCCACCTTCTCCAGGAAGTAGGCGGGCGCCAGCAGGGGCAGGCGCACGTGCTCCAGCAGGCGTCGCAGCTGCCCGCGGCGGGCAGGCGCGTCGTGGCGCACCCAGCGCATGGCCGCCTCGAACACGGCCTCCTCGCGCGCCACGCCCAGCGCGGGGTCCGCCAGCAGCGCCGCCACCTCGTCGGGCGCCAGCTCCAGGAAGTCGGCGTGGCGCGCCACCTCGGCGAAGGCCTGGCGCAGGACCCGGCCGCAGCGCTCGGCCAGCGGGGCCAGCGAGAAGGCGGCGGCCACGCGGCGCAGCGCCAGACTGTTGGCGGCGCGCAGGCGGCCCTCGAGAAATCGCACGCAGGCCTCGCGCAGGCCCGCCACGCCCAGCCGCTCCGCCAGCGCCAGCACGGCCGCCGCCTCGTCCTCCGCGCGCAGCCGCGCGCCCGCGCCATACACGTAATCGAGCACCACGGCCAGTGCCGCCGCCGTCCCGGCCGGGCCGGAGCCCGGCGCGTCGGCCACCAAGGGCACCACGGCCAGGACGCGCTCGGGTCGCCCGGCCGCGAACAAGCTGCGGAAGTAGGCGCTGCCCGCGCTGAGCGCCGCGCGATGGCAAGGGAAGTCGCGGCCGCCGGCTCGCAGCACAACGTCGGTGAGGGTGCCGCTCCGCCGGTACGCGTTGAGGGTCTGCAGCACGCGCTGCGCGTGGCACTGGCCCGCACACGGCGGCTCGCAGCCCGGCTCCGACTCCTCCGGCCCAGGGGCTTCCCGCATCCTGCCGGGGAGAGAACACAAACAACGTCGGGGAAGCCACCTGGCTGCGCGGGGGAGAGGGAACCGTCCTCATCCGTTTATTCCCTCCCTTGACCATTCCATCAGCGACTCCCCCCTCCGTCTACCGTCCAGGTTCCTTATGGCGACAGTGACCCAGTCCTGCCTCACCAGCACGACATTCTGCCCTGCGTACCCACTCAGACACAGTGCCCTTTTCGGTTCTTCAGACTTGCTAAGCGTTTTCCTATCGATATCTGCAGGAGACAGATGGCGCGCTCTCAAATAGGGTAATCGGAGGAGGGTCTAATAAAGGAACGATTTCCAACAGCGGAGGCGGCGTTAGGGACTCCAGCAGGGGTAGGGCGGTGCGGCAGGCTACTAACAGCAGGGCGCCTTGGCCGCCCGGGGTCTGAATCGGTAGGGCAGGGAGGTTACTGGAACCTGGAAATATATCTGTGTAAGGAAGATCCCGTGATGAGCTGAAGCCCTGGGTGGAGGGACTCAGGCTGCCCCACAGAGACCCAGTGTGTGCGTGTGCAGGGGAGAGAGGGTACAGTAACTCCACAGTCCTCTGCTCAGTCCAGCCTGTCTCCTGCGGATCTCTGGTAGGTGCTTGGCACTGACCACACCCTGAGCACTCCCCCGGCAGACAGAATTCATACACACAGCATTCGCGCAAACGGTTTCAACAAGTATTTATTGGGAGCCTTTTCAGTGCCAGGCAGTGAGAAAGACAACCATAGTTTGGGTGTGCCCGGAGCTCCCAGCCTGGCGGGGTTGCCTCAGGCAGGCACCGAGTGTTAGGGGAGTTCATAAGAAGGGGTGCTGAACCCGGGTGGAAGGGAGTCAGGGAGGGTGTCCCTTCCAGCTGAGGACAATTCTGAAAGGAGGGCAGGTTAGAGCCCAGGCTGAGGGAAGCTGGCCCTGTGTCTAGTGAGTTCTCTTGGTGTTCTCCAGGTAGCAGCGTCAGCAAGTGGAAAGAACTCTAGGGACAAATGGGGATTCTAACCCTGTCCCTGCCACTGGCTCACGGTGTGTCGCCAAGGCAAGTCACTCCTCTCACCTGCCCGCCCTGGCCTCAGTTATCTCATCTGAATGGGATCATAATGCCTACCTCCCAGGGCTGTGGCTTCATGACTGTTACATGGGCTGTATGAAAAGTGCTAGCACATAGTATGAGCTACATGAGTGTTTCCCTACATTGTTTTTACTCAAGAGGAATCGAGGACACTGTGTGTGCCAGTTGCTTTTATAGACATGATTTAATTTCATCCTCACAACCCTGAGAAGTTTCTTTAGCCCACCCCTGCCCCTTTAGTTTTGACATAAGGGAAACAAGCACACACAGGACACCTGCCCTTCAGAGGTTTGCAGCCAGGCTCAGCGGAGGGTGTTGTGAGCCCCTCAGGCTCTGCAGACTGAGGGGCTGGGCCGTGCTGGTTATGATTTGGCCATTATGGACACGCACCTCTGCTTGCACACCTCCAGGGACAGGGAGCTCCCTCCTATCCGTCTGCTTACTCTAGAAGGCTCAGGTCCACCCTCTGCTCCCTGCCTCTCCTTCCATCCTTCAGCTCCCAGCTGCTCTGCCGCCTCTGGAGGTCACATCCTGCTCAGTGTCAGCCTGGCTTTCATGCCCTGGTCATCCTGGGCAGTGGATCCCCTGCCCAGCATCATGAGAAATGAGCTCCCTGGTGTGCAAGAAAGTTAACCACTTTTTTTTTTTTTAAAGATGGGGTTTCACCATGATGGCCAGGCTGGTCTTGAACTCCTGACCTCAGGTGATCCACCCACCTCGGCCTCCCAAAGTGCTAGGATTACAGGCGTGAACCACCGCGCCCGGCGAAAGTTAACTACTTCTGCCCAAGTGGAGAGGCTGGATCCTGAATGCACCTGGCTCCAGGGTTTGCATGCCACACTTGCCAGGATGGGGTATGTCCCAAGGAGCAGCCAGGACTGATCATGCTGCAAACAGTCTGTCCTCCACTGGCCCAGAAAGCAACTACGCTCTGAGTAGTCCTCTCATCAAGAGGACAGGTCTCATCAGCATAAGGATGGACTTCTTCCAGAGGTGTCCCACAGCACAAGCAGTTCCCTGGGGAGGGAGAGTCCCCTCCTAGAAGTGTGTCAGTATTTTTTCATTTTACTTTCTATTGCACTGGGCACTCTGGACACACAGGGTCATCAGATCCAGCATTCACTCTGGGGATCCCCAGTCTGGGGGCTGAAGGACACCCAGTTGGAACACGGAAGGTAAAAATTCCCAGGTAGAGCTCAATGGGTATCCTCCCTTCTAGGCTGAATCTAGGCACTTCAAGCCAGGGGTCATGATGCAGACTGAAGGGCCCAGGCTGTAGAAGTTAACTCGAACATGCCACTATCACTGTCTTTTTCTCACATCCACATCCAGTCACACAAACCCACACTCGGACTAGCAGACACCCCGCAGCCGGCAGCCCTGCAGCGTAAGCCTTGCCCCTCACACCTGGCGCTTACCTGGCCACGCCCTCTCCCAAGTGCTCCGCAGCTGCTGCTCTCAGGTATCACTCCGGTCTGTGCCTGCTGCCCACACCCCTAGCAGCCCAGGCTCCAGTGTTCCTGCCGCTGTGCCTGACTCCTGCTCGGGCTCAGCTGCGGGAGGACAAAGGGGCTGGACGCCAGGAGGAAGGGGGAGGGAGGGGAAGGGAGAAGCGAGTGGGGAGGGGGATGTTGGGCTTTTGTTCCATTCTTGGACTAGCCCTGGGAGAGAGGCAAAGAAAGGGGCGTAAGAGTGGGATTGACTGTGTGTGCAACTCCAGGATTTGGTGTGCCTGGGTTTGGGGGTGACCTGGTGCTGCCCTTGTTCCTGAATGAGGGTGGGTTTGAAGGTGTATGGTGCTGGAGTAGGGATGTGGGAGGGGTGTCATCATGCAGTTGTGGGCATGGAGGTTCCAGGGTGACTGTGTGTAATTGTGGAAGTGCATGGAATAAAGTGACGGTGTAGCATTGGCAGGGTGTGGACATGTGGCTGTGTGACCACGAAGATGCCAACGTGACTAAGCATGTGTGGGGGCACAGTGGCTCTGAGTCTCACTCCCTTAGCCCAGAGAGAGGTGGGAGCTTACCTCTGCCCCAGGAGGCAGAGCACCTGCCAGGCATTCAGTAGCACAGACAGGAGGGCCAGTCCTCAAGGTTACTGTGGGGGTCCAGTGGAGCTTCCAACATTTGCAGGGGGCTTTTTTCCTTTTTACCTATAAGGTGCCAGAATCTCCTAGACTCAAGAATTCTATTCAGAAGATCCCTGTTTGGAAGAGACATACCACTTGGCTCCCAGGAAGCATGGAGTTAATTTGATGCAGGCTGAGGCTGGGGCTCAGCCTCCCCTTTTTCCCTCAGGACACACCCATGACCAGGACAAAGAGGGGAGTTACAGGCCTGCTGCAACTCCACCGCTGACCCCTGCCCACAGACAGCAGAGGCTGCAAGGGTTGAAAGGAAAGGACACCTGTGGTCCCAGGGCTGGACTTTGGCTTTCAGCCCAGGCGCCCCCCAGTCCTGGGCATGGGCCCTCCTCAGGCAGGTCCAAAGCTCGGAGAAGTCAAAGCCAAATCCCTGCCAGGAAGAGGTCTCCTGAGCTAAGGGCTTGTCCCAGCATTGCCAGGAGGCTCACAATGCCTTTGTGTGGCTGCGAGGGCACCTGCCAGTCCCACTGCCATTGGACCTAGGAGCCCTCCCACTCTGTGTGTCATTCCTAGCTGCTTATGGGAGGCACACACATGCGCTGGGGCAAGAGTCTGAGTGGGATTCTGGCTTGGCCTGTTCTAAGTTGTGTGGCCTTTGGAAGTCACTTTACCTGTCTAAGACTGTCTCCCCATCCACCATGTGAGGATACCGGCTCCCAGCCATGGGCATCGTTTCGGACCCAGGGAAGAGGAGGCACCATCCTGCCACTTTCCCATTCATTCCTGAGAATGGTTCCTCCTCAAATTGTAGGGTCAGAACTGAAACCTAGACCCAGCACGCTTGAACCCCACGCCTGCTGGCAATTCAGAGACAACACACATCAAGATGGCAGCTTTAATCGTATTGGCCGAGGCCCTTGGGTTCCCTCTGTTGTGGGCCTATTTAGCCACACACCCACTCTGACCATGTCCAAAACACTTTTCCCAGGTGGGCCCTGCCCTGTGGCCACTAATGTGGGAACCTGAGGTCACATCAGTCTGTGGACTCCTGGGTTGAGGGACCCTTCGGCCCTGAGGTCTGCTGGACACTTGGGCATGGGATTCAGTAGTCCTGAGCTCTCACTTCTGGCCATCTCCAGCTGCTCCCAGGGGACATGCTCAGGCCTGCTCCTGGGGCAGGGGGCTGGCGGTGGCATGAGGTGGGGAGGAGGACGTGTCTCCACACTGCAGCTGGCTTCCTCCTGGGCCGAACCTCCTTGTGCTTTGAGACTGACAGGAAGAGCAGAGTTGCTTCAGGTAGAGGCCTGGCCCAGGCCCGTGGGGCAGGATAACAATGGAGAACTCAGTGGCCTCATAGCAGACAGGAGGACAGATGGCACAGGTGAGTATCCGCACCCTCCATTGTCACAGGGGGTATGGCATGGCCCATGACCCATCAAAGCTTCAGGTTGGGATACAGGAGAGGGCCTCAGAAGGGGGGGACCAAGCCCTAAGTCCCATACTTCCCAGAAGGAGCCCCAGGCCTGTGGGGGCATCTGAGAGGCTTGAGTCCTGGGCCAGCTGGGCTTAAAGGACAGGAGTCTCCCTCAAGAGAGGCTGTGGCTGACAAGGGGCTGGATCCCACGAGGAGGCTGTGGAGCCCGCTCCCAGAGCACTCCGAGTTCAGACACGCTTCTGCCAGCTCTCCTAGGCTCCCCTGGCTTCTGTGTCAGGTACAGGTGGGACAGACATGCCTTCAGCTAACGCCCACTCCTCTCTGTGAGGGTCTTGGCACGGCTGCCACCCCCTCGGGGGCCCACAGGGGTGGCGGTGCTGTTGGCATATGTGTCGTAACTGTTGTCTGAACACACGGAGAGCTCGTCGGACACCTCTACGCCATCGCTGATCTCTGCTGGGCCAGAGGGAGACAGAATGTGAATTGGGGAGGAGGCAGTCATGAGAATGGCTGACAGACAGGGTGGGAAGGCTGCACCACCCAGCCAGGCACTTGGAGGCGGATGAAACCATTGGGCTCAGGTTGACATTGAGCCTGGCACTCAAAGCCCCTTTGGTCTCTGCTGAGCACTCTAGCTTCGCCTTTGTCTGCTGTCCCCTGGGACTCCACTTTGCAGCTACAGAAAACCACCTGTGCCCCTGAGCTTGGCACCCATGTGTCCACTCTTCTAAGGGCCTTGGTGTGTGTCGGCCCCTCTCTCAGGAGTGACTTCCCCAACAACACCTCCTTTTCCTATAGTGTGGCTCACATCTTCTCTTCTGTCACTCAGCCTCCTGGGAGCCTCATCGGAGCCCCAAGCTGGGTTGGGGCCTCCTCATGGCCACCCCAGCCCCTGTTTCCCTCTGTCTGGCCACATTCTGTATGGTTGCTGCCTGGGCCCCCGAAACACCTCAAGGACAGGGGTGTGCTCTAGGCATCTGTGTCCCCAGGGTGTGGTAGAGTGTTGGGCACAGAGCAGAGGCTCAAGAAAGCTCTGCTGAGTAGATCTCGCCCCCATGGAGCTGCCTCACTTCCTTCTTGGTGCCCAGGCAAGCGGTGCTCCCTTGCCACCTCTGCACACATGCCATGCCCATCTGGAATGTCCTTCCTTCCCTGAGCTCACTCAGCCCTCATCTGGAAGCCTTTACCGAAGCACCTCCTCCACATCCTCCCCATCTCAATGTATCAGGCACCCAATGCCTTCCTCACTGCCCAGGCAGTCTGACCACACCCTCCCCCAGCACTCCCAATGCAGGAACTCAACTTCCCATGCCTCTGTTAATGCAGCTGCCGCCTCCATCAGCCTGGGAATGTTGACAGGGACTGGCAGAGAGCAAGGATGAGGCCAATATTGTAGGATCCGAGTACAAACCAGGCAAAGTGGGATGGGCCTTCAAAACAAGACTCCTCTCCCTGTCCCACCCCTGCCCACCAACCATGACACCGAACCATGGTGGATGACACTGAGTGGATGACTGTGTGTGGCGGGGTGTGTGTTTCCACACTTGTGCTTGTGCCTTTGTGTGTGGGTATAATACCAGAGGGTTTGTGTATGTCTGTGCCCGTCTCCCTACCCATATGTGCTGCATGTGAATGTATGTGCATACACATCTGTTTGCATGGGGGGGTGTAGACAGCTGAACCCAGGGCCTGCCTCAGCCTGTCTACAGGGCTGCGCACCTGAGAAGATGAGCTTCTCCTTCATGATGCTGACGTCCCGGCTGGTCCGGCGCACCGCGGCGCTCAGCATGATCTGCTCAGGGTTGTAGCTCCGTATGCCACCCAGGCGCCACCTGCAGAGACGGCCCTATGGGCATCAGGTCCCTCCCACCCCTTCCTTGGAGCAGGGACCCTGCCTACTTCCAGAGCCTCCCTGGATGTGGCCTGAGAGGGCAGCAGGACTCTTGTCCCACTGTACAATGGGGAAACAGGCCCAGAGAGGGCGGAGCTGGGGCTTGAATCAGAGCCTACTGACTCTCAGCCAGGGTTCCCCGGCTTCCCTCTTACCTCCAGAGCTGTCAGTCAGCAGCCCTGGCCCAGGACTAGGTTTGGTTAGTTCTGTCTCAGGTGTCCCCAGTTATGCACCTGGCTCTCTGAATGCGACAGATTTGGGAGCAAGCAGGAAGAGCTCAGTAGGCATTCTGTTGAGTGTCCCCCCCCTAAGCTGGGGCACACACCAATCTCGGAGTCCCAGCTGATTGATGTCTCTGATAGCTCTACCATCATGACCAGGGTAAGCGAAGCCAGAGGGGAGACCCCCTGAGAGGAAGGGAAGGAAAGGTGGAGGCAGGCAGTAGGGGGCTTTGCCCAGAGCTGGTCTGCACAGGTTCCCAAGGCAAGGGGGTTCGAGTGACTTGGAGTGGGGCCAGTTGCTGCTCTGTCCTGGCAGTTCTAATGGGGAGGGGAGCATGACTCCTCTGATGGCAGAGACAGGTGCAAGGTAGGGGTAAACTGACTCAAGAATGGGCTGGGAGGTGAGGCGTGCACAGGGCATGCAGGGACCAGGCACTGAGTGGAAAGGACTCAGGGTCCTGTGCCCAGCTGAGGCCACTGTCTTCACTACCGTGGTTCCTCTGAACTAACCCCAGGTCCCTGGCCTCTGAACTTAGACCCTTCCTGGGACCTAGGCAGAAGGATCATTAGACTCTTAACCCTGTCTCCTCCAAGAGGAGTGGGTGATCAGCTTGGGAACAAGAACCCAACTGCCTTAGGGACTGAACCCTGCTTGGGGGATGGAGGGAGTCAAGACTCCACAAAAAAAAATTGTAAATTTCTAGATGGGGTCAGCGCAGCAGAATTGGACAGACAGATGGACAGGCTGATGGATGAGCAGAGCAGGCAGACAAGGAGAAAGCAGGAGGTAGGGGTGGCACGAACACTCTGGCGGGGCTGGCTGCCCTGTGAGTCGTTGAGGGCAGCGAGCAAGTCTCTCTCTGTTCATTGCTGTGCCCGACACCATCAGTGCCTGCCGTGTCCCGGGAGCCTGACCTGTACTTGTTGAGTAAATTAATGAAAGAATAAGGCCCGAAGGGAAATGATATCCCTCCCCCTGGCCTTGTCCCCCAGGGTCTCTTCTGCCAGCAGTCCTCTCCTGATCCCCAGGAAGCAATGACACCATCCTGGCTGTCTGAGCAAACCCAGCATGTCTGGGCCAGCCACTGAATCTCCATGGGGTGGCCTCCCCGGCACTCTGGGGCTCCAAATGAGAAGGCCAACTCCTGCTGCAGGCATAGCACTAGACCCAGCAGCAGCCAGCATGCGCGGGTGCTGGTCAACTGGGTGAACAGAGGAATGACTCAGGGAATGTACCACAGCCAGGGACAGCATCTCCTAGAAGCTGGTTGGTGAAGCTGCCTGACCCAGGATGGTCTAAGGCACTAGACAGAGGGAGACTTGGGTCCCTAAACTCTAGGTCTCATCCTGGAAATTCACGTTGAAACCCAGGACAGTGTCAGGCCAGGGTCTCTTAGCCAGGCACATCCAGAACCGGAAGCTCAGCCACTGTGGGGTCCCCTGAGGGGAATGAGAAAAACGCTGTGTGTTGGGGAGCAAAGCAGGGATGCGTGTCAGACAGAATGTAAAGAAGAGACAGAAAGAGATGGGAGAGGCAGAAAAAGATAAACAGGAAGAGTAAACAGTGGTAGAGGCAGAGCCAGGGAGGGAGAATATTGGAAGACAGAGACAGAAACTTGGTAGGGTCTGCCCTGGGCAGGTCGTGAAGGCCCTGGTGAGTGCCAGAGGCAGGGGGATGGGGGTGCCCAGGCAGGGTCCCCTCTCCCAGAGGGAGACACTTTGGTGCAGAGACAGGCCAGGTCAGGATGCTGTCAAGGAAACACTGGTCCCCACCTGCAGAAATGGCCATGGGAACAGGGAGCAGAGGGACACACACGGCGGCGGGAGGCAGCGGGACAGGAGGAACAGAAAAGGGGATTGCAGGGGTGAAGGAGGCTTCAGGCGAGGGCACTGTCTGCGAGGTGACCCAGGCACAGGGCTTGGTGCATGGCAGGTTTTTAGACAGAACTGGAGAAAGGCATGGCAAGAGGGAGAAAGAGGAACAGGAGGAGGAGGAAGACCACACCGGAATTACCTGATCAAGTGATAGCTGTGAGATGCCAGAGTGCAGCAGAGAGAGGGGGAGGGGGAGAGAGGAGGGACATGCGCCGATCAGAGCAGGATGGGACAGAGAGAGAACGTCAGTCAAGAATAAAATCCCGGCCCCTTAGTTTCTGGCTGGGTAGGGGCCCCGGGCTGGCCCTAGACCCTCCCTGGGACCAACCACACCTCCCCACTGAGCACTCCCCAGCTACCTTGCTGAGGGCTGGTGGGAACCCATGCCCTGGCTAACGGGTGAGCAGGCCAGCCCAGAGAGGAGCTGAAATTCATTTAAGCCCACACAGCCACTCAAGGCAGAGCTTGGCTCCGGACACCATGTTCATTCCAGAAGCCACCCAGCCTCTGTCCGAGGGAGGGAGGGAGGATGGGGCCACCAGAGTGTTGCTTCTCCCCTGGTCAGGCCTGCTCCTGGCTGGGGGCCCAGACTTCAGGAGCAGGTTCACCTGGCTGGGGCAAGGGCTGGGCCTGCTGCAGGGTAGTGACAGCCACGGAAGTGGTCAGATCCTACTCACTTCTGGAGCACGAAGATGCCCACGATGAGGGTGAAGGAGATCAGGTCGGCAGTGACCCACATGAGACAGTACTCGTCCGGGGGCTGTGGACAGACGGCCCAAGGCCAACTTCCAGTCATGGCCAGTCCAGACTGAGGTTCCAGACTAAGGTCCGTGGGCCAGAGGACCCCATGTGGCCACTGGGGAAGGGCAAGGGAGGACCCTGAGGGAGTCTGGGGGCAGAAGATTTCATTTTGCAGGCATGGGCTCCGGGTGCTGTGGGCCTGGGGGCTGGGGTGTGTCTGTGTGCATGTGTGCTCTCAGGGTAGCAGGGGACTGTATGGTGCTCAGGGCAGAGGGGGCGTGTGCTAGGCCTGCAGGTCTGTGTGCCCAGGGGCCTCAAAGCAGGAGCCAGATACTGAAAGACAGTGGCCCTGCCCTCCATCTCTCCTGACTCATCCCAGCAGTCTTACCGTCTTTCCCCCGGCTGCCTTCCCTTCACCCTCCTCTCCCACATAACCATCCACGCTTGGGTCTGATTCATTGGCACTGCATTCTCTCAGCCATAAGGACACCCTCTGTCTGCCTTCCGTGTGCTCAGGGAGGTGGCGGTGGAGCCACTACCCCACTGTCAGAAGGGAGGTCAAGAGCCCCCCAGCTCCCTGGGGCAGAACAGGGATGGGAACCCAGCCGTCTGCAGGTGTTCGGTCAACCAGCTAAATAGCATTTTATTTGCTGTTCTCTGAGCAGATTTTAATGTTTCCTACTCTTTTTTTTTTTTTTTTTCTTGAGACAGGGTCTCATTTTGTCACCTAGGCTAGAGTGATTACAGCTCACTGCAGCCTCCGCCTCCTGGGCTCAAGCAATCCTCCCACTTCAGCCTCCTGAGTAGCTGGGACTACAGGCGCATGCTACCATTGCCAGCAAATTAAATTTTTTTTTTTTTTTTTTTTTTTTTTTTTTTACAGACAAGGCCTCACTATGTTGCCCAGGCTGTACTCCTGGGCTCAAGTGACCATCCTGCCTCTGCTTCCCAAAATGCTGGGATGATAGGTGTGAGCCTGGCCCATGCTTCCTTTTCCTGCCCTATTGTTACTCTCCAATCCAGAGACCCAAGCAGCTCTCTACTTCTCTAGGGCCCTGAGTGATGCTTTTCTCCCTGTGGATCAGGCCCCAGGTCCTCCCAGGACCTTAGTGCAGGTCCCAGAGGCCATGAAATCCTCCTCATGCTTCAAGCCTGCACCCCGTCCACGGACTCCCCACCGCTGCAGAGACCTCCCAGGGTCAGCCCCAAGCACAGAGCTTGCCAAGTTGTCAGAGCAGGCCATGGGCAGCTCCACCACTGCCCCCAACTCACCATGATCCAGAGTGGGGAAGGCACCTGGGAGAGGGTGTGGGAGTTGTCAGAGGTGACGGATGGGACCCCTGCACACCACAGCAGGGAGAAGAGCCATGGCGCGTTGACTGTGTAGAGGTTCACACTCAGGTTCCAAGATGCGTAGTCCCTGTGTGGCAGGGAGAGGCGGGTCAGCATGTGGACTCTGGTAGCTCCAGGCCCAGTGTGGGGGCTGAGAAAGCACATCCTCTTCACGACCTCACAGCCATGGCCGGAGAAAGGAACGTCACTCCAGAGGGCCACACTCGGGGACGCACTCACCCGCTCATCTCTGAACCACATGGGCCTGATTCCCATGTGCTCATCCCTCTGCCCGACTGTGTGTGTGTGTGTGTGTTGGGGGGTGGTTGTGGCAGAACTGGGGGAGACTCAGTCCCACCCTCTCCTGGGGCAGGGCAGGCACCTGAGCTCCTGGCTGGACACCTGAGTGTAGTGCAGGTTCAGCCGCTGGATGTGGCCTCTCCGCAGAGTGGTGACTGCCTCCTTGAGGCCTGATGTCTGCTGGAAGCCGGGAGCCACCTTCCGCACCAGGGTCCTCTGCTTGTTAGGCAGCCACAGGACCTGTAGGCAGGAGAGGGGCAGCCTCAGACTTCTCTGCACAATGGGGAAAGAGTACCTACCCTTCCCAGAGCCCCTGTGGGGTGAAGAGATGGGACCTGGTGGGCAAGGAAAACTCATTAGCAGGGGAGGACTCTGTCCTAGCCAAGGCTGCAAAACGCACTGGCAGCAACTCAGGAAGCTTCCCTCTGGCCTGCTGTCAGTACAGGAGGGAAGCCCAACAGCCACTACTCTGCATGTGGCTGCTAGCACCTAGTGTGCCGTCCTAAACTGGCATCAGATTTCTCTGGCCCCAAATTATTACACCACATGACAGGGCAACCCTTCACTGAAGTAACTTGACAGCCTGGACCTTTATACATTTTAAAGTGTTTTCTTGTTCCTCTCTTGTCCCATGATGACTCTGGCAGGGAGGCAAGGGGTGCGTGATCCCCACTTTACAGATGGGAAAGCTGAAGTCTGGAGGGCAGCAGGGAGAGGTTACGCAGCAGCAGGGCTCCAGCCAGGCCAGGGCTCTCAGGGCAGAGTGGTGCTGCGTGGCCTCACCTGGTGCTGGGGGAAGCCAGAGCGCAGCACGGCCTCCAGAGTGACGTTGAGGAAGCTGTTGCGGTAGGGGTGCTCCCGGGGCGGGTCGCGCAGGTTGAGCAGCAGTGTGGCATTGCCTTTGGCCAGCTCCAGGAGCTCTGCCAGGCTGCAGATGGACTGGTTCTGGGCCTCTCTGTAGTCGGACGGTGACAGGGAGCTGGCCGTCCAAAAGGGGTCAGTCTGGCAGGGACAGGGACACACACATGGCTGCATCACCAGCCCTTTGGGGGCCCCCACATGCCCTTCTGGCAATCAAGCATGGAGACCCCTGGGCTGCCAGTCTCCTGGGGTCAGGCTGATTGATGGCTGTGGCCATGTGAAGGCTGCAGGAGGCCCCAGCCCTAACCTTCCTACCCCACACCCTGCTTACCAAGAGGATGGCTTGCTTGGAATAGCTCCCACACCCCACAGCATTTCTCCTTCTGGAGCATTTCAGACCAGACAGCCAACCCCTCTCCGGAGTTTTACAGAGTTGATGCTATTCACTGCTCTCATTCCTGTCAACTTTTTCTAGTGAGGGAAACGGACCCAGAACAAGCAGTGACAACCACGAGATATGGCAGCAGTGGCAGGAGCCCAGGAGGCCACCAAGCAGCTTGGGTGGGGGTCAGGAAGCTCTGGGAGTGGGGGTCTCGGGAGCAGATGGCCACCATTGCCTCTCACTCCCTGGAGTCCCTGCTGGTACTTTCCAAGCCTAAGACTGGGATCAGGTGCAGCCAGACCTTCAGGAACCACTGGCCAGCGTTGAGCCTCTGCAGGGTGGTCCAGTTGAGCATGGAGGCAGGCCTGCGGGCGAGCTCCGGGAACTCCTCCTCCACGTTGGTGGTGCGCCGCAGGGTGGCATCATGCATGAGGAAGGGCACGCCATCCAGGCTGCAGGGAGGGTGGGCCGCCGAGTCACTGACCCCCCCATCCCTCACCTGCCCACCAATGACCGTCACCCCCACAGTCCTCCCCACCCAGCACAGGATCTGGCTGGCTCTGCCCCTCTCTGGGCCTCAGTCTCCCCATCTGCACAGGAAAGACAGTGGGCTGGTGGATGACCCTAAAGGCCTTCTGGCTCTCTGTGAGGGTCAGATGGGGGGTGGGGACTGCCAAGAACGGCGGGCTGAGAAAAAGCTGGACCTACTTTCTTAGCAAGCTTGGAAGGTAGGTGCTGCCTCATTTGGTAATGAAGCAACTGAGGGTAAGAGAGGGAAGTATCTAGCTCAAGGTCCACAGCCTGGACGTGGTGGAACCGGGTTTGAGACCAAATCCCTGTGATGCTATGAGAGCAGTGCAAGTGTAGACCTCTTTAGCCAACTTCACACAACCCCAATCCTTGTCTGCTCTACCAGGGCCACTAATAGCTCACAGGGTGCCTTAGTGTGAAACAGTAGAAGGCACCCTTGCCCTCTGTCCCTCAAGGCATTTTACCACTGTCTGCTAGAAAGTTACAATAAATACACAATTCTGTATCTATACTGGGAACAATGTCCTCATATATGTGATGTCCTTGTTCAGTGTATAACCTGTGCAACTACATATGGCAGTCCTGCCCTTCTTCCCTTTTCAGATAACCTCTGTTATGAGAGTGCTATGGATTCTTCCTGCCATTTATACTAAAATCTACTTTTATATGTGCATGGAGAAAGTGTATACGTCACTTTTTTGTGGTCTTTTAAAATGTAACTGGAATTACAGTGAATGTATCACTCTGCAACTTGCTTTATTTCACTCATGAGAGTGTTAGAGTTCTGTCATGCAGAGCCATAGAGATCTAGTTTTCCCTTCAAGCTGCTCTGTGGCAGGACTCCAGGTCCCTACCCCTACCCCTGCTTGCACGAAGAGCATTTGTTCTTTCTTCTATTTTACATCCTGGAGCCTGTAGGACAGGGTGACTGCCCTGCTGTGGATAATCTAAGCCTCTATCCTCCCATCTCAGAGGCTCTGAGACCAGAGGTTTCCCCAGCAGAGACCCAGGTAGATGCAGATGTGTGTGGGAGGGGTTAGAGGAGCTGTTTTTCCTCTGCTACACCTACCTGATGGTAATGTCAGCCTGGAGCCCATATAGCTTCTGCTCGAGGGCCTTCCGGAAGGACATGAGAGTGTGCTCTGGAGCCAGCTGGGGAGGAAGGAGTGGTGAAGGGAGAGCCAAGAGTCAGCTGATGTACCCTCCCCAGCCAATGGAAAATCTTCCATGTTGGGAGGCTGGGCCAGGCATGGTTCTAATTCTTGCTCCTCCATGGTGTAGCTGTGTGACCCTGGGCACCCACTCAGCTTCTCTGAAGTTCAGCTTCCTCATCTGTTAAATCATGCTTACCTCACTGGTTTCACTGCGGGGCAGGGGAGGCAGGGCTAGTGAGTGTTGATGCATATAAATGCCTGACATGTAGCTAGCACTCGATACCTGGTAGCTATGGTCACTGTGTTTTCATTGCTGTATCCCAGCCACTGAGCTAGACACTGGGGCTGGAGGGCTTTTTTACACTCCTCTGTGGCAATCTGGCAGTCTTGGGCTGGGGCTGAAAGTCAAATTCCCTCTTGGTTATACCCTGAGACAAGTCCAGGGGGAGAACTGGAAGAAGAGCAGGTGGATGGGATGGTAGAGTTTCAGTGGGGACCCAGTTTCCTCATCTGTACAAATATGACAGTACCATTTCCTTCCCTGGACTGCTACGTGAATTAAAAGCCTCTAGCACCCTGCCTGATATATATAGTAAGTGCTTAATAAATGGTAACTGTTTTGCCCTTACATCATCCTGGTTCTAGCATTTTTTTGTTTTATTTCTTTATTTCTTTTGTTTGTTTTTTGAAAATAAAATTGTACTTTTTAGGTATAGGTTCTAGCATTTTTTTAAGAGACAGGGTCTTGCTGTCACCCAGGCTGGAGTGCAGTGACACAATCACAGCTCACAACAGTCTCAAACTTCGGGGCTCCAGCTATCTTCCCGCCTCAGCCTCCCAAATAGCTGGGACTACAGGTGCATGCCACCACACTGGGCTCTGGTTCTAGATTTGACTCTGCCATTAACTATTGTTCTGACTTTAGGTATATTTCCCTGTGGATCTCAGTTACCCATGTGCCCCTTAGAGATGTGTATTCATGAGGGTCCCTATGCTTAGGAGAGTTGGGGTTCTAAGTCTCCCTCCCTAGTTCCATCTGCTCTGAGGATTCTGTCATACCCTTTGCTGCCACTGGGGGTCAGCACCAAACCAAGGATTGAGCTAAGACCAGGTCTATGAGGGAAGGAGGGAGGGAGGACACCCCTCTTCCCCCAGCCCTGGTCAGTGAAGGGGTGAGGTGGGAAGGCTGATCTCATTCATTCCCACAGACAATCCTGTTCCCACCTTCTCTCCCTCTGGCCACGATGTTCCCCAGCCACACCCTTCTTCTGTGACACAACCTAGCACTGGGGAGCCAGGGAGTGGCAAGGACTTTGGAAGGGACTGAAAAGGCACAATTCCACTTCCCAGACACAGCTGGGGCCTCAGTTTCTTTAGCTACAAAATGGATTAACACTATCAACCTCAGGCCGGGCGCGGTGGCTCAAGCCTGTAATCCCAGTACTTAGGGAGGCCGAGGCGGGTGGATCACGAGGTCAAGAGATCGAAACCATCCTGGTCAACATGGTGAAACCCCGTCTCTACTAAAAATACAAAAAATTAGCTGGGCATGGTGGCGCGTGCCTGTAATCCCAGCTACTCAGGAGGCTGAGGCAGGAGAATTGCCTGAACCCAGGAGGCGGAGGTTGCGGTGAGCCGAGATCGCGCCATTGCACTCCAGCCTGGGCAACAAGAGCGAAACTCCATCTCAAAAAAGAAAAAATAATACACTATCAACCTCATAGGTGAGGTAACAAATGTCAGAGACCCTAGCCCAGGACCTGGCACACAGCAGGGTCTCTGTAATGAGTTCTTTCTTCCCCTATCCCTGGCACAGAGCACCCTTAGAGGACATGCTACCTGTCTCCCAGTCCAGTGGGCTGTGAGGCACTCCCAAAGGGAGCAGGACTATAAAGGCACCGAGAGAGAGGCATAGACTCAGTGGAATCCCACCCATCTCTAAATATCCTATGATATTTAGACATGTGGACTCAGAGTCAGAGCCCCCAAGGCAGTGCACAGGGACACACAGAGGGGACCTTTACCAGACCCTCAAAAACTACTATCAGGGCACGACCAGCCAGATGCACAATATGAAAAGTTTCACAGGACAAATGACTGTTTCTCAGGACAAATAAATAGCATAAGGGAAAAAAGGGAGGGGGATTGTTATAGACCAAAAGACACTCAGGAGACATGCCAGCAGATGCATGCTGTGGACCTCATTTGAATCCTGTTTTTCGTTTGTTTGTTTGTTTTGTTTTTTGAGATGGAGTCTCACTCTTGTTGCCCAGGCTGGAATGCAATGCCGCAATCTTGGCTCACTGCAACCTCTGCCTCCCGGGTTCAAGTGATTCTCTTGCCTCAGCCTCCTGAGTAGCTGGGAATACAGGCACCCACCACCACACTCGGCTAATTTTTTGTACTTTTAGTAGAGATGGGGTTTCACCATGTTGGTCAGGCTGGTCTCAAACTCCTGACGTCAGGTGATCCACCCACCTCAGCTTCCCAAAGTGCTGGGATTACAGGCGTGAGCCACCATGCCCCGCTGAATCTTGACTTTTAACAACTATAAAAAGATATTTTTGAGACAATAAAGGAAAACTAAACAGGGATTCCATTTTAGATAGTATTAAGGAATCATTATTCTTAATATTGGCTGGGTGTAATAACGGCATGGTGGTTATGTATCTTTCTAAAGTCTTCATGTGTTACCGATACATCCTGAAGTGCGCATGGGTAAGACAATAAGTTGCCTAAGATTGGCTTTACTATCCCAGGAAAAAAGTGGGGACAGATGAAGCAAGAATGGCAAAATGTTGATAAACATGGGGTTGGAGTCATTACATTCTTCTTCATTATGTGCGTCATTACACAATTTTTTTTTTCCACTTCTGCATATGTTTGACATTTTTCTACTAAAGAAAGCCATCCTCCCTGGGGCCACCTCACCCACCCATCTTCTTGCTTCAGGACACTGCTTGTGTCCCCTGGCCCCTAGAGGGAGCACAGAAGATGGTAATCTGGGTCTGGAGACAGGAGGGGCCATAATTTTGAGCTCCTGATAAGAGTCCCCCTGCCCCCACTGGGAAGGCTGGGCTCCAACTGGTCCTCACATTAGCCAGTGGCATGGGCATCTGCACCTCTGAGGCACAGAGAGGACTGGTGACTTCTCCAAGATGCACAGGCAGCATGTGGCCAAACTGGGCCTCAGATCCAGATCCCCACTGGCTGCCTCTGGGAGGGGCCAGGGCCAGCACAGGGGTCCAGCTTAGGGGCTGGAGTCTTATTTAGAAAATAACACCCACCACACACAGGGGGCCAGACTTCCAGGGTGAGTGGCAGCCCGGCAGACCCAGCACCTCCTTCTGAAGCAGTTGTGTGAGGCCCCCTTACTACCCTGAGGTCCTGCAACAGCCTGGAATGCCCGAGAGGCCAAGCCCTCAGGAAGTACCCACATGCCCCCTCGGCAGGGTGGAGGTGGTACTGCCTCTGCTGAGAAGCCCGGGCTCAAGGCTTTCGTGGAGCAAGAGACCCTGATCCAGAAAGACGGCCCTGCCCAAGGTAACAGCAGTGTGTACTTGTTACTTTCTGTGTGTCGCATGCATATCTGGGCACTGCTCACATGCTAATTCCTGCTCCTTGCAGTCCCATGGCAGGTGCTCTCACTAGTTCCATGGTACAAGATGAGGGAACCAGGCACAGAGATGGAAACTGTTGTGCCCCTCACAGCTGGCCGGGCTGCGCCGGGATGCTGACTCAGGCAGCACGGCTCCAGAGCCTGCCCCTCGCCAAAGCTCTCCTGCAGGGCCATGAGGTGCCTTGGTGCAGAATGTGGCGCTGACTTTGACCCCTTCCTCTCTCTCTAACTCAACTCGGTTTAGCCGGGTGGGCTCTGAGCTGCCTCCCGGCTCTCCTGGCAGGTTCTGATGCCTGCTGGCAGCCCCCAAGCCCTACACTCAGTATCCATCTCCCTGCCCTTCCTAACCTGCACCTGGGTCTAGCCTGGGCCTAAAACCCTCCTGCATCTCTACAGGGCACTTAGGACAAAAGTGAAATCTTTTTAGCAAGAGGCCTTCAGCACACGTCAAGATGTGCTTCCATGCCAGCACTCCTGGCCTTTTCACCAATTCTTCCCATGTACCCCCACCCGCCCCCGCAAGAAAGCTACAAATGGTTGCTACTATTACATATATCCGTTTTCCAAGAAGGTCCTCCCATCTCACCCACCCCTATGGGGCTGTTAGGACCCTGAGGTAGTACTCACCATGGGGGCCCCTCGGTGGCCAATGAGGGCGGGCTTGGGGCCGAGGTCCTTCTTTTCCATGATGCAGGGAGAGGAGATGGTGAGAGGGACCAGGTAGAGGGCAAACACCACGGTGAAGAAGGTGCAGAGAATGGTCACCTGGGAGGCTGCAGACAAGGGGCCGTGTCACCTGGTGAGCTCTGGGTAGGTTGGGGTGCAATGCTGGACCCCTCTACCCCTGACCTGTCAGGACTCAGGTGCTCTGGGGGTCAGCCCTCCCTCATTCTTGCTGGGAAGGTAAACCCTGCCTCTAACTCACACAGACACACGTGAACGCATGCAGAGAGACATGAGGAGGAATACAGTGTGATGCTGACCAAAGCTTCAACCCTCCGTGGACTCCCTGGGCCACTCTGAGCCAGAACCCCCCTCACCGAGTGTGGGGGCCCCACCCCAACCCCAGGCCACTCAGGGAAAGCCCAGGTCAGGGCAGCGCCAGCTGGTCTTGGCACCTGCAGGGGTTGGAGGGGCAGGCCTTTCCAGTCCTACTCACAAGTCCGCTCTGTGCGGGCAAACTGTCCTGCCACGATCCAGGAGAGCACAGTGACTGCGGCCAGGGCCCCCACGTGCAGGAATGGCGCTGTGCCCTGTGCAGGGAGAGGTAAGGGAGACCAGTGATGCCCAGGTCTGTCCAGACTCTCTGTCACCAGCTTTCTACCTCTACCCATGGGGCAGGCAACTCTGTCTTCATCTGCCAAGTGAGGACACTGGAGCCTCAAGACGCTGGCATCCTCCCTAGCTCTGACCTGCTCTGTGACCTTGGGCCCCTCCCTGCCCCTCTTTGGGCCTTGGTCGGGAGAAGGGGAAGTGGCAGAAAGGCTCTTGTTGTGGGGGTCCTGGGGGAGCAGCCACCCAGGCCCCCTCCCCACTCACCTGCAGGGAGATCAGCAGCACCTCCCACTCGTCCTCCCACAGCTGGGCCACAGCCGACATGGCCACCACCGTGGAGGCCAGGATGACCACCAGGGCGATCTGGAGGGGGAAGTCACCAGACAGAGGCTCAGAGTGGGTGGGAGGGTCCCCAGTGTGTCTGAGAGAGGGGCCAGAGGGAGAGACGGGCAAGAGCAGGAGAGGCCGATGGAGCAGGGCAGAGGGGAGGGAGGAAAGAGACAGGCGTGGGATCTGAGGAAACCAGGCACCAGCAGACGGAGATGGCAGGGAAAGACTGAGGCAGGAGGAGGCCGGCAGATGCAGGGAGGAAGGGACAGTGAGAAATGGAAGGAAGGATGGAGACAGGAGGAGGAGGGAGCTGTGAGGAGGGAGGACATTCAGTAATGGGGACCTCTCCTGGGGCCAGCAGGTTAGTGACATTCAAGGTCCGGCCCAGCCTCCCTGCCACCTCAGCATGGCACAGCAGAGGAAGAAATCCACTTGCCCAGGCCATGCCCAGGCCTCAGGGGAAGGAGGCTGAGGACTGGGGTCTGCTGCAGGAGCCTGGCACCCTGGGCTGGGCTCACAGTGGCACTTCAGGCAGGGGTGGGTGGTGAAGCACAGCTCCACCCGCCCCATCTCCACAGCCTGCCCTCTCCTGGCCTCCCAGCATCCAGGTCCACCATGATGGAGGCCGCCCTCCTTGCAGCCTCCAGAAGAAAGCAGATCACAGCTCTGAGGGAGGATGAGGTGGCACCTCCAAGGGACAGAGATCTCTGGGAACAGATGAGACCTGAAATCTTCAACCATGTGAAGCTCATGAAGCTTCAGCCTCTGTGAAGCCGAAGTTTTTGACTCCTCAGCCCCCAGCCCCTGGTCCCTGGCCCTGGATCTCACTCCACCCACACCCAGGCATCCCCACCCCCAGGCCAGCCTCCCTAAAGGCCAGGCTTCGCCTCTCCTCCAAAGCCTCCCATAGCTCTCAGGTTCTGGAGGGTCAGTCAAAGCCACCACCTGTCCCCGTGGTTTCTCCAGACTCGTCTCCCACCTCCCTGCAAAGGCCTGTCCTTCTCCCTGGAGAAGGCCAGTTGCCCTGCCTCCTTGGAGCCACTCTCACTGTTGGCGGGGCCCTCACCCCTTTTCTCCCCAGGCAATCTCTCCCAGAGGCAGCAGCAGCCAAGGACCCTCTGACACCAGCCGAGCAGGGACAATGGCGTTTCTAGATGATGAGGGTGGGGTGGTGGCTAGCGTCTCTGTTCCCTGCCCAGGGACCTTCACTCGCTCGGGGTGGGGAGGAAGGCTGCGTCTCGCCTGGGATGAAATTTCCCTTTGGAGGCTTTTCATTCCAGCCCATCAACCTGGAAATGAATGTTCCCCCAGGAGACGTGAGAGGCCAGAAGCAGGTGAGGGGCTGGAGGGGCTGTGACATGCGGGCTCGGGGCGGGAAGAGGCCCAGGCATGCCTGGGCCAGCCGGAGAGCTTCGCGTGGTCCCCAGGTTGGTTCTGCAGAGGCGCGGGCATCTTCATCTTACACACAGGAAGCGGGGTTCGGGGTGGAATGGCTGGCTGGGTCATGGAGCTTTGAAGGGGCAGAACCAGAAACGAACACCTTCTTCCCATCTCAGGGGGTGAGGGGCTGTGCGCTCTCTTGGAGGAAGAGTGGTGGGCTAGTGTGTCAGGGAGGCTGAGTGTCAGGTGTCAGGAGGTGTCAGGGAGGCTGAGCAGCCTCTGGGAGGCCTGGCTGTGCCTCCGGAACCCCTGAGAACCCCACCCTCGGTACTCAGGCCCCTCCTCCCGGCTGCCCCAGGCGCGCAGCTGCCTGCTTGTGACCGTCGTGGGAGGAGGCCCTGCACACAGCGAGTGCCTTGGAAGGGTGGTTTTTGGGAGTGTCGCATCATAATACTTAACTGCTAATGGAAATGACTTGCAATAAAACTGATTCCCCAAACCTTAATACAATTAAAAATGTTATTATCTCTGAGTTCCACGGCTGCTTTGGCAGTAACCATCACGCTCAGCAGCATCACTGCACGGCCGGTGTCTATGGGACTTCTCCTGCCTTGCATCATTAAGCCACAGCAATAGCACTGAGACCCAACAACATAACCACCATCGCTCCTTAAATCTGACTGAGAAGGATGAATCGCACCCTAGAGGCCCAGAGACAGACCACCGCCCTCCTCTGAGAAAACAGTCTTGGGTTCTCTGTCCTTATGGGACTGTGGCTTGTGATGGCAATGGCGGGAACAAAGGATACAATAGCGCCTTTCATTCACTCTGAGTCTGGCCTACGTGCTGGGACCCGAGAGGAGGTGGAGCCCCGCCTTGTAGAGGTGCAACGGCTAGCCTCCTGGGGGTACCTGACCTCTGGGTTCTGCAGTCCAAAGGGCAGACAGCTGGCCCAGGGTTAAGAGCCTCACTTGAGGCACGGTCCTCAGTCAAATCCTGGCTCTGCTACCTACTGGGGATCTTTCCACACCCTCTCCAGGGACCTTCCCAGAGCTGTGAAATAGGGATAGCAAGTACCTACCTGCAAAGGGCTTGGGGAAGATCAATGAGGAAATGCGAGTGCATTGCTTAGTACAATGCTGGTCAGAAGCAAATGCTAGCTAAATCTCAGTGGTATCATTTTAAAAAGTGGGCATGGTATCAAGGGAACAGGATTATTGTGAGGAGCGAAATGATTGTGAAATGGTGGTTACTGCTGTTATGGTGAATGCAGTGCCTGGCACACACAGGAGGCTCTCAGAGAATGTGTCTTCCTTCTGAAGCTGCTGCTGGAGGGACAGAGGCTGGACACCAGGAAGAACCTTCAAGCTGGGGCCAGTGCATGGAGAGAAGTCTGGATTCAGCAGGAGAGGTGATGAAATAGACGCAGCAGATGGCAGGTAGAGGCTGATGGAGCCTTGGTAGGAGGCAGAAGCCCTAGACCCAGCCCAGCCAGTAGCTTGCCATGGGGCTATGTGGCACCCTGTGCTCCTCTTTGGGGCTCAGGTTGGGTCCCTGACAGATCCCTTCTCTGTGCAGGTCCTAGGCTAGGGGCTGCTGCCACTGAGGCAGGGGAGTCAGGCGAGGACACAGGGCAGTGCAGGGTACTTGGGGCAGCTAGGGAGGTGCGAGCTGTGGCCAGAGCGCCTCCCAGAGGGTAGTGGGCAGGGCAGGAAGGGGGGCATCTCAGGGAAAGGGCCTCCTGTTTACTGTAAAGCCCCCAAAAGAACCCTTCAGCCTGCTCCCTCACCTCCTGGGTACCTCAATTTCTCCTGAATGCTCACCCGGAAGAGATTGCTGGGAAACGGAAGATTTGGGCAGACTGGGGAAGAGGAGGAAGGTCCCCACATGGGCACCAAATCCCCCTCCAGCACCAGCCTGCCGTGAACGGCTCCCTCTCACGCTGTCCTGAGCACCTCTGACCTCCCCTCCTCAGGACTCAGGAGAACCAGAGACTCTCAAAATATAGTTCATGATTAAAACATACTATAAAATTGTGGTCTTTAGAGCACTGTGATGCTGATATAAGACCAGATAGACAAATGAAAATAAGTAAAAAGTTCAGAAATAGATCCAAATACATAAAGAAAATTTGGTATATGGTAAAAGTAGCATCTCAAATGAGTAAAGGACAGATTCTCAGTAGAGAGAGTAGGGAGCACTGACAAAGCATCTAAAAAGAGCAGAGTAAGATCACTCTATACCCCAAAACAGCTTCCAAAAAGAGAAAAAAGTAAATGTTAAAAAAGTGGAAATACATAATCACCAAGTGACACCATAGAGAAATTTTCATAATCTTAGAGTGGGAAAGACCTTTCTGAGTCTGACATAAAACCAAGGAGTCATCAAGAGATGACAGATTCAAGTGCATAAGAATAAAAAAAAAAATCCCTATGGTAGAAACACAATGAACAAAGTCAAGGGATGAGTGACAAATTGGGAAGAATTATTTGCAGTTTGTTAGCCAAAGGGCTAATTTCCCACATCTCTAAAGAGTTCCTGCAAATGAATAGGCAAAAAGCAATGGCAAAAATGGCAACAGCTATGAAGAGACAGTCTTATAGAAAAGAAAACACAAGTGACTCAAGCATGTGAAAAATACCGAATCTAACTCATCCGAAGGGAAATGCAAATGAAAACTACAGCAAGGGACCATTTCTCACCCATCGAGCTGGCAAAAGCCAATAAGTCAGCTGATGCTTTCTTTATGGGGAAAGGTGTTTTCATAGAACAACTATCCATTGCTAAGAGAGCATGAATCAGTGGCACTTGGCAAGGAGGCCATTTGGCAAAATCAGAGTGATGAAAGTACACATTCTTCACCCAGAAATTCCTCTCCCAGGTCACCGCCACATTGTCCTGGCAAAAGACAGAAGGCAACTGGATGTCGATCCGGCCTATCAACAGGGAACTGGCTGGATGCCTAGGGAATCAGGGAATATCCAGACCAGGGAGCAGGAGCCAGGGATGGATACCAACATGGATGCTTTTAACGCAGCGAAGAAGAAGGAGCTCCAAGAATTGTGTTAAGGTGCGGAACACAGGGTGGAGTAGGCGACTGTTTGTGTTTAAAGAAAAAAAGGAAAAGGCAATGCATATGTACACGTGCGTGTGCTTAAAATAGCCTGGAAAGGTAGTAAGGAGACTTTCTTTGTATACTTTTTTTGGCTTTTGTATTTTGAATCATGTCAATGTATTACATGGTCAAAAATTAGTTAAACAAAACAAAAAAGAATAAAGATTCCTTAGAATTTTAGAATCAAATGACAGAATCTTGGAAATAGAAGAGAATTTCCAGGCTCTGCTGGAATACTCTGAGCTCTGGGGAACGCCCTCCCTCCTGGTGGGGCGGGTCCAGCTCTGGGTCAGCTCCACCTGGAAGGACCTTGCTCGTGCTGTGATCTCACAGAGGGGGCAGAGGGCAGAGGAAGGCACCCCAGGAGCTGGCACCAGCATGGACGATGGGATCTGCCTCCCTGCATTGATCTGCCACCTCCGGCTGGCTCAGCGGCTCTGTAGACCTCTCCACTAGGATCAAGCAGGTGTGACCTTACCTGCTGAGAGCCAGGCATGGCCCCAGGAGGTGACCACAGCATGGTCACCCTGGGATGCCAGCTGGTGCAGTCCTTTCAAATGGCAGCTTTGCAGCCAGGAGAAGAAAGTCCCTCACAGAGGGGATGGTGGAAGCCCAGAGGAGACCTGTGAGTAGAGTGAGGAACAGGAGGAAGGTGGGGGGCCAGGGGCTGCTCATGGCTCCTATCACTCTAAGACTTCAGTCTCGGGGGTCTGACTCCCAAGCTCCAGACCTGTGTAATGAACAGGTCTTGCTGCCTCTCTGGATGCTCACAGGCACCTCCCACTCCACACAGCCCAACCCAGGCTCATGCCGTCTCCTCTTCCTTTCCTGTTCCACATCCATCTTCTAGCTAGGAGTGAGCCCTTCCCCTAGGAGTTACTCTGGACCCATCTCATGGGCTCATGGTTGTTTCTGAACATTTCTGCCTTTTCCTAAATGGCAGGTCCGTGGGGAGTCAGGCTCTGGGGAAAGGGAGATGACCCAGATGTTCCTGAGAGGGAAGGGCTCTGCCTCGGTCAGCTGTGTGCCACTCTGTGCCCACCAGAGCTTCAAGAAGGCCAGGCATCAGAAACACACTTCAGCACTGTGCCTGCCATGGATGTAAGCCAGAGATTTAAGCTCTGGAATGGGTGAAGCCTGTCTGCTTTGGGCCCAGCCCTGAGCGGGGCACTGGGAACAGGGAGGTGGTTAACTCTGGCCTGCAAGGAGCACCTCAACTGGGTGGGTTGAGGCAGGGAGCCAGATGAATACTGAAAACACAGCAGTTCAGACATGTAGCAGGGGAGGCTTCAGGGCCACAGAAGCCCGGAGAGAGAAGCCTGTGTATGTAGGGGAGATACTGAAGAAGGAGTCCGAGAGAGAAAGGGAAGGCAGGAGCAAAGCGCTAGACAGGGGAAGGAGGCAGAGATGCTGGGAGAGAGTGAGATGTCTCATGCAGCAGAAGCGGAGGGTGACTGTCCCGCGACAGGCTGGGAGATCAGTAGGGACCAGATCATGCCAGGTAGGGAAGTTTGTGTCATCCTGGAAGCGGTAGGAATGGTGGAAAGGCTTTAAGTTGGGGAATGCCATCGCCAGATCAAAACAGCCCACCAAAGAAGGAAGAGGCACATGAGACCCAAGGCAGGCCCGCAGAGGGTGGGTGCCACAGTATGAGCTGTGAGCTCTGCTGGTTAATCGCATGGCTGCGGGGCCAGGGCCCTGGATCTTCCATTTTTAAACTGGGAGAGCTTGGGCAAGTGACTTAATCTCCTTGTACTTCAGTTTCCCCAACTGCAAAATGGAATGGTAACAGTACCTACGTCACGAGGTTGCTGTGAGGGTGAGATGAGTGAATACGGGTGAGGTTGTGAGAAAAGTGCTTGGCGCAGTGAGTGCTCAGCGATAGCTATGAGCACAGTTCTGACGGCCATCCAGGGGAGGGACATGGTGGCCAGGCCCTTCCTCTGCTGCTGCCGCCTCCAGCTTCCCCTGCCCTCTCCCAGCTCCGGCCGAGGCGGCCCTTACCTTGTGCAGCCAGTGCAGGTTCATCTGCTGCCCCACAGCGATGTGACATAGTGCCAGGACCTGAGGAGGGGCCCACAGGGTCTGTGTCAGGCCCGTGTGGATGGGAAGGCTTTGCCAGTTTCTCAGACACCCTGTTTCCCACTGCAGCTCTGGGCCTGACCCTGGGCAGGGGCAGCAAACCCACTCCAGGCGATGGGAATGCCCAGCCCAGACTAGCCAGCCTGAGCCTGGCCTCCTCCCAGCTGATTCCAGGCCTCTAGGCTTCTCCTCTGTGAAATTCCTCATCAAGAAGTCACTGGGTGCTGCTGCACTTGGACTACCCAACTTAATTCATCAAACATTTTGGGAGTTCTAGTCCCCGGGATTCTGAAACAGACTTTGGCCTGTCCCCAAGGAGTCCCCAGTCCAGCATGGGGATCCATCTGCCTCTCAGTGAGTAGGATATTGGGAACAAAAACCCAAAGCAGAGGCTCCTGGAAGAGGAAGCCTGCAGTGAGCCCTCACAGCCAGGACAGCTCTCACCAGGTCTGGGGAAAACATTCCAGGAGAGACTGGCAAAAGAAAGAGGACCTCCTATCTTGGGGGACCCAGGGCTCAGAGGTGCAGCAGCCTGAGAGGCCCTGGGCAAAATATGAATTAATTACCATAGGGAGCCAACTTCCTACTAGTGGCACAAAATAGCTCCTAGTCATTCACTCTTATAAATTAACATAAAAATGAAAATTTTACACATATCTTTCTGCATTTTTAATTATTTCCTTAGGATAGATTCTTACAAACACAATACTCCTACAAATACAGCTTCCCTCTTTATACCAGGATGGGCCCCTCCATCAGCCCAGCACAGGCCAAGTCTCCCTTCCCCTGGGAGCAGGGCCACCTGCCCCCTGAAACAGCCCCACGTACCAGGAGGCCAGCAATGTACGCAAAGGCAGTGGCTGTGGTCACAAGGATGGGCATGGGCCAGTCGCTCCAGTAGCCCATGCGGTTATAGAGGTACCTGCCAGGAGGAGAGGGGGCAGAGGTCAGACCTCCACCAGGCTACTGCCTGGCCTAGGAACGAGGATGTTCTCAGCCTCCACACAGACCACAGGCTGCGCTCAGTGACCAGACCCTGCCCACCCAACAGCAAGGCTACATGGTAGAGCATTTGCCTGACGCTCTATCATGCCTGCTCACGGCAGCCACCCAGGGACCAAGAAATGCAAAGGAGAAAATAATGCCCTATAATTCTATCTCCCAGAAGTAATCATGACCAAGACTGTGCTGGAGGTTCCTCCTGTGGGTTCCCCTGCCCCCATGCCTATATGTTTGTATAAACAGCAAAGCCAGGACCCCACTGCACAAAGCAACACAGTCAGGAACACAGGCTTTGCAGTGAGGAACACGCACACAGGCTGGATTCAAATCTCCCCTCTTCTCTGCTTCTCACTGTCTTGTAGGACCTTGTAGAGGTGACAGCCTTCACTGATTCTAAGATGCCATCAATTGTGACTGCCATCTCAACTTCAATGTTAAAGTGTGAAAATTGGGGGTCTTAGAATTGATCAAATGTCATATTTGACCTCTCTGAGCCTTAGTTTCCTCACCTATAGGATGGAGACAAGAAGAAAGTCCCTTTCATGAGGCCTCATGAGGATGGAGCGAGGTGAGATGCATGGTTAAGTATTCAGTACACTCTCTTTGTTTTCATTTGTTTGTTTGAGACAGGGCCTCTGTCACCGAGGCTGGAGTGCAGGAATGCGAACACGGCTCACTGAAGCTTTGACCTCCTTGGCTCAAGCGATCCTTCCACCACAGCTGGGACCATAGCTACCCACCACCATATCTGGCTAACTTTTTGTATTTTTTGTTGAGGCAGGGTCTTGCCATGTTGCCCGGGCTGATCTCAAACTCCTGAGCTCAAGTGATCCTCCCACCTCAGCCTTCCAAACTGCTGGGATTATAGGCGTAAGCCACCATGCCTGGCCAACTCTTCTCAACACAAGCGTTTACTTATGCCAATAAAAATCCTGAGAAAATGTGATTTTTAAAACAGCCACGTGGTTTTCCACTGAATTAATGTGCCATATGTAGCCAACTTCCTACTAGTCGTATGAAATAGTTTCTAATTATTCACTATTGTAAATTAACATAAAAATGAAATTTTTATACATATCTTTCTGTATTTTTGATTACTCCCTTAGGATAGATTCCCACAAAAACAATTATAGGGTCAAAGAGAATGGACTTTTTTTTGAGAAAGGGACTTGCTATGTTGCCCAGGCTGAACTTGAATTCCTGGACTCAAGCAATCCTCCCGCCTCAGCCTCCCTGGTACCTGGAACTACAGGCACACACCACTGTACCCGGTGGGAATGAACTTTTTAAGGGGCCTGATAGATACTGCTTAGATGCTCTCCAGGAAGAATGAACTATTCACAGCCTCTCTACAAAGGGGGAAACTGAGGCATAAAAGAGGCAGCAACTTGTTTAAGGTCATTAGGGAATCCAAGCCAGTTCCAGGTAGCTCCAGCCTGCTATCATCTGGGACCTTTCCAGGGAGATGGGAAGGGACACCAGGAGGACCCCATGGGGTATTCGCCCTCCCTGGCCCTCACCCTCAGAGTGAGGGGAAAATCTACTGCCTGGCAGATCATTGAATGTACTCTCTTATTGTACAGTTGGGAAACTGAGGCCTGAAGAGGAGCAAGACTTGCTCCTGATAACTATTCCCGAAAGACATTCTGCTCCCATTTGTCTCTCAAGTGTGACCACTTTTGTCAAGGAGACTTTCAGGACAGCAGCTGCCCAGAGGACCCTCCCTGACCCTCCTTATCCAGTGCTAATCCCTGGCTGTTGCTCACATCCTCTTACTGTATGAGTTATTCCCAGAGATTTTTTTTGAGATGGGTTCTGTGTTGCCCAGGCAGGAGTGCAGTGGTCTCCCAGCTAGAGATGTTGTTTCCCAGGAAGCAGCCCTCACGTTTAGGTAGAGCTCTGAGCTCTCTTGTGTCCATCAACTTGGTTCATCCTCAGGAAGACCTGATGAGGTCAGAGTTACCCCATTTTACTCTGAAAGGGGTAAAATGCGATCTTGGCTCACTGCACTGCAACCTCCACCTCCCAGGCTCAAGCAATCCTCCCACTTTATCCTCCCAAGTAGCTGGGACCACAGGTATATGCCACCACATCTGGCTAATTTTCTGTAGAGATGGGGTGTTGCCATGTTGCCCAGGCTGATCTTGAACATCTGGACACACATGATGTGCTTGCCTTGGCCTCCCAAAGTGCTGGGATTACAGGCATGAGTCATTGTGCCCAGTTCCCAGAGACTCTTGAGACCATCAGGACTGGACCCAGGCACCCTGAACCCCAGCACTGACTCCAAGAAACTGAGGTGACAGGCTGAAGGAGCTGCGGGTCTCCAGGCATCCCTAAGTGCCAGGCAGGGCTTCCATTGCCACCTCCCTGACAGGGCAGGAACCCGTCCTCTGCTTGAATCTCCCAGTGACAGGGAGCTCACTCTCAGGGTAGGGTGGGTGGCTCCATGGACATGATACAGTCAGGTAGGCTGAAGTCCCTGTCCCAGATCTGTCTGCTTCTTGCTGTGTGACTTTGGAAGGGCTACTTAACCTCTCTGAGCCTTTGTCTCTTCAGTCTGTCCTCAATTCATATTTTTGGCACTAAACTGGTTGTGGGACCATGGATGCGTCTTGCCCTTCTCTGGGCCTCCATTTCCCATCTGTACATGATGGGGGTAGACTTGATGATCTTCTAGGCAGCAGACCTCCAGTTCAGAGGAACTGCCCAGGTCTGCAGTTGAGGGCCAGTAGGGAACATTCCCATTTACTCATGATAGTGTCCATGCTTTGGACATCTGCAAAGATGAATAATTGATTTATGGCATTTAATAAAGGCCAGAGGCCACCTCCGGGATTCGGCCAGGGCTCTGGCTCATCTTGCTTGGCGGCTGCAGGGCAGGGGTGGGACCGCAGTGTGTTCTTGATTGTGTTCATTAATAACAGAGGCATGGCTTGGTGCCATGCAGGGAAAAGTGGATACCCAGCTCCATGAACAGAGTCCCAGGATCATCACGGAATGCTAGAACCACAGCCTGTCAGAAGCCCGGAATCCTGCAAATCCCAAATGCTAACATCATGCTGCCTCCCGGCTAGAGATGTGGTCTCCCAGGAAGCAGCCCTCATGTTTAAGTAGAGCTTTGAGCCCTTTCATGTCCATCATCTCAGTTCATCCTCAGAAAGACCTGATGAGGTCAGCGTTACCCCATTTTACAGGAGAGGCTCAGAGAGCACTGGAGACTTGCTCACAGTCATGCTGACCTGAACATCTGATCAAAAGGAAGGAACAGCAATGGATGGGGAGGAGCCAGGCTTCTAAGCCCCAGCTCAGCCCCCAACTGGCTGTGTGACTTGGGCCTGTTTCCTTATTTGTCATTGAAACCCTGGGTCCTTCCCCTCTTCCCATGGCCTCCCAGTGCTTAACAAAAGGCAGGCAATGGAACGGTGAAGAGGAAGAAATCCCCCTGCACCCAGGTAAGTGGCTCAGACAGCCCTGCCTTTGGATCTGAGGTACTCACAAAGGACCCTGAGCTGTCCCCAAACTCATCTGCCAGCTCTGCCCAGGGCCTACCCAAGGGAGTTAGGAGGCCTAGGATCCGGGGCTACCCCTCTGCAGAGACCTTGGTCTCTCTGAGCCGTGGATTTCTTGTCCACAAAGTGGGTGACTGGAGGCCCCAGCCCAGCCTGAGCCCTGGCCCAGCCTTCAGTTCCTATTTTCTATTTTCCATGGTTGCAGCTTGGGGAAGGAGCACTCTGTGTCTCTCCATAGGGTTTCGGCTCCTGTAAGCCTTTGTTCTTTGAGGCTCCCCTCCACCTCTTCAGGGGGCCAGGAATGCAGGAATCATCAATGCAAGCACCAAGGGGTCTTCAAGACCAGCAGCTAAATTTCCCCAGGTTTCGATCCTAGCCATTCTTTAAGGGGTAGTTCCCATGCCTCCTCCTCCAGGAAGCCTTCTCTAAGTCCCCAGTGGGACCCCCCTCAGGGCAGGAGAGACTCCCCTCTCATTGTTTCCTCCTCCTCTTTCTTGCCAGCCTGTGATACAATCCTTACCCACACCCTGGGCACTTCCCATTACAGACCCATACCAGCCTCCTCACCAAAGTCCTGAAGGTGGGCAGGACAGAGGCTCCCAGGGAGTAGGCCCTGGCCAGGGCCACACAGAGAGCTGGTGGCAGAGCTCAGAGGGCCAACCTGGGAGAGAGGCTCTAACCCCAGCCCCCAGGTCCCAGCTAAGGTACTGGATACCCAGCTCTGGGCCCCGTCCTCCCCCACCCCCACCCCCACTCACCAGTTGAATTCATCATAGTCATTGTGGACTTCCCACCAGAAGTAGAGCCAGGTGAGCGTGAGGCCAAAAGTGAAGGTGAGGAGCAGGAACCAGAGGCGCTCCCACTGGAAGAGCAGAGGAGGAGGGGGTTAAGTGGGTCAGGCAGGGGCCAGCCTCTGAGGCTGCCTCCCACCAGAATGTGTCCCCCTCCCTCCCACTTTGTTTTTTTTTGTTTTTTTGAGACGGAGTCTTACTCTGCCGCCCAGGCTGGAGTGCAGTGGCACCATCTTGGATCACTGCAACCTCTGCCTCCTGGTCCAAGCAATTATGTCTCAGCCTCCTGAGTAACTGGGACTGCAGGCACGTGCCACCACGCCCAGCTAATTTTTTGTGTTTTCAAGTAAAGATGGGGTGTCACCGTGTTAGCCAGGATGGTCTCGATCTCCTGACCCTGTGATCTGCCTGCCTCAGCCTCCCAAAGTGCTGGGCTCACAGGCATGAGCCATCACTCCAGGCCTCTCCTCCCTCCCACTTTGCAGCCAAACCTGCCAGGCAGGAATTCCTGCCCTCTTTACCCCGGGAGAAACTGAGGTTCAGAGAGGGAAGTGACCTGTCCACCATCACCAAGCCCAAAGTCACAGAACGGTGGAGAGCAGGCCAGGCCAGGGCTGTTATCTTTTAGCTGCAGTTTTTCCACTGTGTACTGCTCTCCCCATTCTGAGATGGCCCCTTGGCGCTGGCACCGTGATCGTGATCAGTAGTCTGTGAAGTCACATTCCTCACACATGCCTACAAAGAAGGCGTTGTTCTTCTCCACCTTTACCCCATGCTTCGGAGAAAAACACTGAAGGCCAGAGAAGCCAAGTCACTTGCGCAGGTCACACAGCAAGTTAGCAGAGGATTAAGGACCAGCGCCCTGGTCTCTGGACTAGAAAAACTGCAGAAGTGCTGTGTTCTGCTGCCTCCATTGAGCCAGATACCCGTCTCCAGCCAGGTGGAAGTGGGGCGGCGGGGGACACTGACACCACCACTGCTGTTTCCTGAGGGGCCAGCTCAGCCTCTGCAGGTGCTTCCTCCTGGCCCTCCGGTTTCTCCTTGCTTTCATCCGTCCCCTTATCTTGGAAGCACAACAAGCTTGGAATATCCTGCATCCTGGGAAACTGCTGAGATCATCAGAACAAGTCAACAGCCCTTGAGGGGAGGTCAGTGTGAGGAAGAATCCAGACTACCTTCCCCCTGAGGGTGTGAAGTCAGGGAGGCAGCCCTATATCCAGGCTCCTGCTATGTTTCTAAACCACCCCAGTTTAACCTCTTTATGGCTCCTTACTGATAGCCAAACAGGGAAGTCTTCTGGGTACAGCACCCTGACCTCTCCAGCTTCCACCCTCACAACCAGTTCCTTCAACCTGGAAGGGCCACTGCCTCGGGGCTTATTCTCTGAACATTCCCGCTCATCCTTCAAGTCAGCTCAAATATCACTGCTTCTGGGAAGCCTTCCTGGATCCACCCTGCCACTGCCTCTGTGAAGCCTTCCTGGATCTACCCTGCCACCTCGAACTGGCCGCAGTGCTCCCACAGCATCAGCATCCCTCTGTCTAAACTCATGCTTTGTGCACCACGACCTGCTGTGTCCCCCAGACAAGTGTGGGTTCCGCAAGGATGGGGACCGAGCCGACTTCCACTCCACTAGTACTTTAGGATGACATGCAGGAATAGGCAGGAAGGAGGGAAAGTCCTCTCACTGTGCAGAATCCCTCTGTCCCACACCATGCGGAGACACCATCAGTCTGCTCAAGAACCTCAGATCTCTGTTACCACTTACAAGCCGTGTAACCTTGGGCAAAGTACTCATCCTCTCTGTCACTTAGTTTGCACTAAGTGAAATGAGGGCAACACTAGTACTTATGCCATGGGGTTGATGGAGAATTAAAAGAGATAATACAAGTCAGGTGGCTTGGCGAGCACTCAGCACACTATCAGCATATCTGTGGCATCCTCTGCCTCTCCAGAACATAGGAAAGACCTTCACACCCTAATGGTCCATGACTCCATACCCACTAAGTGCCCATTCCGTGCCTTGTCTGGGCAAGAGGGGTGGTGCTTGGGTGACCCTTCTGTCCAGGTGGGTCACCCCAGTTAGGCCACTCATGCTTGGGTGAGCAGCTGCCACCACTCCTTGTCATGTGCAAACCAGACTGCCTTGCTTAGCCCCACTTTGTACATAAACAGACAAGCAAAGGTGATGACACCCTGAGACCCAGTCTTTCTGGCAGGTTTAGGTTTTGGGAGGTGGCTTCTCAGGGGGTAGGGCACTTGTGTCTGCCCCACCTGGACACAGATTAGCACAAACTCCAATTGCAGGCACAGCAAGACCCAGCCTTAGTCAGGAATAGGGAAACCCTGGTTAGGAGCAGGGCAGGCCATGTGCCCTTCTGGATCAATGGAACCCTAGGAGCCACCACCCAGAGAACGGCTGGAACTGTCTAGAGCTGAGTCTAGGGACTCAGTCCTGCCTCCCGTGGCAGGGCCGTGGGGCTGGCCCAGACTGCCATGTCTAAGCCAAGGCTGTTGGCCCTGCGCACGACCATCTCTCCACCACCCTCCAGCCAGCACCCCAGGATTAGTCCTTCTCAGAATCCCTCTTGCCACCTCAAATTCTTATTTGCTCATAACAACCTTCATTTCCTACAGAGTGCAGCCGGTGAGTCCCAGGCCAGCTTAAACATCCGAGTCTCCCAAAGGGTGAGCCATATCTTTAGACTGACACCCATCTGGTCATGTCATGCCCCAGCTCGAGAGTCCCATTGGCCCGAGCTTCTCTGTAGACGTCAGGGCCCACTCTGCCTGGCCCAGGCCAGCCTCTGTGCTTTATGTCCCATGCACAAAATTAAATATGGTTCCCCACACAGACTCTCCAGACTCCAGGCCTTCACACAGCCAGAGCCTCCATCTAGAAAGCATCCTTTCTCTGCTTCATCAGGCAAACCCCTACTCCTTCCAGAGTGCCCCTCCCTGAAGACTCCCCTGTTTCATAGGGTGAATCCCATCTCCTCAGAGCTCCGTAACCTATGCAAGCATCTCACTTACGGCTCAGACCCCACAGCCCTAGAACTGTCTCTATACATGTCGGCCTCCCTGCTATACATAAGTGCCTGAGGTCTGGGTGGTCTTCGTGCTCCATGTGGCACAGGAGCTTGAGAAAGATTTGATAATAAAATTACAGGTGAGGAAACGCCCTTTCTCCTGCCCTGCACAAGTACAGACACCTACCCAGGAGAGATTTCCCTGGGGCTTAACACCCATCCCCGCAAACAAGTGCCTCATCTTCTATAGCACCCACACTGGCAGTGCTAGATGGCTGTCTGTTTACAGAGACCATGCTGCCTCCTCAGGGGTAAGACCTGTGTGCCTCTAACCAGCAGAGAAGGTTCTGAGAGGGACCTGGGTGAGGGGTGAGCCTGGGTCTGGCATGACTCTGGTCCCAGGCAAGTAGCCTGGAGGAGAGAAGGTAGAGAACCTGCAGTACATGCTGGGAAAACATCCTGTGGCCAGGAGGATGCAGGGCCCAGGGGCAATGCTGACAGAGGCCAGGAAGACAACACGGCCCAGGAGGGCCCATGGCAGCCAGGGTCCTATGCCCCAAAGGTCATTGTCCTCACGTGTCCAGACCCTTAAAGTGGGGCAGGGCAGGGAAAGAATGAGGGGCTACACCTCCCACCCCTGGGTATCGGCCAAGACTAGAGCTGGTGGTGGTGGGGGGTGAGGTGCCCAGGCATGGCAGGAATGCGGGCAGGACCTACGCAACAAGGAGCCAGGAACCCCATGATCAGAACTAGGGCATGAGCTGGGGTTGGGACGACCTAGGATTAAAGTCCTGGGAGCTGAAGCTGGAGGCCACAGGGAACCTGTAGATGGGGCGAAGAGGCCCCAGCATAGAGGGAGGCAGGCAATGTGGGTCACTCTAAGAACAATCAGAGGAAAACACTGAATGGCAAGGGCTGGGAGGAAGGGAAGGGGAAGGGGAGGAAGTGGCTGCAGGAAGTGGCCTGTGGAGCAGCTCCCCTGATAAAGAGGCTCCAGTGGCACTAATGGTCCTTGTCAGGACACGTTACAGCAGAGAGAGGCCTGCCTGCTCCACCCTTTAGCAAGCCAATCTGGCCCTCCTCCCGGAGATGCAGAACAGTGATCGCTGCCCCAGTGCCATGGCCACAACCCTTCTTCATCTCCCATAGTCTGCACAGCACCACGGGTTGTTCATTTAGGGATATCTACCCCCACTGCACAGAGGCTCAGAGAAGGGTCCCCACATATGGCTGAGCAAGTCATGCATTGCCCCCTAAGAAGTGCCACTCATGTCGTGGTGACCATCAAGGTGCATATTTATTATGATGATTTGCTGGCACATGGTGATTGTGTCCTAGGAAAGGGGCGCTTTTTCATAATTTGCATAAAGGCTCAACACAGGTGAGTAGAGGGGAGTTGGAGGGGTCAGCAGGTTGGGGAGGAGTGGGGATAAGATGTGAACCCAGGTATACTGACTCCACCTTGGGAGGCAGCCTGCACAGCCCCCCTCAAAACCCACCCTTGCCCCCTGGGACCCAGTATGGCTATCCCAGGCCCAGCCTGGCTCCCTGGATTGCTCCCCTCCATCTCTCTGACCCCAAGCCAGACCTGTTCCTACTTCAGGAAGCCTTTCCATCCCACCAGGCCTCAAAGGCCCCCCCCCAAGCCATCCTGTACAGACTCTTGGCACCCACCACTGTGACCCTCAATCAAATTGTAAATTGTGGAGATGGAAAGAATACAGGCTCTGAAGAGCTGGCTCTGCTACTCAGCACATCACTTGGCCCCTCTGAGCCTCGGTCTCCTTGGCTGTAAATGGAAATAACAGCCCCTCCCTCGAAAGGAGGCTGTTAAATGAGCTGAAGGGCTTCAGGTGGCACACAGTAGGCATCTAATAAGGGCTGGCTCACTGGGCTGCAGGCTCCCTCAGGTCAGGGATGGCCTGAGCTATCTCTATGTCCCCTGGGCCCAGCATCATGCCAGGCACGAGGTGGTGGTCACCTGTGGCATAAGGGACATAAGGAGGGATGGATGTGACACAGGCTGACAGGGATGATCAGGACCACCAGTGGGCAGTGCCATTATGCAAGCCCCAGACATCCCCTGAGAGAGCAGGAGAAAGGCTGAGGGGGCTGGAGTTGAGGGAGCAGCTGCCTCCTGGGGTGGGCACCAGAAGGAGTGTGCTGGAGGCTGCCCAAGGAAGAACCAGATAGGGCGAGCAGCTGGGGCAGGAGTGGCCCCTGGCTGTCAATGGGGTAGGATGCTGATTCCTGCTCCAGGGGATGGAGGCCGAGGTCGAGGCTACTGTGATGGAGAATCCTGGAGGCCCTACCCCAGAGGCTGCTGCGTCTCCTTCCATTCTTCCCCTAACCCTTCAGGAACAAGAGCCTGCTCCTCAGCAATCTGGGCAATTGTGGGTCAATTTCCCCGAAGGCCAGTCCTCCTCATTGTCTCCTGATGATGGTCATGTCTTCTCTTCAGCCCTCCTGTCTCTGTCCTGTCCCTCCCATCCCTGAGCCCTGTGTTCAGAGAAGAATGTGGAGAAAGACCTCATTAGCAGCGGGGGCTCCTACAGTCACAAAGCACGACTGCGGCCACAATGCTGGTCCAACACAGGAAGCATGGCTGCGGCGGCCGGCTCTCCTGCTGCCTTTTGCCACTGGCTACAGGCCTCTGCTGCTGTAGACTGCAGCCCTAGGACAAAATGCACACAGCTGCTCCTCCCACTAGTAGGGACCCTGAAGGATATGGAGCACCTCCCCTGGGTCCCTAAACAGAACCTGGGGTCTGAAGTCCACACACATCACTCTGAACATTGCAGACTTTCAGAATTACAGAGCTCTCAGAGCCGGAGTGGAGTCTTGCTCCACTCCTGCTCCCCTGCTTGTCCCCCTGCCCTGGGGCAGAGAGCATGTCTGCAGCCTCCAGGACAAGAGCTCACCCTGCTCTACCCCACTGGCTCCTTGGAAAGGGCCTCTCCTTCCAGATGCTCTTTTGGTCCTCTGAGGACTTAAAATTATTCCTTCCAAGACATGCAGGCTGACAACAGGAGGCTAGGTGGAGGGAATCTAGCGACATTGGGTTTGAATCCCAGACTGGTGAAGACTGAGTGACCTTGGGGAACACATTTACCTTCTCTGTGCCCCAGGTTCCTGCTCTCTAAAATGGGGACAGTATCAGCATGCTACACAGACCACTAAAACCTCCCATGCACAGTGTCTGGTGAGGCTGATGTCCAGGCACAGGAGTTAGTGCCCTCCCTCCGCCGCCAGAAGGTGGAGCTGAAATCTGCCTCCTCCACTGCGCCCCTGCAGCTGGTTCTCTGATACCACACAGAACAAGGCCAGCCAGAGGGTAAGAAATATTGGGGTCAAATAATCACAGAGTGGAGAATACACAAAAGAGCTGGATTTTTCACCTGGCCCTCCTCCCCACTGGCTATGTGGCTGTGGGCCAATTGCTCAGGACCCCTGACCTCAGCTTCCTCCTCTGTTCACAGAATGACATCACCACCAAATCACAGGAGGGCTGCCAGGCCCCAGCACGATTACAGATGTAAGCTGTAAGTCGCCAAATCCAGGATCGTTCCTATAATTATCATTTCGCATTGGACAGCCCTTTAATTATGTGAAGACAGTGATCAAGCCTTTCCTCCCTGTTCTACACCACATCTCTCCAGCTGCTGAGGACAGCCAGGTTGATTGCCTGCCTCCAACCCAGGGTGGGTGCCACGGTCAGCCAGATGCAGTTGCCAGGCTGGCTCCTGTAGACTGCAGCCCTGGGAGCCAGTACCAATAGAGGAAGAAGACCCTGGCATGGCAGCTGCCCGATCGCACTCACAGGCTGCATCCCAAGCTGTGAGGAACAGAGGCCTGTGTTAGCTCACCATGGCATTGGGGGTGGGTAGGGATGCTAATCCTAAGAGCCCTTTACTTGCTCCATCTCATCCTCCCCACAGTTCTGCAAAGCAGAGGAAACCAGCTCTCAGAGAAGGAAAGGGACTTGCCCAAGGTCACAAAGAACACACATAATGGTGGAACCACAATTCACACCCAGGTTTGTGTACCTCCAGTATCCCCCAGGTGTTTTGGAGCAACAAGGAGCAGGACATGTAAATTATCCTTGTTGGACCAAGGTGTAAACAGGCTTAGAGGGACAGGGCCTTGCCCAAGGTCACACTTAAGACTCATAGGCAACGCCAGAGCAGGGACCCTGGGATTTCAGAGTTAGCTAAGATGTCAGAGATTATCTCGCCTCATCTCCTAAAGATCCAACTAAGAAATAGAGGAACTGCAATCTAAAGAAGGAGAATGGCCTGGAAATATGGGCAAGAGCTTAGGATGTTAGTATGTTAGTGCAAAAATAATGGGGAATTCAACTTATGGTGTTGGGACTTCTGGACATCCATTTGGTAACAACTATAATTAGACCCTTTCCTCACACCCTGTACCAAACTAAATCTCAGTGTCTCTCCTCCACATCCTCACCACCCTTCTCTTCCAGTCATCTGCATACATGCGTTGAGCCCTTGGACACTCAGAGATAAATCAGGCCACCCTGAGCCAAGACTGGCAGCAGACAGACAGCTCCAATCCTGGGAATTGGTGTGGTGAGAGGGGTGGTCACAGGTTGCTAAGGAGCTCAGAGCCCAGATCCTTAACACTGTCAGTTATAGGAGGAGGGGTGAGCTAGAAGGCTTCCTGGAGGAGGAGACACCTGCAGCAAAGTGGAAGGAAAGAGCTTGTTGAGAGGACAAGGTTGGGGAGCCTCAGTCCACACAGAGGAAAGGAGCAGAGGGCATGAAGGCACAGAGCAAAGCAGGCTTTGTTCTGGGGAACTGGCTCGTTATAGGCTTGTAAAAGCTTTCCCTATGTAAGAGTATTAACCTTAATACACACTGTATATTTTTTCTTGTATGTCATTTGAAATAATTGTAGCATGCTTTCTGTATAGGAATTTAAATTTTTATGCAGTCAAATTTATCCCTCTTTTCCTTTATACATTTTGCCTTTGGTGTTGTGTTTAAGAAAGGTGGCCCAAGATCATATATTTAATATTTTACACCCACAGTTTCTCGGTTTCATTGTTTACATTTCAATCTGCAATCCACCCATCCATCTACATCCATCTATATATAGTTCCATATGGATGTCACGTGTGCGAAGAGAGGTTTGAAAGCCTTATCTCTAAAGCATGAAGCCTAGAATTTCTTTTACATCTTTCTAAGTTGTTTAAATTTTTTCAAGAAATATATGCCTTCAAAATAGGAAAAAAGTTTAAAAATAGGAAAAAATACATCTTAATCCATCTGGAATTTATTTTGGTGTGAAGTAAGAGGCAAGGATCTAATTTTACTTTCACCAAATGGATGCTTCAGCTGTCCCCACATCATCTGTGATACTGGTAGTAATTTCCACATTTGTTCACCATACAGTGAGTTCTCAGATGCCTGCGGATGTGTATCCAAGTTTTCCAATCTGGCCCAAGGCAGCCCTTTCCCCCTTGTGCAGGCTCTGCCTGGCATAGCTCCTTCCTGCTCGGCCAAGTCCTGCCCCCAGTGGTTCCGGCTCTTCTTTGAGATCCCAGCGGCCATATGTGCCCTCAGCACATGGTCCTACAGAGACCAAGAGGGGGAGATTGAGGAGTGCCTACTCCTGAATCTGCCACCTGCAACCGAAACCTTGGGCACCTCAGCTCTTCCAATGATCAGCCTGTTCCACCTTTACCAAGTTCCAAATGGGGGGACTGATGCATGGGAAAGCCTGGGAAAAGTCAGCTGGAAAAGGTACAGGGAGCTCCCAAAAGGGAGAGATGGGCAGGTTCTGGCAGGATTACCCTGGCCCTGATCCGGGAGATTTGGGGGAGGTGGTGGCCTGGGGAGGTCGGAGAGAGATTGCAGCATTAGGGCCGAGCAGGGAAAGGGATTAGAATCCCCACCCCCAGCAGGCTCCTGACAGCCTAAGAGGCTGGATTTATTTTTCTGGACTACAGAGAGCTGGGCAATCAGGCCTCTGTCCTTGCTTCTGCTGGGGTGCACTCAGAGCAGTTCATTAGGCAGGAGAATGCAATTAAGTCCTGCCTGGAGCACCCTGTCTCTCCCAGCCTATTCCGTGGCACTGGCATCAGCCCCTTGGGGAGACATGAGCAGAAAGGCTGAGGGGCCCTTAGGAAGGACCATCCCAGAGCCCTTCATAGGACCCTGACCACATCACAGGGTGGGTGGCCATAGTCCCCTGGTAATGCCCCATCTCCTGCCCTACCCTGGCTCCATAACCTGACACTCAAGATGTTCGCAGAGTGCCATCAACAAGACTTAGCCACTTCCCCTGGAGTGTGGTGTGATCATGCCAGGTGCCCTTAGCACTATTCCGAGAGGAGCTAGGCAGGGTGTGGGGGTTTCCGAAGGCAACAGACAACATGGCTTTATTGCAGTGATAAATCCTCACCTCCTTGTGCTGCAACAAACCGGCCCTACTCTCTCTCTCTCATGGATGTAATATCATCTCCTAGTTTCTTATCCTTACAGCAACCCTGCAACTTTAGAAGTGAGAGAAATAAAGCTCAGAGGGCCTCTCACCCCTGCCGGGTCTCTTTTCCTCAAAGCACTGGAGGAAAGAAAGCCATCACTTTGACAGTTTGTAGGGAGGGCACGTTTTTCTGCAAGGTTGGAACAATGGTCTCTTTGGTACAAGACGGGAGGCACATTCCTATCCATGATCTAATTGGATCCGTAGGACATAGATTTGTGCCTTCACTTAACTGACAAGCAAGCTCAAGTGCAGAGAGGGTCTGGGCCTGACCTGAGATCACACACTCAGTTACTGGGAGGCAGGGTAAAGTTGAGGCTGCAGCTCCCTTGCCAGGAATGCCCAGTGGCATCTGGCTCAATCCAACCACACCCTGGAGCCCATCTCAAAGGCTGCTTCATCCCTGAAGTCTGCTCTGATTTCCTAAGTAGGATCCATTCTTTCCAGTTCCACATCCTGGACACAAATCCATATGGTTGATAGGACAAAATGTGGGAGCCAGCTGGGAAACTCATCTCTTTCTTTATCTTGTGGACTGGCAGAGCCCAATCCCAGCTCCAAGGGTGATCTAGTAGGTCCCTCTGAATGAGGCAGCACCCTCCACTGCCAACCACAGCCAAGAGCATAGGAGGCAGCACCAAGAACGCAGCACACACCTGTCCACACACATACACCTATGTTCTCTGCCAGCTCACTGGGGGTCCGGCTGCCCCACCTGGTCAGCAAGATGGCAGTCACATCTCCTAACTGCTTCCTCACTCACTCATGAACACATACATTCAATTCAGCAAATCGTTCATTCAGCAAATCTTGTCCTAGGACCTCCTCTGAGTCAGGTCTCTGCAGTGTGCAGGCCCAGGCCCTGTCCTAAAAAGAGTCCAGTAGGAAACAGAAAATCACATCACGTGGCCAGCACAGGCCAAGGTGCTGTGGGACCCCAGGGAAGCGAGGAAGGGAGGGAGAGAGAGCAGTAGGGAGAGAAAGGAAGGAGGAGGGCTATTTTTTGACAGAAATTGGGGGCATGGAGGGGGATTTGCAATCAGTCTTAAGGGGCAGAGAGGAGAAAGACAGGACATTCCAGCTGGGTGCAGTGGCTGTCGCCTGTAATCCCAGCACTTTGGGAGGCTGAGGCGGGCAGATCACCTGAGGTCAGGAGTTCAAGACCAGCCTAACCAACGTGGAGAAACTCTGTCTCTACTAAAAATACAAAATTAGCCAGGCACGGTGGCACGTGCCTGTAATCCCAGCTACTCAGGAGGCTGAGGCACGAGAATCACTTGAACCCAGGAGGCAGAGGTTGTGGTGAGCTGAGACCGTGCCATTGCACTCCAGCCTGGGCAACAAGTGCAGAAAAAAAAAAAAAAAAAAAAAAGATGGGACTTTGAAGCAAAAGGAATGGCAGGAGCAAAGGCCCAGAGCTGTGAAGGGTGAGGTTATCCTGGGGATGTGGAGGAGCTCAGGGTGGCTGGCGTGGATGAGCATGGAGGGGAAGGGGCAGAAGAGCTGGGGATGGATTTCCCTGCAGTGGGTATCTTCCTACCAGGGCAGGGTGACAGGGGGCTCTCACCATATCCCATCATAGGAGGCAGGCAGCTGGGGCTGGGGAGGTTTATTTGTCTGCTCTGACCACCCCTCCTTTGCTATTCCTGGACACTACCAAGACCTCTCCTTTCACTTGCTCCTGGGGCACAGCATGGGTTCCCATCTCCAGGACTGGCCTCCATCCACCAACGCTGGGCATCATGGGAGGATGGGAATCACCATCAGACACTCCCTCTGAACCTCAGTCCACAACCAGTCCATTGATGACACCTTCTAGGTGTCTCTGGAATCCCTCCCCTGGCCTATCCCTGTGTATGCCTCCCTGCTCCCCACACAGACACCTGAGCCTCACTGGCCCTCCCACCTCCACCTGAGGGCACTCAGAGCATCCTCCACAACTGGGCCGCAGCATTCCTCACACAGCCCCAGCCTGACTCAGGCCCCACTGCCCAGGATGAAGCCCAGGCTCCTCAGCTCAGCTCAGGCCCATGCAGCAGCACCCTTCCCCCTCCCCGCACCTGAGCCAGTGGACTGAGTTTCTTTCAGTTCCTGAACACAAGATACTCTCTTGTGCGCACAGTTCCCCCTGCCCCAAACACTTCCCTGCTCTGGGAGACGGGGCTAACCCTCCCAGAGGCCAGCTCAGGCAAGCATACCCCGCAACCACGGTTTCCCCAGGCCTCCAAAATAATCACCCTGGGTGGTCTGGGTGTGTCTGTTCTTGTCTGTTCCCCCCTACAAGCCTGGGGGCCCTTCAAGGGAGGAGAGAACCAGGTCTGATATACTTATGACCCCAGAGCAGGTAGCAGGGCAGCTTTGTTGACTGAATAAGTAATCAGGACACTCCAGACAAGACTGTTTGGTGTGAAATAGATGAGAGGGCACAGGCTTGGGGGTGTGAGTGGGGCAGTGGCGACTGTGTCTTCAGCCCCTTGGCCTGAATAACTCCCCTACTCTTCCTGAAGGAATCAGTTAAAATTAAAGCAGCCTTCAAAAGGTAACTGTACTACAGAAGTGCAAGAGTCGGCTATCATAGTCTGTCTCCTTCGGAGACTCTGGCTGGGAAGTTCCTCCAGGCATCTGACCTATATCCCTCTCTACATAGAAGCTGGTTTTGACACTGCCTTTTGCAGACACAGTCTTCAGGGGACCCTGTGGGGAAGGCCAGAGAACAGTCTTCTGTCCTACCAAGTCCTTAATTGGCAGTATTAGAGTAATGAGTCACAGACAACAACCAATTAATTATCCCCAGTTATAAAAAGCTCTGCTTTCCCTTCCTGGCTGTGGAGTGAGCCTGGCCTCCTGCTGCCAGGCTCCTCCACTCCTCGGAACTGGGGGCAAGGGAAGAGGCCATTTCACCCCTCTGGTCCTGGTTTCCTGGTTATTTATTTGTTAAGTGTGTGTCCTGGGGGGCTGGGGGGACAAAGGAAGAGATGGGAATGTGTCAGGCTGGGCAGGGAGGAAGGAGGGAGACCAGTGTGGATGGAGAGGAAGCGGACCTTCCCAGGCTCCCTCCACCCACCCTCTCCACTCCTCAGGATCTACCTCAGAGCCCAGGGCTGCACCATAACGAGGGAAACACTGAGGGTTCCAAGCCTGGCATTCAAGGCCACTCCCCATCTTGTCTCAAATGCTCCTGGTCCAGTGCTCTTTCTTCTTCATCAGGCAACTTCCCAAGTTCCCCTGCCTTTCTTCTTCCAGCAAACTCTCATTTAAATCCACATCCTCAACACATTGCCCTCCCTAGTCTCCAGCAGCTTAGGCTGCAAATCTGTCATCAGCCTGTGTGACTGATTTCTCCATCTGTAAAATGGGCACACAATTAAACATGCCCCATGGAGATGTTACAATAATGACTAGGGCAATGCATGTAAACCATTTGCTCCCTGCATACAGTAGGTACTCAATAAATGTTAACAGATACTATTACTTTCACACATCATTTTCCAGCCTGAGAATGAGAATAAAATGCCTCGTGACTCTCCCACCTGTCAACCATTTCACAGGTGAGACCCAGAGAGATAGGGTTTCACAGGAGTTGAACCAGGCTTCTCTGAGTTGGGAGATACAGAGAGGATTCCTCCCCTGGGGCAGGAGTGGTGAGAATAAGGAGAGGCACCAGGCTCACTGGCAGAGGCCTGTCTACCACCCCTCAGCCCAGGCAGCTCTCCTCTCCCTACCAGCACCCCCAGAGCTCAGGCAAGGCCTCTATTTGTTCAGAGAAATTTCTGGAGCCCCTACCCTGCACCAGCCCTGTCTTTGAGACACCAGATCACTATTCCTTTGTTGTGACAGGCTGGTGAGTCCAGCCCCACCGCTGCCCTCACACAGCTGCCTCAGGGAAAAATGGGGAGAGAAAAGAGAAATAGAGAGAGAAAGAAAGGATGAGGGGCAGAGGCTGGGAACCAGGAAGTGGCAGGAGACGGGGGCGGGGGGGGGTGCGGAGCAAAGTGAGCGATTGCAGGGAGAAAGGGGCGGGGGAGGAGAGGATGCTCATTTTCAGCTGTGAGTTTGGGGTCACCTGAGGTGAGCTCAGCCCTTCCTGCAGAGACACTGCCACCCAAAGCTGCTACAAAGCCCTATACCAACCATTTCTAAGCTTGGCTCATGGCCTCCTGCTGACCCTCCAGCAGGACAGTCCAGACCCTAGCCTTGCAGGGCACATTTTGTTCTGGTTCTTAGTCAGCTCAAAACCAGCCTCGGCCCACTTCCTCCACTCTGGACCCTGTGCTGGCCACAGCCGAGACCCATCAGTTCCTGACTCCACCGCCTATGACTGGCCAGCCCTGGGCCCACCAAAGACATGAGGCTCCTGGAAGATGTGCCTTCCCCAGCGTCTGCCCTGATGGCCACGGGCTTCCTGCTTGGGAGCTTGGCCATCCTTCTTCTCACTTTAGCCTCAGCTGTCTCACCACCCATTCCCACCAGGGGCTGCTGGGCCTCTACTGCCCAGGTCCAGATCCAGAACAGAGGGTGGAGGAAGGCAAAGTGGCCATGGAATTCTGAAGCCAAGATCAGAACCTAGCTCCCATTTCAGAGATGGAGAAGCTGCGGCTTGGGCATCTGGAATGGCATGTCTCAATGGCTAGTGACAGCTGGCACCGCGCTGCTCACATCACAGCCCTCATTGCATGTCGTGGCCCAGCGGCTCCTTGAGAGGGGTGTCTTTCCCCTCCAGTTCACAGGTGAGGGAGCTCACAGGCAATTAGATTCAAGTAGAGGATACACCCCCAAAACCTGAATCCATCTGACTCCAGAGCCCACGGCCTGTGCCCCTCCACATAAGAGGGAAAGCTGTGACAGGGTATGTCACAAGGCTTCCCTGCAGGGGCCTGGAGTAGAGAGACCAGGGCTTTAGTCTTCGCATTGCCAAGGCCCTGCTCTATGGACTTGGGCAGGCCTTTCCCTCTCCTTTGCCTCAGTTTGGTCACTTGACTCCTCTGTGGCTGGGAATGGGGACAAGACAATGAATCAGGCCTGGTGCCCACCCTGGCAGTTCCTGCTTTTCACTGTTTGGGGGTCATGAACTCAGGCTCCCCAGTCTAGCACTTATCCCTCACCAGCACAGGCAGAGGAGGGCAGACAGGTGGATAAGCTTCCCTGACCTCCCCCAACAGATAACCAGGCCTACTGGGCCTCTGACATCAGTTGCAACCACAACCCCCAAACCCTGCCACCCCTGGTCACTCCAGCCTCTTCTGGGGCTGGCGGAATTTAGAGGCTAGCTTCTTTGTTCAGACAAGCAAGAAGGAGGAGGAAAGTTGTTCTCCAGACAGTAAAGCTTTTAGATAAACACCACACAGGAATTGGTTCCTTCAGAGAAGAAACTAGATCCACTGGCTGACAGCGCCCCAGGGACAGGAGTGCAGCTTAGGTCTGGCCCGGGGAGCCCGGCACTGAAGGATGCTTTCTTCATCTGGCTGTGCACCTGCTGCCAGCTCTGACAGGCCTATGGCTCAGGTGACTGAGTCCCAGTGCCAGGCTGTAACCCTGCCAGCTCCCAGGCTCCAGGATGGCCGGGCCCACCTCCTAACCCTGTCTCTACCACCCGCCTGTTTGCCTGCCTGCCTTTTGGGATCTGCCAGGAAGCTGAGGACTTCTGCTCACCTCAGGGTGACCCTTTCCTTCTGGAGCAGCCTAACCTCAACAATGTCAGAGGAGTGTTAACAACTCGTCAACAGGATGAACTCCTTCCCTGCCCTCCTGGTCGTCAGTTTCAGGAATTACCATGAGGCCATTTGACAGAGGAATAAACTGAAACCCAGAAAGGCCATTGGCCTGTCCAGAGCAACTCAGCAGAGACAGAGCTACACCTCTCCCCCAGCCCCTCAGCCTTGCTGGGGCTCACTGGGTCCCTCCAACCCTCTTCCAGTGTGGCTCACCGGCGTGGTGTCATCATGCGAACGTTGGTAGCGCTTCCAACGGCAGCCATAGATGCCCGTGAGGCAGGAGAGGCACAGCTGTGGCTCATAGTACTGCAGGGGCTGGTGTCTCACCATACTCGTGCCCACGGCCCTGGCGCCTGGCCCTCAGGCGCCCATGGAGGCCCCCAGCTGGTCCTGCAGGAGGAAGCACAGGGCAGTGAGATCGGGGAAGGGTGAGGAGTCAGGCACTACACAGCAAGTCATTATAGCCTAGGTCAGGGAGGGTCTCCCCTGCTCAAAGCACTGCAGTGGGGCTCCATCTCACTTGGAGTCACAGGCCCACCCTTGCAGGTCTCCAAGGATCTGTCTCCTGCCTCCCACTCAAGACCTCATCCTCCCTACTCCTTCTCCTCTGGCCACACTGATTTCTTCCATGTTCTTCGCTGGCCTGGCATGCTGCTGTTCCCACCTGGAATGCTCTTCCCTTAGAAACCTGTATGACTCCCTCCTCTTTCCCCTCCTCTCTTCAGGTCTCAGCTCAAATATCCTTTTCTTTTCTTTCTTTTTTTTTTTTTTTTTTTTTTTTTTTGAGATAGTCTTGCTCTGTCACCCAGGCTGGAGTACAGTGGCTGGAGTGCAGTGGCACCATCTCAGCTTACCACAACCTCTGCCTCCCGGGTTCAAGCAATGCTCCTGCCTCAGCCTCCCACGTAGCTAAGATTACAGGGGCCCACCACCACGTCTGGCTAATTTTTGCATTTTTGTAGAGACAGGGTTTTGCCATGTAGGCCAGGCTGGTCTCGAACTCCTGACCTCAGGTGATCCACCCGCCTCAGCCTCCCAAAGTGCTGGGATGACAGGCATGAGCCACGGCGCCCGGCCACATGTCCTTTTCTCAATGAGACTGTCCCAGGTCACCTTCTATAAAACCGTACCCCCTTCCCACATTCCCTAATCTCCTTCCCACGTTCTCTGCCTTGTTTTCTCAATCATGTCCTCAAATATAACTTACTTATTTTTCCTGTCTGTCTGCCCTACTATAATGCAGTTTCCATGAAGGCAAGGATTTTTGTCTGTTGTATTTTCTGCTGTATTCCCAGTAACTGGAACAGTGTCTAGCACGCAGCAGACTTTCAAAATAAACGTTTTAGAAGAAATTATCATACAAGCTGAGATGTGTTGGGCACTTAAAATACATCAGGCACCATGTAAATACTTTACATTCATTGTCCCATCTCATCAGCACAGTCATCGGAAGTGGCAGGTTCTGTGTCCTAAGCCCATCTGACAGTTCAATAAACCAAGGCTCAAAGAACAAGGGGCACTGCCTGGCTGCTGTCCCATAACTGCACTGTGCTCGATCTAGGAACTGCTCTAGTGCCCCAAAGTATTCATTCTCCAGACGCAGGGAGCGCCCCCCAGCCTGGTGAGGCCTGTGGGGGGATGGGGCAGCAGCCAGGAGCTACTGCCCCAGCCCTGCTTGGCACCCTGGAGATATCTGTGGGAGCCTCGGCCTCCGGGGGCCAATGTTGGTTGAGTGTGACAGGTGGCAATGGGCTTGGGGCACCTCACACACCCTGAGTATTGGGTGTCATCCAGTCCCCCACACCACTGTGAAGTAGTTATTTTTGTTCTATTTTGCTGATGAAGAACCTGGGACTCAGAGCAGAAAAACAATTTGCCCAGAGGTACATAGCTGTACTGAGGTGTCAGGACCCCAGCCCTGGCCTGCGGGACTCCAGAAACTCAATCGTATGTTCTGTACCAGGCCCTGTCTGAGGCCCAGGAAGACAATGTGAGCAGGACACACAAAGGCCCCCAGGGCCCTAAGAGGACCAGAGAGGGGAACAACCAGGCATTGTTCCTGGTACTCTCCATGCATAAACTAGAACAGCAGCCCTAGGAAGGAAGTATTAGCATTTTAGAAACAGAGATATAATTCACATGCCATACAATTTACCCTTTCAAAGTATACAATTCAGTATTTAATATACAGTCTTCAATTTCTGGTATATTCACAGGTTGTACAATCATCACCACTATCTAATCCCAAAAGAGTCTCATCATCCTAACAACACCCCCGCCCTCATTCTCATGCACTGTCACTCCCCATTTACCCTGGTCTCACCCCTCTGGCCCTGGCAACCACTCATCTACTTTCTGTCTCTATGGACTTGCCTATTCTAGAGACTTCGTATCAATGGAATCATACAATATGTGGCCAGTTGTGTCTTGTTTCTTTTATGCATCGTTTTCAAGGCTCATCCACGTTGTAGCTGGAATCAGCATTTCATTCCTTTTTATGTCTAACATTCGGTTGTACGGATCTAACACATTTTGTTTATCTACTGATCAGCTGATGGACATATGGGTTGTTATCGCTTTTGGGTTGTTATACATCATGCTTCTGTGAATGAGTTTTTTTGTGTGAACGTATGTTTTCATTTCTTTTGGGTACACACTTTGGGATCAAATTGCTGGGTCACAGCACTTTGGGAGGCCAAGGCGGGTGGATCACTTGAGGTCAGGAGTTCGAGACCAGCCTGGCCAACATGGTGAAACCCCATCTCTACTAAAAATACAAAAAATAGCTGGGCTTGGTAGTGTGCACCTGTAATCCCAGCTACTTGGAGGGCTGAGTCAGGAAAATCGCTTGAACCTGGGAGGCAGAGGTTGTCAAGATCGCACCACTGTGCTCCAGCCAAGGCGACAGAGTAAGACTGCATCTCAAAAAAAAAAAAAAAAAGAATTGCTGTGTCATACGGTAACTTTTTTTTTTTTTGAGATAAGATCTTGCTCTGTTGTCCAAGTTCGTGTGCAGTAGTGCAATCGTAGCTCACCGTAACCTCAGACTCCCAGGCTCAAGCGATCCTCCTGAGTTGCTGGGACTACAGCTGTGTGCCACCACACCTAGATCATATGGTAATTTTTATGTTTAACCTTTTGAGGAACTGCCAAACTGTTTTCCAACGTGACTGCACTATGTTATATCCCCAGAGTATCATCATCATCATTCCCATTTTACAAATGAGAACCCTGAAGCATAGAAAGGTTGAGCCACTTACCAAAGGTCACCCAGAAGAGCCAGGATTCACACCCAGGCAGGCTGGCTCCAGGGGCCCTGCTCTAACCCACGGGCCTGCCAAATCCGATCTGCTGCCTATTTTTGCACAGCCTGAAAGCTAAGAATAGCCTTTATGTTTTTAAATGGTGGTGAAAAGAGTCAAAACAAAAATATCTTGTGACACATGAAAATTATTTGAAAGTCAAATTTCAGTGTCCATAAATAAAGTTTCATTGGACACAGCCAGGCTCATTCATTTATGTATTGTCTACGGCTGTTTTAACTGTTGTAACTGCAGTCTTGAGTAGTTGCCACGGAGACCATATGGCTTGCAAAGCCTAAAATACTGACTGTCTGGCCCTTTAGAGGGAAAGTTTGCGGACTCCTGCAGTCACCATGCTCTAATGGCTCACGAGCCTTATGGTAAGTGCAGTGTATGATGGAGGGAGGAAAGGGAGCCTGTGGGCACTGACCACGGTGCAGGTGCCAAGTATGCTTCCCGGAGTCAGCACTGAGCCGAGGCCTGTAAGATGAACTCCTAAGATGCTGCCACTCCCCAAAGGCCCAGCGGCTGAACTGCACCATAGGAGCTTGCTGAGCTTCAGGCTCACTCACTACTTCCACCACTAGGCCTCACTCAGGGCCTCTGCCTTTCCCTCCAATGCCACTACCCAATGCTGACCTCACCTCAGTGCAGAGATTACAGCCTCCAGTCTGAGGGGAAGATGCATTAGGGGCTTGCTCGGAATACTGAATGACCCGAAGTCTCTTGAGTGCTGGGAACTGTCTGGTGCAGCCTCCGTCCGGGGGAGCCCTGGGGAGGCATGTGGACCAAGGTATAGCTGCTGGGGCTTCCCTGAGCCAGGGCCTGGGGGAGAGGCTGGGGTGTGGACACAGCTTGGCTCCCATGGGGCTGGGGAGGCCATGGGTGGGGGCTGGTGTGGGGTGCTCTCAGCTTTACTATACTCCAGAAGATGTGGGGAGCATTGTGTGCCCACATAGGCACTCCCACATTCACAGCCTTCCCGCAGGGGTGGGAGGCCAGGGTCCATAGCCAGGGGAGCCAGATCTCACCCTGTGCACTCCCCAGACTGGAGTCTCTACTGTCATGTCAGCCCCCACATCTGCCCTTGCCTCCCCAGGAACGGAGGAGCTAGGTGCAATGTGGAAAGAAGCCCAGGTTTGTGCTGCCTCGCCTGGCACTGATGTGCTCTGTGGCTGGGGCCCCTCAGGCTCTTCCCTGAGCCTTGGTTTCTGAATCTGTAAAATCGGGTAACAGCTTCTGCCTTGACTTCTCTATAGGATGCACAATTGGGGGCAGGGAAGGGGAAAGGTGCCAGGAGGTACTGCAATGCTGAGGTATAGCAGGTGGACATCCTGCACGTGGGAGCCTGCCCCAGGTTGCCCTTCCTTCGCACTCCTTTCCTGAGACTCCCCTGCCACTGGGATTCATTCCCGCATGTCCTCTGTCTGCTCCTCCCCTGTCCCCACGACTGTGTATTAACCCACCCAGGAATGGAAATTCCACCTCAAACCTGGGAAAGAGGGAACTAGAAGTTCGTGCATCATGCCTCCGCCCAGGACTTCGCTGATTCTGGCTCTCAGAGTCTCCTCTTCCCCCAGGTGCATTTCCTCCTGTTTATAACTGTAGGGGATTCTCTGGGAGGCAAACCTCTTCTCTTTCTTCTGTGTGCTCTCCTGGCCAGGGCCATCTTGTCCACTCCCATAGCTTCAGTTACCAGATGCTGCCAAGGCCAGGCTCTGCCTCTGATTGAGGTAGCCTGCAGCTCCTGGACGTCTCCAGGGGAGTCACCCAGGCCCTGCAGACCCAGTTCAGCCACACTGCCCTATCACCCCCAACCTGCTTCTAATACCCCTCAAGTCCCCTTTCTCACCATCCCCTCAGCCACTTCCCATTCCAGGCCTCATCTCTTCTGGCTGGGGACTCCTCCAGACTCATTGCTGTCAGCCCTATCCCTCCAATCCAAGCTCTTACCTGCAGCTGGACTGAAATTCTTAACAGGCAATGGCCAGGATCTGACCCTACTGCTCTTCCAGCCTGGCCTCCCTTCGCCTGGAGAACACCTCCTGATCCTTCAAGTCTCAGAGGTTCCCTCCTCCAGAGCCCCAGTTTGGTTAGAGGTCTCCCCAGCCTCCCATATCCCTGGCATGTCCCTCCCTCTTACCTGGGCACACTGTGAGAGCACTGTGGACACGCCTGCCTCCCCCCACCGGGATGGCCTGCATTAACCCCATGTCCCCAGGGAGCAGAACAGGGCAGCAGAGGAGGAAGCACAAGGTACTTCCTGGACCATACTCCAGAGAAGTGTCCAGAAGTTCTGCTAACAGAGGTGTGCTACTCACACCACACTTGGCAGCTGGGACAAGCTCGGAGACGGGACTCTCCCCGCCATCCCCCACCCGTCCATCACATCTCCTCCCCTTCCTGCCAGGGCTAATGGCATTACACAGGTCCAATCGATTTCTCCAAGCCACCTCCCAGGACTGCTGATACCAGCCAAGTTCCCAAGAAATTCCCTGCCAAGAGCCACTGCTGGCTCTGGGACAAGAAAACACTCTCACCTCTGAGCCTGATGTCCAAGGCCCCTCCCCAACCCAAAGTCCTGTTTTCTGTCGGGATTCCTGACCCCTCCCCTGAACTTGCACAGCCTCCTGCTTGCACAGGGAAAAGCCTTGCAAGAGTCCATGCCTGAGATGGCGTAAATGCCCACTATGAAGTGGAGGCAGGATGCTGGGGATGGGCGTGCACCTCTGGGGTCCTGTGTCAGCCTCACATCCCAGGACGTACCTGCCCGCTTCCCTACCCTTTCTCCCTCCCATAACTGCCAGGCCCACACTGTGTACCCCCCCACCCACCACTGCACTGCACTGCTCCCAGCCCCTTTTGTGATCATGGAGTCCCTGGATTCTAGCCTGGTCACCCTCAACTGACTTGCTATGTGACCCTGGACCTCTCCCTGAGCATTACTTTACCCATCTGGGGAATGAGGACTAGATGGGGTAACACATGGAAGTGCCCAGATCTGCAATAAAAAGGAGTAAAACACTGAGGCATACGACGACAAGAATCTTGAAGATGTCATGGTAAGTTCACAAAAGGCCATATATTATATGATTCCATGTATAAGAAATGACCAGAAAAGGCAAATATTGAGACAGAAAGTAGCTCAGTGAATGCCAGGGGCTGCGAGGACTGGCAGGGGGAAAGGGAGAGTGACTGCTAAAAGGTGTGGAGTTTCTTTTTAGGCTGATGAAAATGACCCTGGCTGGGCATGATGGCTCATGTCTGTAATCCCAGCACTTTGGGAAAGCTGAGGCTGGTGGATTACTTGAGGTCAGGAGTTCGAGAGCAGCCTGGCCAACATGGTGAAACCCCATCTCTACTAAAAATACAAAAATTAGCCAGGGGGTAATGGCCTGCACCTGTAATCCCAGCTACTTGGCAGGCTGAGGTAGGAGAATTGCTTGAATCCGGGAGGTGGAGGTTGTGGTGAGCTGAGACGGTGCCACTGCATTCCAGCCTGGGTGACAGAGTGAGACCCTGTCCCCGCAGCCCCCCAAAAAGAAAGAAAATGTCCTGGAATTAGATAATGGTGATGGTTGCCCAACCTTGAAAATATACTGAAAACCACTGAATTGCACACTCTAAATAGGTGAATTGTATGGTATGTGAACTTTATCCCAATAAAACTGTTTTTCTGTTTAAGTGCCCCAGTCTGGAAGTCACACGAACATCTGCACTAGTTGTGAGGTGCTGTGAGGCCAGTGGCAGCTGCACCAGAGGAGACAACAGCCTGGAAAGCTTAGCTGTACCTGGGCCCCTCCACTCCTACCCAGGCATGGGTCTACAGACCCCTCAGATTCTGGAAACGACTCTAGTTCCTTCCAAGAACTCTTCTGCCAAATTAACCTGAATTGTTTCTGTTATTTGCAATCCCAAGCCTTGATTGGTACCAGGATATTCACTGTGTTGCCAGCTTTTAACAGGTTTTAAGCACTCAGTAAATGTGTTCAAGAACTGGCTGAGGTCAGGTGCCATGGCTCATGCCTGTAATCCCAGCACTTTGAGGAGGCCGAGGCAGGAAGTTCACTTGAGGCCAGGAGCTCAAGACCAGCCTGGGTAACATGGTAAGACCTCCATCTCTAAAATAATTAATAATAATAATAAAAAGAACTGGCTGAGCTAACATAGGTACAGTGTAAATACTACTAGCCACAGTGGTTACTGTTTGTTGTGCCAGCACTTGCTGCTGGGTGATGCGGGCACTCCAGTTCGTTGCTGGCTACCATGCCAAGTATACATAGGCATCACCTCCCCTTGACAACCTTCCTGAGCAGTGGCCAGAGGTCTTAACAGATTGCAAACATGGGCCTGAGTGAATTGGGTAAACCAACCGCAGTGCATCACACACAATGAGGAATATTACTTGGCAGTAAAAAGAAGTCAGCTACCCAGCCACAAAAAGCAACAGAAAGACCTTGAAAGCATATTGCTAAGTGAAAGAAGCCAATCTGGAAAGTTGCATACTGTATAATACCAACTAAGTGACATTCTAGAACAGGCAAAACTATGGAGGCAGTAAAGAGATCAGTGGCTGTCAGGGACTCAGGGGGAAGGGACAAATAAGTGGAGCTTGAGGAATTTTGAGGGCAGTGAAGCTCTTCTGTATGACACAGTAATAATGGACACGTGTCAAACCCCATGGAGCGAACTGCAGCATGAACTGTGGACTTCAGTCAATCATAATTAACCAACATTAGTTCATCAGTTGTAATAAACGTACCATATTAACATAAGACGTAAAGAATACACCAGACTGTGGGGAGGGGAAAGGGGGAGGAAGGTATATGGAAACTCTCTGTACTTTCCAATCAACTTTACTGTAAACCTAAAACTGCTTTTGAAAAAGTGTATTAAATACACACACACACACACACACACACCCCAACAGGTTAGGTAATTCGTCCAAGGTCAAACAGCTAAGCATGGAGGAGGGAGGATTTGAACCCAGGGTTGCTAACTCAAAAGTCCAGGCTCTCCACGGCTGCAGCCCCACAGGGCAGGCCTATTCACGTTTCTATCACCTTCCATGTCAACGCCAGCTACAGTATCCGTATAACTGCAAATTGTACCTCAAAGGGCCAAGCTCAATATTTTGGTTGGTATCAGGAAAGCATAGGCACAGAATGAGTCTAGGAACATTAGGGAGGAAAGGAACCCCCCCGCCACAAACAGTGCCAGGGCTGGTGGGGATGGGAGGCCAGCCTTTGGCAGCATGCTAGGGCCCTGGGGAAGGGGGCAAGCACGCAGATGGAGAGACACCCCCCTTCTCCTTGGCCATGGCTGCCCTTGCTGGGCCTCAACCCCAGCCCAGCCCTGGGATGATGGTCTGAGGCTGAGCTCAAACACCAGAGATCTGAGTGACTGCCCCAAGCCTCTGGCCTCAGTCTCCCCATCTGTATCATGGGAGGGTTTGAACGCCCTCAGCTGATCTCCAAGGGCCTTTCTACCACTCAATTTCTAAAACCCTTTAGCTACTCGCTCTCTCCTCACCCCTAGTAGCAAAGTAGAGAGGGGACTGCTCAAGGAAAAGGGAACACCAATCCCTGATCCCTCCCTGGTCTGACTGCGGAAGAGCCCCCTCCACTCCCACGGCTAATCACTGGGCATCCTGACGGTCACCCTCCTGGGACGCAGTTCAAAACTTGGATGAAAGTGGCAGGAAGGCCTATAACAAGGTTAGGTGCCTGGTCAACCTGAGCACCAGGCCTGAGCTCTGGCCTTGCCCAGGTGTCCACCATTTTTGACAGGGGTCAAGGTGTAGGTGCATTGTAGCCTAGAAGACTCACAAACAGTGATGACCCCAAACTTCCCTTACGGTAAAACCCCAGGCATGAAAGGTGCAGGGCCGTGGTAACTTGTTTCCATAGCGCTCTGGGATCACGGCCTTGGAGCAGGACCAGGCCTTTCTGTGGTCCTTCCTCACTGCTTCATCCATCCCTGCTCCCGACCCAGGTGTGCCTGTGAAACCACCTTAGGCCTGGAGCCCCTCCACCTATCCTCAGTGCCTTGCAAACTCCTGCTCATATCAGCTCAGGTAGCCCCTCCTCCAGGAAGCCCTTCCTGACTTGTCACAGTCCCTTACGGATCCCACAACTCTGTGTTTCCTGACTACAGTGTAGGGGCTTCCGGGAAAGGGTGGGATCCACACAGAATTCAGAAATGAGGAAAGATTTGCAGCACAAAGGGGAGAAGGAAGGGTATTTTAGGTAAGGAGACAGCACAACGGAAGCCTGGGTGCCAGGGAGGGCAGTGACTGGGGCTTCTCCCAGGGTAGAGGCACCCCACACAGCTCACCCACTGGACCGTTTCCCAAAACAAAACAACCAAACCCAAACCTACAAAAGGAATCTCTGGCCCCAGGGTGAGGGCTGGAGATGGGAGAGACAGAAAAGACTCTGAAAAAAGCCCGGCCAGTGAAATGTGGAACCCACCCATCCCCGGCCCTGCTACTGCTCTCCAGCCCCAGCCTCCTGCAGGTTGCTTTTCCAGGGTGCTCACAATTCAGTCTATTTTCCATTGCATAGTCTCATTCGATAGCTTGAATGGAGAGATCATGGCTGCCACCATCTCACGGTGCAGCCTTGGGGAAGTCCACCTCTCTGTACCTCAGAGAAAGCACTAGATTCTAATGGAATCTGCAGAGAAGGTAACCAGACCTAGGGGCAGGAAGGAAGTCTAAGTTACAGAGGCAGCTGCCAGTGAGGAGAGGCTCAGTGAGGTGCCTGGAAGGAGGCAGCGTGAGAGGCCTTGAGGGGAAGACCAGGTGGGGCCTGTGGCACACAGGCCCTGCAGGCCTGCTCATTCTTGGGAAACGTTGCTCAGTGGCCAAGGCTGGGGCTCAGCCGGAGCCTCAAAGAATCAATCATGACATAATTAGGGTCAGTATTAACCTCTTTCCACGATGATGCCAGGGCATGCTGTTTACCCAACACTTCCATCCCAAGAGACCTCTGATTGCCATTCCTCTTGGGAGGAGGCTGGCAGGGCCCAGGGACGAAGGTAGATTAGTTCTTCTCCAGCTCAGGAGCCTGCCTGGGGGCCTTCAGCTCTCTTGGCACACAAAGGATTTCTCTTTCCCAGGTCAGGGCTATGAGCTTGAGCTGAGTAGTCACCAAAAGTGACCTGGCCATGTCCAGAGGGCAGAGCTTAGCATCTCATAGCTCAAAATCTCAGGCTGTAAATGCCCCAAATTGGAGCTCTAGAATCACTTCACCCAAGACTCACAGAGTCATGGAATCCTCCTTGAACAATTCAACTAACATCTTCAAACTATCCCTGGATTTCAGACTGCTAAGTCACAAAACATCAGCACCAAAGTCCTGGAGGCATTCCATCCAGCCACCCCTTCCATTCAGAAATCCCCTGTGCCGCTCTTACTCCTGGTCCTCCAACCTCTCCAGACCGGCCAATGGCTTCCCTAGGCTTGCATACTCCTAGTGACAGGCCCCTCTCTCCCTGGAGGGCTGAGTGATTCTCACCAAGCCATCAGGACTGCAGGAAAGCCATCCTAAGAAGAGATCCCACCCCATCCCCTTCTCCCCGACTGACACTGACAGGTTATCTGGGAACAGGCAGAGCCAGCGAAGGGCCCCAGGACTACTACTCGACGGTAGTGGAGACTTCCAGCATCCCCCACCCTCAGTTTGACTTGTACAAGTCCCTTCCAGGAGCCCAGGGATTCAACACCAGGGGCAACGCTGGCTTTTTCTGCTGGCTCTTCCTCAGTCCCAGGGATGGAGGAGTGGGAGAATGGAGCACACTGAGTAAATGAAGGAGGGAGGAGGAGGAGGAGGAATGTGAGTATGGGATAGGCTTGTACAGAGCAATCTTGTCTCTGTCCTCCCCTGCCCCTCCTTGCACCACTGTGCTCCAAGGACACCACCTACCCAGCTTTCCCACCTCTAGGCCTTTTGCTCAGGTTGGGCCCTCCGCCAGGAAGGCCCTCCCCAAATCCCAATCCAAATCCCATGCATCTTAACAAACAGACCCTGTGCAAAGCTTGGGCTAATTCCCCCCAACAAAAGCCCACTGCCTCCTCCCTTTGTGCTCACATCATCTGGCAGCGCTCCTGAGAATGATCACAGGCCTCAGTGTGCTGTAATTATCTGCTTCCGTGGCTGCCTCTCCTGCCAGACTGAGAGCTTCTCCAGGTTCAGACTTCTGATCCACTTGGCCAAGCTTTTCTGAAGACCTATAGTGTCTGCACCCCATACCTGGTGATGGGGACACAAGATAAGCCAGACCCTGTCCTTGCTAGAAGAGTCACTGTATAGGGCACCTATGTCCCCTGCATTGGGCTGGGCACCAAGGAGGTACCTATTCAGTTGTCAGTCAAAAAGCTGGCTAAATGCAAGAAAGAAGGAAAGAAAGAACCAATCAAAGCCTCTTACACCACAGAAATGCAGAGCCACTTCTGAGCCGGGTCTGAATTCTGTCTCTGAATAATAATTAGCCTTTTCCCAATTTACAGAAAAAAATTAAGTTACTAAAAAAAAAAAAAACTCAAGTAGGTACTTTTCTCTCACAAATTTTTCTTAAACCTCTGATATCCACTTGCACATTTCTGTACCAGATCTAGTGTAAGATGACCTCAGATTTAGCACAGGATACCAATTTCATCATTGTCACGAACATTGCCACTCTTCACAGTCTTCTGCAAAGAGCAGCAATCTCTGCTTCCAGGCACATCTAAGAACCTGGAGCCTAAACTTTTCCTCCCTTCCTTCAAATGTCCAGGTTTCCCCTTGGTGACCTATGAAAACTGACCTTGTTCAAATGCTGAGGAAGAAAGTCCCAGGTGTTGGCTGGCCTTCCTTGAAAGTTCATGCCAATTCCATTATACTAAAGCCTCCAAATCCACTATTTATCATTCATTCCTTTGAAGGAAGCATCACTTTCTCTAGGATTCTCTTTTAAAATACAAATCTTCTCTGGAGTTGGGAGCCCATTCAACCCTCAGATTGGAGGTCAAGGAAACTTAGTTTAATGCTGGGCTCTTGAGAGGTAGTAAATCATAGGGGTTGTGAAGAGGTCAGCCTGCCTGGGTTTTTATTTATTTAAAATTTTTTTTTTAGAGACACAGTCTTACCCTGTCACCCAAGCTGGAGTGTAGTAGCACAATCATAGCTCACTGCAGCTTAAACTCCTGGGCTCAAGTGATCTTCCTGCCTCAGCCTCCCAAGTAGCTGAGACTACAGGTGTACGCCACAGTGCCTGGCTACCTGACTGGGTTTGAAACCGAGCTGTACCATGTATTTAATGGGGCAAGTTTCTAAATGCCTGTATGCCTCAGCTTCCTTACCTATAAAGTGGAATAACCATGGCATCAGCCTCAGGGGCTCTCAGACAAGTATCTGGAACGCTGTACTAAGCAAGAGACAACTCTACTCAGAGCTTCAGTTGCTTCCTGTCCATAAAATGGGATAATAATCCCATTTATGCCTTTTTCATAAACTGTAGAGTGCTGCCCCCATGGGAGAGGTGGACAATGTGTAAGAACCCAGTGATCTGCCCTCTGCAGCCTGCCTCTAATTCCTTTCTCCTTCCCTCTTCTCTTTACCTGGAAGAAGCTACCAGTGGCTGTGAGCTGGGCTCCAGGGGGTGTCCTGTCCACGGAGGTGGTGATATCACTTCACAGGGAGGGCTGAGGGGACAAGGAGATAAACCCAGTGAGCTCATTCATCAGTCCACCCTGCCTTCTACCCTCCCACTTAACCCTTAGTGAGTTCCCATCCTCTTCCCTCCCTGTGCTGGGTGTGGGACCCACAGGACAGGTGACACCAAGTCCCTGCCCTGGGGAAGCCACAAAGCTGGTGGGTGGGCTGGCAGGACATACATGATCTAATCCCCAGCCACGAAACCCGGCACATGCAATCCACCTCCACGCAGGCTGCCCACAAACCAGCCCCAGGCCCAGACAACCTGTTCCCTGAACCACTCCTTCACTCTCCAGGACGCACAGACCCAGGATCCAAAGCACAGCCACCCTGGGGGCAAAGGCCCTTTCACACCGCCCAGGGACCTGCTTCTCTGAAGTAGCTGCCAAACCAGCTGTTCTTCTAAAGCAGCTGCTAAGGGAAGGCTGGTAGCCCGGAGGTGGGATCTGGGGCACCACAATTACGTGCCTGAGCTCTGACTCATGCACTACCTCCCCCATCGCCAGCTCCTGCAGCCAGCAGGGCATCCCTCCACCCCCCTTCCCCGCCCAGGAACTGGGAGAAGAGATGGTACGGACAGGCCACGGGGAGTAAAGGGGTCAGGAGAGGTGAGGAGGAGACTGCAGGTCAGCATTGCAGGCTTCAGAGGAGCTAACATCTTGTCTACTAGGGGACACCAAGGCTGCAGGGATGGAAGCCTACCTACATCACACAGAGGCAGGGCTAGGGCTGGGACCTGAGCCTCCTGGTGCCAGTAGAACAACTCTCCCCAACCCAACTGGATTCTAGAGTCACTCACCGGCAAGAAACACACAACCAAACACACACCTCTGTGTGTGAACCAGGGGTGGACAGAGCTGGACTCAGAGACCTCTTAGGAATGACAGCCACTGAGAGACCAGCACTTAGGACACTCCGAGGCCTACCCCTCTGTACCTCCAGTCCCCAGGTTTCTCACAGTACCCCAAATGTACAGGACTTTACAGTTTATAAAACATACTTATTTCCTCTACCTCCTACAATGATCCTAAGGCCTAAGTGGCAGAGAAAATATAAATAGACCAATGGCTTCTCCTTTCAACTTTGATGTTTGAGAAGCCATTCGTCTATTTATATTTCCTGGGGCCTTAGACCTTGGAAACCTAGGGAACTTGTTAAAATGCAGTCTGACTTGGTAAGTCTAGGCTAAGGCCTGAGATTCTACATTTCTGATAAGCTCCCAGGTGATGCTGATGCTGCAGGTCCCTGGACCACAATTTGAGTAGCGAGCCCAGAATGAGTTAAGAGCATGGGACCTGGAGTTCAACTACACAAGTAAGAATCTTGTCTCTTACTGTGTGACCCTGGGCAAATTACTTAACCTCTCTGTACCCCAATCTCCTTACGTATAAAATACTACTACTAATAAAACCTACCCCATAGGGTCAATGTGAGGATTAAATTAGTTACCATATGTAAAATACTTAAAGTGATTATTATTTTAGATTTTAAAATGGAGGTTCTGAGAGATGAACACACCCAGCAAAGTGGCAGAGCCAGAATTCAAGCTCAAACCGCCAAGCTGCACAAAATGTCACAGCCATAAACCCCTTCCCACATCAGACAGACAGGGGTACTGCGGCCCAGAGAGGGGCAGAAAACCAAAATGACCACCAGAAAGTTGGTGTGAGACATACAAGTCCATGACTCTGTCCCAGTGCTCCTTCCACCATACCTTACTGTCTGTCAGAAAGGAAAGTACCATGGCGTCTCCCCAGGGCTCAGCTCTGCTGTCAGCCTCGCCCGGGCCCACAGCTGCCCTGGAAACTATGTGTGGGGTTGGCTGGATGTGGGGGCTGCCCCCATTCCCACTCCGTCCTCTCTGGAGCCCCTGTCCACCAGGCTGGGTGAGGCAGAATGGTCTCACATCCTCCTGCCATTCCCCACCTCCTACCTCCAGCCTGTGCCCACTGCCCTGTGTCAGGTCAGCCAGCTGGGGTCAAAGGCAGAGAGTGACACGCCAGGGTCTGGCTCCACCCCCACCTTGCCTTCCCAGCACGGGGCCAGTAGGAGCCTGTGAGTCACTTGAAGGAAGTGCTTGGCCCCAAACAGGAAGCCACTCTTCAAGCAGAAGCCCCCCACCCCCCCACTGCTAAGATCCCCCAGTGCCCTGGGGCAGATGGCTGGGTAGGGGAAGCTGGTGAAGGAAGGGAAGCTGATTGGGACACAGCAACATCTACTCAGATTTTACCTGACATTTAAACTTGGCATGCGCCGTCCGCTTTTTGCTGCCTGGCCTGAGCACTTTTCTGCTATGGCCTGGCTGTGTGTCTTAGATACATCAGTGCCCTCTTTGATCCTCACCAATGGGATCATGGGCTGCACTAAAAGACTACTATGGCCTGGTAGTCTAAATGAAATGAAGGATTGGAGCAAGTGAATATAGGGTTTTATTTTATTTTATTTCAAGTGATTCTCCTGTCTCAGCCTCCCAGGTAGCTGAGAGTACAGGCACGCACCACACCAGCTAACTTTTGTATTTTTACTAGAGACGGGGTTTCACCATGTTGGCTAGGTTGGTCTCCAACTCCTGACTTCAGGTTATCTGCCCACCTTGGCCTCCAAAGTGATGGGATTACAAGCGTGAGCCGCAGAGCCCGGCAAATGCAGAGTTTTAAATGAATGAACAAATGCACATGAGTGAAGTGAATGAGTGAATTAAGATACCTAGACATAAAACTCTAGCTACAGCATAAGATCTATTATTTGTCTATTGTTCATTGTATGATAGAGAACTCTTTACTGGCAAGAAGGCCCACCCCTAAACACCCTTGGACAGGGAAAAGGGGCCCCCACACATCACTCTCACTCACTCACACACACACACACACACGCACACACACTCACAAGTCAATTCATTAGCCTACACAGGAGCCTCTGTCACGTTACACTCATGTGACCTGTAATCCTAAACATTCGCTCCTAACACCACTAAGGCCCCAGCGAAACTCTTCTCTGTTTCTTTTTTTTTTAAGGCCTGAGGTAGGGACTGGGTCTCACCATGTTGCCCAGGCTGGAGTGCAGTGGCTATTCCTAGGCACGATCATGGCATACTACCACCTCAAACTCCCAGGCCCAAGCAGCCCTCCCACCTCAGCCTCCTGAGTAGCTGGTACTACAGGCATGCTACCAGACCAGGCCTCTCCATTTCCTGAACTTGAAGAACAAAAGGTGGTTCTGTTAAGATGCTGTGAAGGTCTATGGTTTGTGTTGCTGCTGAGGGTGGAGATGGATGCTGCTTCGGGGAGGGGTGTAGCAGGAGGGGCCCGAGTGGTAAAAATATTTAAGGGGAGACAAATTAGCTTGTCAAAGCCTTCCTCCCAGACAGCAGCCAGCACCAGCTTCTTGCATAAGCAAGCATCTCTATTCCAGTCCTGCTGCACATCCTTTATTTTGGAATTTCTTCCTGCTCTAATTTGTGGTTCTAAAAGTACTCATGAATTAGTGTGATATTCACAAAAATGCATGTGGTGGCTGAGGAACATCTTACAACATTCAGCAACTCACATTACTCACACTAATGTGATGTGAAGTCTGGTATTAATTCTTTAACTTTGCAAGTAGATGGACATTGAATGCTAAAACTGTGAATAGTTTCATTTCTATAAAATCTTCAAAAATTGAATTAATATTTCATCTCTATTTAAATACTTTATTTAAAAATCTGATCTTCAATAACTGTGATGGATAGTGTTTTAATTTTGATAGATAATTTTATGGAATAAAAGCACTTTTGAAAACATAAAATAAATTTTCCTGTGTTTACATTTACATTTGTTTACTTTTTTTTTTTTTTTTGAGACAGGGTCTCACTCTGTCACCCAGGCCCGGGTGAGGCTGACAGCAAAACTAAGCAGTGCAGTTGCTTAGTTCACTGCAGATCTTGGTTCACTGCAACCTCTGCCTCCCAGGTTCAAGTTATTTTCCTGCGTCAGCTTCCCAAGTAGCTGGGATTACAGGCATTGCCACCATGCCCAACAAATTTTTGTATTTTTAGAAGAGATGGGGTTTCATCATGTTGGCCAGGCTGGTCTCCAACTCCTGACCTCAAGTGATCTGCCTGCCTCAGCCTCCCAAAGCGCTGGGATTACAGTCATGAGCCACTGTGCCCAGACACAGTTCATTTTTATTTATCCCATAAGATGTATTTTATTATTTTTATTTTAGCAAGATTACTAATTATATTGTTATAAGCAAGATTTTCATCACTTGTGTTCTATTGATGGCAATAATCTAAAGGATTAAAAATAAAATGTGATTTATATTTAACGTATATAAAATTTGATGGCTGGATGTGGTGGCTCATGCTTGTAATTCCAGCACTTTTGGGAGGCTGAGGTGGGGAGATTGCCAGAGGTCAGGAGTTTGAGACCATCCTGGCCAACATGGCGAACCCTGTCTCTCTACTAAACATACAAAAAATTAGCTGAGCGTGGTGGCATGCACCTGTAATCCCAGCTATTCAGGAGGCTGAGGCAGGAGAATCACTTGAATCCAGGAGGCAGAGGTTGCAGTGAGCTGAGATCATGCCACTGCACTCCAGCCTGGGCAACAGAGTAAGACTCCATCTCAACAATAACAACAACAAATGTTATGTACTTTAAATACTATATATATATATATATACACACACAGACACACACACATATGTATAATTTGAATATATATTCAATATAATCCCAGCTACTCAGGAGGCTGAGGCAGGAGAATCACCTGAACTTGGGAAGCAGAGGTTGCAGTGAGCTGAGATCGTGCCACTGCACTCATCCTGGGTGATGGAGTGAGAATCTGTCTCAGAAAAAGGAAAAAAAGAATTGTAAGTCTTATCTGAACATCATCAGCCTAACAACAAAATACCCAGAAATGTGCAATAATTAAATTCAGACATTCTTGATATTTTATCACTCTCCAATAAAACTAAACTTTACACATGTATTTCAATGTACATTGTGAAGGTACATTTGTCAAGGTGGGAAAATCAAATCTATTTAACACTCTGCTAGCTTGCTTTACAACCTTCAAATATTTGACAAAGATGTATGTATTTGCATTTTTGCTCTCAGTTCTCCAAATTTAGGGAGAGGCCTGTCCACTCCCCACCTACTACCTCTCATATTGTAGGGCCCAGGCCACCTATGCTGGTGACTTCACATCTGTGAGCAGCCGCTCGTCTGCCAGCCAGCCCTACCTGCCCCAGTCCGCCTTTTAGAACTGCTCTCCACACGGAAGGTCCTTATGCTTATGTCTTGTGCATGAGGCCATATTTCCAGGGCAGTAAGCACTCAAATTTCCTCCAGGGCAGTGACCACAACTTGACTGGCCTCTCCCACAGACCCTGTACTCCTTAAAGTCCCTTCGTCTCCAATACCACGCTGCAGGGGAGCCAGGGTACCCAGGGTCTTCCATCCCCTGTTTTTGTTAGGCCATCCCCCTGGAAAGGGAGCCGGCTAGGCTGGAAGCGCCCAGCAGCCTCTGCTGTGCCAGGCTGGTAGCCCCCCGCCAGCTAGCCGGGCAGTGGTCTGGGTGACCTGTGGCCCACAGCTGTTTTCCTCTGCTTCTGCACCCCCACTCCGTCTCCCTCCTGCCCCTCTCCTCTTGCCCCCTTCCTCTGGACCTACTAGTCACGGTGACCCATTTTGGGCTAAAGCCACCACAGTGTATCCTCAGTACCCTGACACCTGGGCCAGCAAATCTCCACATTCCTTGCCCACTGCCCTTCCTAGCATCTTTCACAAAGAGCTTCCAGAGAGCAGGAAGGGAGTTCTGGAAGTGGGGGAGCAGAGGAGCGAGCAGGAGACAGAGAGCCAAGAGACCTGGCTTCTCTTCCTGGCTTGACTACTGGAAGTTAGGTCAGCATCTTCCTATGTCAAATGGGGATACTGGCACCTGCCCAGACCCTGTCTTGAGATGACAGGGAGAACCAGTGAGCAGGGTGGGACAGGGCTGTGTAAACTGTACAGTGTGCAGTGGATGTAACAGGGGCTGGACCCTATCTCCCTCGTGTTTCCTGCTCAGCCTGGCACAGTGCTGAGGGCCCATCTATTGTAATACTGCCCACCATTTACAAGGGCTGGCCATACTCTCTGTATGAGGCCAAGGTTTCTATGTATGTTATCTTACTCCTCTTAGCCTCTCACTGCAGATTTGAGGAGGAGTCTTACTCTGTCACCCGGGCTGGAGTGCAGTGGCGCTATCACCGCTCACTGCAGCCTCCACCTCCCAGGCTCAAACGATTCTCCTGCTTCAGCCTCCCTGAGTTGCTGGGACTATAGGTGTGTACCACCACACCCAGATAATTTTTGTAATTTTTTTTGTAGAGACGGGGTTTTGCCATGTTGCTCAGGCTGGTCTTGAACTCCTGAGCTCAAGTGATCTGCCCACCTTGGCCTCCCAAAGTGCTAGGATTACAGGCATGAGCCATCATGCTCAGCTGCAGTAGATATTTTTATAGATAGTAAACAAAGGATCGAGAGGGTTTGGGGTCTCTTGGAGCCATACTCTTACTACCAAGCCAGTCTAGACACTAAAAATCCAGTCACCAACACACATTTCCTGAGCTCTCCTGTGTGCCTAGCAGACAGACGGGGCCCCTGCTAGAGAGGCCCACAAGCTAATGGTGTAGACAAACACACCAAGCACATTGCGCGAACAAAGGCGGCAGGATACGTAAGGGGTGGAGGCCTTGACGGTGGATTAAAGCTGTCTCCCGGCCTCAAACCCAGCCTGGCACAGTGCTGGACCCACCACAGGCAGCAGTGAATACCCAGGAGTGAACAAACTTGTTTCCCTGCCATTCACCGCCCTAACCTAGCCACTCCCTGCCTGCCTCCTGGACAGTGAGGGGGCTCTAGACTTTTTAGACCACTCTCTCCTCTGGGACCACGACCCTAAGGGCACCCTCACTCTTGGTGCCTGCAGGTGCCCCAGGCCTTTGCAATGGATTGCATGTTGAATCTGGTGAAAGCAAAACTGTACCTATCTGAGCACAGAACCCCCTATACAATAGATACTCAATACATGGGTATCAGATAAGTTAGTAAGTTCTTAGCAGTGACTGACCACTTCCGTGCCTGGCTCAGTTCATCCTGACCACTGAGGGCTTAATTCAAATTCTGAATCAAAGAGGGGATGGAGGGGCCAGAGCAGAGCTGATAAAGAGTAAGATGCTCACTTAACCGGCTGAGGGGCTGCGAGCAGGTCCTGGCCCTCTCTGCCCTTTTGCTATACAATCACTGGCAAATCACTTCACCTTTCTGGGTACCCACTGAGTCAAGCAGGGATTAGCACCATGTTACAATCTCCTGATTTTAGGGGAACACAAACAAAACTGGTTACAAACAAAAACCCTGAGGCTGAGAGACAGAAGGTGACTTGACCAAGGTCACACAGCAGGTCACAGTGTGTTGACTAACACCCAGGCCTGTCATGCTCTGTTGGAGAGGGAGCGAGGAGGTTGACTCCCAGAGGCCTGAGTGGGGAGGCCAGATCATGGGTAACATCTCTTGTGATGTCACAGGGGACAGGAGAGGGTAAGAGCAGGTGCCATGAGGGCTAACCCAGGCGGACATCACCAGTGAAGGTGAAAGTCATGTAGTCAGAGTCTTAGGATTTAGTCAGTACAGCCAGGAAGGGCAACCTGTTTATTCATTCCTGGAATGTGTTGACCAATGCAAGTTCCCCTAAGCTATCCCTGAGCACCTTCTATGGAAAGATGGAATGGGTGGGCAGGGAAGAAAAGCCAAATTCAACTCAGGTGGGGATCGACCACAAGGGCCTCGATTTCCTCTGTGGGCGTTTGGTGGCTCCATGACCTTGAACTAACCTCTGTCCTTAAGCCTTGTCCACCTCCTGCCTATCACTGATGCCCTCTGGGCTGGGTGGATGGGCTGGGGAGGAAGAACTACAGCAGGGCACCAGGGCCAGCCTCTAGGGCTGGGAGGGACCTGGACTGGTTGGAGAGATTGCCCAAAGCCAAGTCATCTGGGAGAACAATGGGGGCAGCAACTCTGTGGGATTTTGCCTCTGGGAGCTGATAGAGAAAGACCTGGAGCTGAGGAGCAGTGGAGCACCTGGTGGCTCTCAGAAGGCACTGATCCTTGCTGACCACACAGCCTAGGATTCCCCCTTCTGCACACCCTTTTCTAACAGCTGTCTCTTGCTGGTGCCAGTTCCTGGGCAATCAGCACCTTGCATGCTTTATCTCACATAATCTGTGCACTAATCATCTGCAGCAGACTGCCACACTCCACCCACGCTCCACCCACATTCACGGCGTGGGGTGCACTGGGTTTCAAGCACCTGGCAGTGTGGGGCTGGGCCACCCACAGGCTGCTGGGCTTCCTTTGCCCACAAGCAAGGCCAAGACAGCCCCTTACCAATGACTGAGGAGGGAGAAGCAGAAATTCTCCACCATCTTTGCCCCTGGAGGGCCAGCCCTAGGGTATGATCTACAGTGTCCCCACCAGAGTTCCTCTGGAAGACAGAGCCAAAGTTTCTTCTACAGAGCTTGGCCAGAAAAAGCCTCTTGCATCTCCTCCTTCTCTTCCAGCTTCTACGTTTTCTATTCCCTTAGCAGGTTTCCCTTAGCAGAGAAGCTTCCCAATGAATCACTGTCACACGAATCCTTGTCTCAGGGTTTGCTTCTAGATCACCCAACCTCAGACACCTGAGGTGGGTGCTATTAATGTTTCTATTTCAGAGACAAAGAAACTGAAGCTCACAGACATGAACAGTCTCCTGTGAAAGATCCCTATCTTGCAAGCAGCAGAACATGCACTTGAATTGACATCTGCCAAGTGCAGAGCCAAGCACTGACCCCTCCCCTTGGGCCCCACCCCTTCATCTGCCGCCAGCATCATCGAAGCAGGTTTACATCCCCAAATGCCGCTGTCCCTTCCAGGACATTGAGGCTAAATTTCCTTCTCTTCTTATTTATTTATTTTTTTTCAACTGGAAGGAAAGGAGAAGAATGTGCAGATGATCCAAGGGGGATGACTAAGTCCTCAGATTCCTCTGGTTGGCTCAGACCCTGTTTTGGTCAATCCTTGTGAATCAGGGCGGGTCTGACATTCTGGGAATGCAGGGAGACTTCAAACCATCTTCATGAAAACAAGTTGTAAAAACACTGGCCGCCACCCCAAGTGGCCAGCTGATAGGCTTGGCTCCATGGAGCAGGGTTGAACAAGTTCACCAGACAGGAACGCACAGCAGGAAAGACCTAGGCTAGACTCAAAGGAAGAACTTCCCTGTAATTGGGAGCTGGGCCCAGAGATGGGGTTGGGTGTGGCCTCTTTGGAAGTAGGCCATCCATGTCCTGACCTTTCTTGTTTGCAGCGTCTATGAAGCAGCTTTTGAGCACAGAAGATGCAACAACCACCAGAAGCCAGGCCTGCCCAGCCCTGAGCTTCAACTCCCGGTCTGAACCTGGTTTATGAGGATACTCTGAGCTTGTGTGGCTTCTGCCTCCTGGGATCCTCCCCACACCCCAGGGTGGCTGCTACCACCCTACCCTGCAGATGTGAAGACTGGCAGAGGTCAGGGCAGGACTGAAGGCTGCCCACCCAGCACTGCACCTCCTCCGCACTCTGCCCTCCACAGCCATTCCTCCAGAAAGCACCACCCCCTGCAGGCACCCTCCCTACCCCCAGCAGAGGACTAGGTGGGTGTCTACAGATCACCAGCTCACCCTCCTCCCTCTGGCCTCTTCTCTCCTCTTCTGGCTCCTTCCAGTCAGCAGTGAGCAGGCCTGGGGCTCAGACAGTTCATCCCCTCCACCCCTTCCCAGATCTCCTCCCTTTCTCTCCTTCCTTCCGTCTCATCCAAACTTCTGAGAGTTGTCTACACCCATATCTCCACTTCCTGCAAAACCCACTGCCCTCTGCTGCAACCAGGTTCAACAATGGCTTCTGTGTGGGTAGATCCACGGGGCACTTCTCTATCCTCAGCCGACACTGCCGACCTTACCCTCCTAAAAACAGCTTCCTTCCTTGGCTTTCAGGACATTGATTGCCTGGGTGTTTGTCCCCCTTTCTGGCCCCACCTCACCAGCCCCTTCACTGGCTCCTCTCTCTGCCCAGGCCTGAATGCTGCTGCTCTCAATCCTAAGCACCCTTTCCCTTCACATTCTTTTTGGCAGTATTGTCCACCCCACGGCTTCAACCACCTGTCTCTACCTGGACCAACCTCAAGATCCAAGTATCCTGCAATCCTCTGGTCATCTGCACCTGGACATCCCACAGGAAGCTCACACCCACAGTCGCCAAATGGGAACTCCCCTCCCTTTCCACGTATCTCACCGCACCTCCATTCCCTCCAACCTCCAGGCCTGGAAGATGAGAATCACCTCTCTATCTCCCTCTTCTTCAACCTCCACAGTGCCATCTGATGCCAAGCACAGGTCTGTAATCCATCTCCTTCCTCTCGTCTCCCACCAAACAGCCCTGGAGTTGCCACTCAAACTCCTCCTGCAGGAAGCCCTCTCTGACTCCAGCCATGCCTCCACCTGTTTTCATATGCCCTGTATAACTATCCATTCAGCAGCCACGCCAGTGTCCAGCTGCACCGCTGACTGCCTAGGCTGGCTCTGGAAGGTAGGGGTGGGTCTGATCTGACCCTGGATCCACAACACCCAGACCAAGTGCATCATGAGGGGTCCCAAAGAGGTTTCTCAAATCTGGGAACTTGTATTTCTGCGAGTTTGCCACATTGGTGAGGTCTGGATCTTCCCTCAGACCACAGGCCCCCAAAGGCAAGGCCTGTTCCCTGGCTTGGCCCTTCCTCACACTTAGCCCCTTTCAGAGCACCCTAACCTGCCTGCCATTTATGACGAGATTATCATGGGGGCCCTGGAGAGAGCCTAAGACGCCCGCCTCATACTTGCGCAAACATGCGTGAATATACAGAAACATCCAAAAAGACAGAGAGCACGTATTCACAGACAGACACAGGTGACACGAGTGGGCACATGGCGCGAGCACACAGGCTCCCGGAAGTACATGCAGCCATGCAAAGACAGGTCCACAGGGACACAAACGTTCTGGAAACAGGGACCCAGGCCATGGCCTCGCTCAGAGTCACCTGCTCTAGGGTGTAAAGCCTTTGGCTTGGCCAGGGCTCGAAGCTGGTGCTCAGGGTTCCAGAGCAGGGGCTCAAGGAGATGTGGCAACAGCCCACTGGACAGTCTGGCCTGTTCCATTTGGACTCTGAGGCTGTGATCAGAGTGGGGAGGGATGCTGGGAGAGGAGAGGGTGAGGGAGCAGGAGCCGCTCTCCACAGACAGGGTTAGGGGCAGAGGAGGAGGCCACCAGTCCTGCCAGGCTCCACCAGACTCCTCTGCAAAGGTAGTTATACTCCCACCCTCCGCTACCAAAGAGTCAATCTGAGCAGAGAACAATCACGAAGTTTATAATATACCAGAAGGGGAGGGAAAGCAAGCCACGGTAGGTATGCACATCACATTCAAAACCGACGTAAATAACCTGCGCCTTACACCTGGGTGTGAGTCCCATCAGTTCTGACCTCTCCCTACACCTCCAAGTCTAGTATCTCCCCAGACCCTGTTGATTTGGCCTCATAAATGGCTTCCTCATGATGGTACTCAAGCCTCTCATACTACTGCCTGAGAAACAGAAGGACACCCTGGAAGCTACATGCAAAACTTTTCTCAAGCTGCCCCTCAACTCACTTTCCAGGCACTTCCTTCCCTCTTCACCTCAGGGTAGCCCTGCCACCTGGAGCTAACTCCCTGCTCCAGGGACTCCACTCTCCGCTCGACACGTTTACAAAGTTAATTTCTTCTGTGTAGAATGCCTTTTCACTTGCTTCAGTTTGGTGAACTCCTAGAGATCCCTCAATACCCAAATGGGAAATGCTGCTATTCAGTGGTTTGGCTTCCACAGTGGCAGTCATGTCCTAAAGTCAGCACATCATGAATAAGTTGCATATGGTCAAAACCCCCCTTGGCTTTATAGAGTAACCATTTCTATACAATCCCAGGCCTTCGTCTAGGCATTTCCTGTTTTAATTCATCTAACTCTCACAACTGTAACAGATTGTATTTCCAAAGACATCTGCCATCTCCCACACCCTCTTCTTACAAAGTGATGCTGACACCAGTCCCATGGAGAGAGGTGGGGTCCCTGTTACCCCCACTTGAATCTGGGAGGGTTTGGGAGTAATGGCTGAGGTGATACTACTCCACTTCCAAGGACAGGTCATCGAGTGTGATGCAGCTTCTGCCTCCTACACCGGGACATTCCTGCTGCAGCCCTGCACCACTGTGTAGACACCGTGGCTGCTCTGAGACTGCTTGCTGTGGGAAAGCTCAAACAAGCTCGCGGAGAGGGAAAAAAGGCCTAAGACTCCACAAAGAGCAAGAGAAGCTGGGCTAAGCTCTGGGTGCCCCAGCTCCTCCCAACTATAAATGCCACCTGTCAGAAACTACATGAGACCCTGAGCCAGAGTTGCAGGGGTGAGCCCAACTTAAATTCCTGGCCTATAAAAACTGTCAGATAATGATTGTTCTTTTTTTTTTCTTTCTTTTTTTTTTTTTTTTTTTTTTTTTTTTGGGACTGAGTCTCACTCTATTGCCCAGGCTAGAGTGCAGTGGGACGATCTCAGCTCACTGCAACCTCTGCCTCCTGGTTCAAGTGATTCTCCTGCCTCAGACTCCTGTATAGCTGGGATTACAGGTATGCACCACCATGCCCAGCTAATTTTTGTATTTTTAGTAGAGATGTGGTTTCATCATGTTGGCCAAGCTAGTCTCGAACTGAACTCCTGACCTCAGGTGATCCATCCACCTTGGAAAGTGCTGGGATTATAGGCATGAACCACCACGCTCAGCCATGATTGTTCTTATATAAAGGCACTAAGTTTGGGGGTGATTTGTTATGTGACAACAGTAACTGGAACAAGTATAAAGTATGAACTATCATTCTCCCTACTTCAGAGAAGGATCTGAAGCAGAGAGGCTAAGCAACTTGTCCAAGGGCACAGAGGCAGTAACTAGCAGAACCAGGATTTGAAGCCAGGCAGTTTAGCCTCAGAATCCATACTACTCACTACTATGCCATACTGAGTGCCTCCAAGGTCTGTTGGTCTCCCATCCTACAGCAGGCTTCAAGGAGTGGTTGCTGAATAAATGAGTGAAGGAAGGAATAGGCAAATGAAAGAATGAAAGTGAGCAAAAGTAGAGTGAGCTCCCAGGTGTGAGGCAAGGACCTTAGACAGCCTGCACCATGCAAATGGGTCTGACATGAGTGCCCTTGAGGCTGAAGCAGCTCCACTGTCCACAGCCCTGGGGGAAGTCAGGTGATCAAAGGAGACTGGCAGGTGCCATTGGCCTCCACCCACCATAGATGCTCATCTCTTGAGCCTCCTGAGATGTTGATCTCCCAGGCCCCTGCTTCCCCCAGCCCTGAATGCTGCAGGATTAGACACAGGCCTCTGGGGAGGTGATCCCTCCTAAGGACAAGGCTTGTAGATCTCAGGGACTGTAAGGTCCCCAGGCTGGGAGGCTGGAAAGCCAAGTTTAATCCTAGCAAGGCCATTGACTGGGCTATGTGAACTTGGAAAAGTCCTTGCCCCTCTCTGTGCACAGGTGCTCTCCAGCTCCAGTATTCTAAGACTCGCAAGGTGCTCAGCTGGCCTCATGGATGTGGTGCAGGTGAGTCATGGGTCCTATAGCCACGGGAAAAAGGGACCTGTCCCTAGATGGAAAGTGGATAAGAGAATAAATCCCACCTACTACTCACTGCAAGCCTGTTGTATGCCACATGTTTCAACATGAACAATTTCTACTCCTTGCAGCAATCCCACTGGGTACAGTGGCAGGTGAGGAGAGTCTTAGACTCAGCTAAAGGGAGGCTAAAAGCCAGGGTCCAACCCAGGTCCATCCGACTTCAAAACTCCCACTTCTGTCACAAGAGCCAAGAAGTAGAAGCAACCCAAGGGTCTATTGACAAGTGAATGGAAAGACAAAATGTGGCCTAATCACATAACGGAGCAGCGGTCAGCCTGAACAAAAACGGGGATCCCACCACAGGCTACAGCGTAGGTGAACCATGAGGACATGCTAAGTGAAATAAGCCAAATACTGTATGCTTCCACTTACATGTGGTATCTAACATAGTCAAACTCAAACAGAAAGTGGAATGGTGGGTGGCAGGGGCCAGAGGAAGGGGAAATGAAGAGTAGCTGTGTGACAGGTATAGAGTCTCAGCTTTGCAAGATGAAAAGCTCTAGAGATCTGCTGCACAAGAATGTGAATATAGATAACATATGGAAGCATATTTAACACGGTCAGGATGATACATTTTATGTTTGTTAACATAAAATAGTACAATTTTTAAAAATACTCTCACTCTTGAGGCAGACGGGGAGATTAGAAAGGGTATTAGGAAGGGGAGACCAGAAAGCCTTCATAGAAGAGGGGCATTTGAGATGGGCAGGATTTGGGCAAGTGCAGATGGGCCTGGGACACTACAGACAGAGGCTTGGACCACCCCCAGCCCTCCAGATCACCACCGAAAAGCAGTGCTCCAGAGGAGAGCAGGCACTGGCTTGGAAGAGGGGATTTCCTGAACACCTACTATGTGCTCCCAGGCCCACTCACTGATTTGGGCCAGTCCTTGTCCTTTTGGGGCCCCAGTCTTCCTGTCTGTATCATCAGAGAGTGACCTGTGATTGCCAGGTGTCCTTCCAATTCCCACACTGGGAATAACCTCTGAGCGGGAGGTGGGAGGCACCAGAGTCCTACAGAGAGGGGAACCAGGATATTCTCTGGTCAAAAGACCAGGAATCTGGAGCCTCAGCCTCATGATCCTGCCTCAGGCGGCCTCTACTCACTTCAGAGAAGGGAAATCTGAGAGCTAAGTGGGTTTGGTTTAATTCAAACTTAACCAACATGTGCCAGCACCTACTATATTTGTGATAGGGCTACAATTCCTCCCTCAGTCCAGCACTGTTTCTCCTATTCCATGCTGCCAAAAGTGGAAAAGACTCTAGCAGAAGGTAAAGCATGAATCATTACAGTCTGAGACAAAATCCTCCATGCCTTCGGCTCTCTCCAAGAATTCTGACTCTTGCCTCTTTTCCCTGGCTCTCAGGAACCCCCAGTTCCTCCCCCAGAAGGAACGGGGCGGGGCACTCCTTGGTTCTAATACCAGCTCCACCAAGTACCAGCTGGGACTTTGTGTCCTCATCCGCATCATTGGGATAAGGACCCTTCTCAGAACCCCTTGGGAGGGCTGGATATGGCAAAAGCATAAAATGCTGAGCCCAGGGCGTGGCACACAGTAGGCATTCAATAAAAGGTCGCCATCGTCTGTTCTCTCCTTTCCAGACAGACATTTTCATTGATCTGTTGGTTCCTCTCAGCAATGCTTTGTTTGTTTGAGCTCTTCCCAGAAGACACTCCCTGCAGGAACACTGGGTGATGCTCCTCAGCCAGCCCCAGGGAGGACGAAGGAGGAGGGATGAATTTACTTGATGGAAAAAGGAAAATTCACCATCCAGTAGTCACAAGAGAGCAACCCTGGGGAAGCCCAGCAGCTGCCCCTCCACCTAGGAAGACCCAGGGTGGCCCCAGATCCCACTTAATAAGCTCCCTGGGGCCTGGCTGGGAGGCCTGATATGATCCGGCTGCTACTTAAATCACACAAAGCCTTCTATTCTTAGCTGAGCAGGGGCCTGGTTCCATCCCAGCTGTCCATTAGCACTAACCAGCCCCAGGAACACCATCACAGTGGCCAGTCAAGACCACAAGGAAGGGCGGGGGCAGCCCTGTGATCTGACTGAAGCCTGAGGCCCACCTGAGGGGGCTGCAGAGGACTCCCCAGTTATCAGAGTGTTCACAGAGCCTGAGAGGGGCTCACTGGCCTGGATGAGGGTTTGGATTGTGACCCCAAGGCCACCTCCAAGTCTGGATTTCATATCACCAAGATTCTATGGTTCCATGATCCTGTGCTTCCAAGATGTGGAAATTGAAAGAGTCCATGATTCCAAGGACCAAGGTTCCAAGATGCCAACAAAGACAGGATGGACGCTGGGCTCTAGAGGTGCACCCTGCCCCGGCCCTCTCCTTCTCCATCCATCCCTTCAGAGGCAGAGGATGGCCAGCTCTATCCCAATCCTGGGGTCCCCAGGCAGGGCAGTAGCACAGACAACATGGTGGACTTGGCACTGAGGTCAGCAACACTTGTTTCATGCCATCCCTAATCCACTGGGGCAAGAATCCCTGGAGAACTTCTGGGTACTGTAGGACATACAGGGAAAGAAAGAGGGGAAGGGCCAAAGCTGCCCTGGGGCCCACCACTGCCAGCCACTGCTGGACAGGGTGTTCAGTGTCTGCTCTGTGCCAGCAGGGCCGGCATACCCCTGTTAGGTGAGCACGGGGAGGCTGGGCGGGCTGCCCAAGGTCACAGGCTGGAAAGTGCAGGAGCTGGGCCAAGAACCCCAGGCTGGGCTTGCTTCAGAGATTACTGCTCCCCTCACCTTGCTTTGCTGTGGGTCACAGCTTCCTGGGACCACTTCTTCTAATATCCTCTTTTAGAGGGGAAAACTGAGGACCAAAGGGAGGAAGGGCCTATGATCAAGATCACACAGAGAATTGGTGGCAGAGCCGGGCATAATCCTTCCCTGGCTAGGGGCCACTGGCTGCCTCCAAGCCCCACTGGGTCACAGCCACCAAGCCTTCTCTGCATTCCTCCTTTCCAGCCCAGACCGGGGCTCCTAGGGCAGGGCTGTCTCCTGTTCCTTTAATCTCTGATACAGTGATTGCCCCACGAGGCCATCTGAGTGACAAGCCAAGAATCAGGGGATGAGACAGTGGGCTGATGCCTCACACCCAAGGCTGGCCAGCTGAGCACACACATGGTCTGGAGAGAGCTGATCCTGTCAGATGCTGGGGACACTCACAGGGACACTTGTCAGGAACACTCACAGGCTAATTAAGCAGCTGTCCCATTAAGGTAAGTAAATTAGACTCCACTGCATTGACCATCACAGAGCCTGCCAGTCACTAGGACGGGACACCAGCCTCAGCTGCTTGAGCCCTTGACCTGCACCCTGGGCTGCCATCCCCCAACACCCATCCCCATCACCCACTATCAGTTGCTTTTTTTTTCTTTTTCCCAATAGGATTTTATAGATTATTTTTCATCTGAAGCTCACAATGAGCCTGAGAATTAGGTACTTGTTTGCTCCAATTTATAGAACAGGGTGGACAAGGGACTCCCCCAGGTCACCTGGCTAATATGACAGAGTCAGGACTCGCCCTCAGTGGCTTACCTGGTCCCAGAGGAAAGGTCAGAAAATACCTGGGTGATCTGGAAGTCCTTTTGATGGAGTCACAAGGTATAAAAATGTGTCTAAGCTGCACTGACCGTTTTGAGGAAGCTGACAAAAATTTCCTCTCTCCTGCTTAGAGAGACCGCAGGTCAAGCATCCAAAAACATCCAATTTCTTTCTCTGGTCTAGCATTAGATCTGCCTAGCACATCGATTGCTTGCCACACAGCCAGTGCCCTCCTGGGTGTGCCACCCACTGGGTTGATTTGATCTTGCACCAGCCTTGTGACATTGGCCTTATCATCAGCATCTTAAAATGAGGCAAGCTAAGGCTCAGAGAGGCCCAGACACAAATTCAAGCTTGCACAGGCACAAGGATGGAGCCAGGACAGGAAGCCAGGTGTGTTCCTGCTCGGCTTTGTTAAGACAGGAGGAGAGCTGGAGGAGGGTAAATTGACGTTTGTTCACTGGGACCTTTTTAAAATAATCTGCTTAAGTTTACATCAATATTCCACTATATCTTTCTTCCTGCCTGCCACTCTACCTCCCCCACTGTGGCCCCCATGCCAATCTAAGCAGAGGGAGCATCTGTGATGCCTCTGGGTGCCAGCCTCACCAGCTGTCTGCCCCGACTCCCCCCGATAGGGCCAGGACCATCTGGAGCTGCTCAGGAACAAGGGCACTGAGAGGGACCCCCAGAATTCCAGGAGGAGGGATGCTGGGACAACCTAGCCTTGTCCCTGCAGCACCTACCCGGGGCAGGTGGTTTTCACCCAGCATAATGTGACAGGCTGCAGACCTCCCAGAGTGGGTAGCCCAGGCCCTGATGAAATAAAGCAGTGTCCACATCGAAGACCTTGGTCATCCCGACTGACACTCCTGACACGAACAGGGAGGTGGAAGGGATGTGGAGTGATTGTCTTGTTCTCAAGCCCCTAAAACTGTGCCCACCAGCCACCCAGGGACGTAGGACACAGAGGCTCCTGTATGTGGGCAGGCCATGTTAGACCCAGACTGTAAACAGGACAGACAAGTACGTGTGGGGGTTCCTGACATGTGCTCCCAGCCTTCCCCAGAGGCCACGACTCCGGGGTTGCAGCCAGGAAAGAGGTGGTATCTGGTCCCAGGACCCAGCAGACAGGAGGGGCAGCACCATCTTTCTTTCTGTTCAAACACATACAGACAGGGCTGCAGACACACAGTTCTGGCCTATGTGTGCGACTTGTACATAATTCACAGGCTCCTATTGCTCTGACCTGGATAAAATGTACCAGCAGGGGCAGCTTGCACAGAGAACAGTGAGCGGATGCCAGGGAGCACTTCCTGAAAAGAGGTGAGTGGGCCAGAGGCTTAGGGGATTAATAGAAATTGGACAAATGAATATTGTTAATAACAGGAACTGTTTACTTGTCATTAACAAGTAAAGTTTGTGGGGTAAGTCAGTTTACAATTCATGTTCACAAACTTTATCTCGTTCAATCTTCGTAAAAGTCCAGTGTGGAAGTTACTTTAACAGGCAAGAAGGTGGAGGCTCAGAGGCTGACTTACTTGCCCATTTTCTTTTTTTTTTTTTTAATTTGAGATAGAGCCTCACTCTGTTGTCCAGGCTCCCAGGCTGGAGTATAGTGGTATGATCTTGGCTCACTGCAACCTCCGCCTCCCAGGTGCAAGTGATTCTCCTGCCTCAGCCTCCCAAGTAGTTGGGATTACAGGTGTGTGCCACCATACTTGGCTAATTTTTGTATTTTTAGTAGAGACGAGGTTTTGCCATATTGGTCAGGCTGGTCTTGAACTCCTGACCTCAGGTGATCCACCCACCTCAGCCACCTAAAGTGCTGGATTACAGTGAGCGGATTACAGTGAGATACCACACCCGGTCTAGTTTTTTGTATTTTAGTAGACACGGGTTTTACCATGTTGGCCAGGCTGGTCTCGAACTCCTGACCTCAAGTGATCTGCCTGCCTCAGCCTCCCAAAGTGTTGGGATTACAGGTGTGAGCCACTGTGTCCCACTGCCCATTTTCACATAAGTGGAAGCAGAGCTCCCTCCCTGTGCCAAGCTGCAGCATGCGTTCAACCCCACCACCACTCCCAGTCACAGGACACCAGGGAATGTCCTTCTGGACTCAGAGGGCCAACTGCTGAAGGGAGAGCATGATGGGCAAACTTCCCTGGCAGCGGGAGGGCTGTGCGCCACTCAGGGCACCACGGCCCCTGCCCTGCTGGGGCAACCCAGAGGACTCTGAGGCAGGGGACAAGGGGAGTGGTCAGGCCTTCCTTTGCACAGGCATCGAGAACTCCTACGAGCTCTTCAGAGTGGGAAGGGAGGTGCCAGGTGACCCTGCTTGACTACGAGTGTGAAGAACACGACACCTACAGAGGAAGAGTCCAGAAAGTCCACAAACGCCCACTGGGCACCAGCCAGGTGCTGAGGACACTGGGATGAATGTGACCAGCTCTGAAGGGGCTCCTCATCAGGCAGGCACCTGCTTGGCTGATGCTCAGACCCTCACAATCCACTCCAGAAACTTCTTCAGCCCCATCTGACCTCCTTTCCCTCCCTCTGCTCCCATGGCACCTTACAAGGTCCTAATGACACAGTGTCATGTGCAGCCTCCTTTCACCTCTGCTCCCGCTGTTGCTCTTCCAAGAGTGCCCTTTCCAGCCAGCTGGAGCCCATCTGCCCCCACTCCCTCATCTCTTCTTCGCAGAGCCTCACTTAAGTGCCCCCAACCCCAAGCTCAGACTGATGGACCCCAGGAGGAAGCTCGCTCCCTTCTTCCTCTCCTCGCCTCAGGGCCTCCTCATGCTTTTGACCTCCCTTGCAACATCTGTGCACTCTGCCCAGGCTAATGCGTCCTGGAATTGCCTCACTCTCTGCCTTTCAGGACCTGGGACTAAGAAGGTGCAGCTCCACTGAACTGTGTAAATGTGTCACCCACTCAATGCAACGTCCCAGAGCAATTAACAAATCACTTCTTCCTTTTAAGGCATACATTTAAGGCTTGTCTTTCTTTAAAAACCCTCGGTGGGCACGGGAAGATGCAACGGAAGAGTCTTAGTCAGATTTTGTCTTGGCATTTCCAAGTCCTGGCCCTGTTCCTGGCACACAGTACATGTCTGAGATATGCTGGTTTGGTGGATGACAGAATAAAAATATCTCTACCTGCCACTTGAGCCTGCTGCCTGAAGTTCCACCATTATCACCGAATCTTCCCTGAGGCTAAAGAGTATTCCCTGTGATGCTCTCTCAAAATGCAATCCTGGGGCAGGAAACCAGCTGGAGGCTTCCACGTGCAAAACAGCAAGGTCAGGGTTCGCCCATGAGATCTTCTCAGTGTTTTCTTGAGATCATGTGTCCAGACCCTGCCCTTTAACCAAGAAGTTGCATGTTCAAATGATCTTAGGAAAGGCTGACTGCATACTAGGCCACCCATTGGGGTCCCTAATTCATATTAATACATTAAAGACCCTGAGAAGGCCTGTTTGGATTTATGTGACCTAGCGTTTCCCAAATCTGTACGCTCATGCATCCTCGAATCCGTTACTGTCCCACGAGACCAGGACTCCTGAGGGGACAGTTTGGGAAGTGTGGACTAGAGAGTGGGCCTGGGTTCGAGTGGGACAAGGTCTGCAGGCTGAAGGGTGTCTGTGGCTGCCATGTAGCCAGGGCCACACTCCCCTGTGCTGACCATTTTACAGAGGCAGAAGGTCCAACCTCAGCCACCACCACCAATAGTTCATGACAGACACAAATAATGAACATGGATTCAGGCAGCTTCCAAACGAAGCACAAAGGAGGCAGAAGGTAACAGGCCCGGCTAGAGACCTGAGTGAGTTCAAACTGTGATTTTGTGCTCACTGCTGGCCATTGGGTGAGGGACCCCATCCTGCTAAGCTTTGCTTTCATTGTCTGCAAAATGGGGATGATGCTATTCTTAGGGCTGCTGTGACAAAGTGTGGTAAGGTAAGCAGAGGCAGATTATAAACGGTCAAATCCTGTGCCAGCATTTGCTATGTGCATCATTATTCACTGCATACAGGGCCAGAAGGGTGTGGTCATGTCCTGATTGATCACAAGCCACTGCAGAGGTCCTCAATCAGGACAGATGGATGGATGGATACACGGATGCATGGATGAATGGATGAATGGACAGACAAAATCCCCAGTGTGACACTGGCTCACCAACAGCTGGTTGAATAGGTATCAATGAATACATGAACCAATTCCAGTAAGGTCAGCTGTTCCATTTCTTAGACTCCAATTGGTAGAAGCAGCAAATTGGGAAGGACACACACAAACGCAGGAGGGGAGAGGAAAGAGGTGCAGCCCTCTGGAGGCAAGTCTGTGGGCAGCAGGATAAAGAAACAGACAGGGTTGGAAGAGCCAGAAGCCAGAGTTAAACATGTGCAGCAACCCAGGGTCGCCTGGCACAGGGGTCAAGCAGTGTCGGCATTCTCAGCAAGGCAGGCGGGGTTCCTAAGGCCCATCCTTCCAGCCATCCATGTCAGCATTGTTGAGGGGAAGGAAGTGATGAATCCCTTTTGCAAAGGTTTCCGACCAAAACTGTTACAGTTGTTTTTAATGGGATAGAGAGCAGAAAGAAGTCTTTAGGGTCAGGTGCAGTGGCTCATGCCTGTAATCCCAGCACTTTGGGAGGCTGAAGCAGGCAGATAACCTAAGGTCAGGAGTTTGAGAACAGCCTGACCAACATGGAGAAACCCATCTCTACTAAAACTATAAAATTAGCCAGGCGTGGTAGCAGGAGGTTGAGGCAGGAGAATCGCTTGAACCCAGGAGGTGGAGGTTGCAGTGAGCTGAGATCATACCATTGCACTCTAGCATGAGCAACAAGAACGAAACTCCATCTCAAAAAAGAAAGAAAGAAAGAAGACTTTAGGGCAAGAAGACAGAGCCCTTAGCTGCTTCTTCTGGAAACATGCTTCTTACAGTTTATATGAACTCATCAACACATACATGCACAGGACGAACAGTTTTGAAGTGCCTAATGTATGCCAGGCAAGCGCTGTTGGGCACTGGGGACACAACGCCACGTCCAGACAGCATCACACATGGAAGCTTCTGGATAAATGAGGTGTCGAGTCACTTGAGGATGGAGAGGGAGGTTCTGTAGAAAAACTCACAGATAAGAAGTCTGGAAGACCGAGTTAAATCATTACATGACCTCAGACAAGTCACCGTCCTTCTCTGAGCCTCCATGTTCCTATCTATAAAGTGGGGCTGATAAAAATCGTGAAAACTATTACCTGGCACCAGTCACTGACCCAGCAGTTATAGATGTTCTCTTAATGCATACAGCCAGCAAAGCAGGTATTGCTAACAATTTGTCGTAGGGTAAGCTGTCCCTTTCACAGATGAACAATCTGAGACTCAGCTACTTACCAACAAGCCTGAGGTCGGAGAGTTGGTGGGAGTCTGGGAGTAAGCTCCAGTGTGTCCGACTCCAGAGCGCACACTCTCCTGCCCTCCCAAACAAGTCCCACACTTCCTCCTCACAGACTGCTGTGAGGATGTGATGACATCATAGATATTAAAGCGCTTTGTAAAGTTAAACTATTATGTGTCCAAAGGCAACAAGAAGTCAGTCCTCACTCCTCCGTGAAACCAAACACTGAAGTTCACAGGGGCATTCAGAACTGGCCACAGACCAGAACTCCCGGGTTTCTTGCTCTCAACCTCTGGCATTCCTCAGCTAAATTCCTCCCAGGGAAAGGGACCCGGCAATCCCAGGAGCCCCAGATGACCCCTCAAGGCCCACAGAGCAGGGTTCCTCCTAGACCAGGAAACCACCTGGCTCATAGCCTCCTTACTCTTCTTCACTTCCCTCCTGCCAAGGACCTAGAGTTCACGGCCTAGCCCAGGTGCCATGGGAGCTGTCCCAGGGACCCTTGCCACTCCCCGCTGACAGGCTGTGGGACCTCGGGCCGGTCACCTCACCTCTCTGAGCCCCAGGTTTCCCACCTGCAAAATGAGGGTTGAAAGCAGATTTCATGTGCAAAAGGGTCCACTCCAAGGAAAGACTCCAACATGACTGCCCTTGAGCTGGGTAGATCAGCTGAGTGGGCAGGAAGGGGAGAGCCAGGCTTTTAAAATCCCTGGTTTGAGGAGGGAGGTATAACCCTGCCTACCAGGAATTACCCATCTAACCTTGAATTCTCAGCCTGCCCTTGGCAGTCCTGGTCTGAGAGGTGGGCTCAGCTGCTGCCACCAGCAGGACCCAATGTGCTGACTTCCAGGTTGGCAAGGGTCGCAGCAGAGGAGAGGCAGAAGGGTCTTCAGGCAGAACTGCATATGTCTTCAGTGGAGGGACCTGGGCCCCAGAGCACAGACATCCTTGCAGGCCCATGGTGGCCCGAAAGGGTTGCTAACTGGCTTCAGGCCATACAGTGAGACAGAGATGCCAGGACCCAGGCCTTTAGGCCCAGCCCAGGGCTGCCTGCACTGGCCCAGAGTCACCCCTTTTGGAGCATGGATTAAGCAGAGAGAGGAACAGTGTGAAGAGTTAGGATGATGCACTCCCCTATCCTGCCCCAGTAAAGAGACTCTGGCCATTGACAGCTGGGCCCCCAAACCTCAAGGTGAAAATCAACACCTGGTCACCCCATTCCCTGCTTCACTCACTGCAGGCACTGACGGGGCATATCTGGATGAAGGAGGGGCTAAGTCTGCTTCTGCAGAGTCCCAGCAAGAGGAAGAGGGCTCCAACTGCAGAAGAATGGACTTCGGTTCGTCCCAAGAAGAACTTCCTGCAGTGGCATGAAGCATGAACAGCACACAGAGAAGAGGGGCACGATGAGGGCAACTGTAGCATCTCCTCTGACATACAGGATGCTGTCTCCTCCATCATGTCATTTTACTTTCAAACCAGCCTGGAAGGTAAGTGTTGCTGCTCTAACTTTTTAGGTGAGAAACTGAGGCTCAGAGAGGCTAAGTGACTTGCCCATGTCTTCTAAGTTCCACTCAAAAGAGGCAGAGCCAGGATTCAAAGCCAGAACTCTAACTCTGAGGCCTACACACCTTCCTTCTTGGGAAGCACGCCTGCCATGGGCAACTCCCTGTGCCGTCTCAGATGCTTAGTGTGAGCTGGTGGACACCACAGGTATTCCTTTCAGGAAGGAGAGGGAGGGCTCACTTGCGGCCAGCTGTAAAGGGCTCTATGTCCTAGGCCTGCCGGCTGTGCCCCTGCAGAAAACACCCGTGGGGGCCTCCCACATGCTTTCTGTGCAAAGTGCCATGTCTTCTGTCTTTTCCCTGACCATGCCTCCTCTTGGGCAAGGCTCAGTCCCTGGCACCTCCTCTGCTCTTAAAGAAGAGCAGTTTGAAGGGATGCCCATCATTACATGCACAGGCCTTCTCTGTCCTCTGCTCCCTGCTTGGCAGGAACCCCACCCCCACCCAACTCCACACACAGACTCCTCATCACAGGGCCCAGCAGCATTTGGTGGCATCTGCTGCACAGCCTGTCCCAGGCTTGCCCAGCCCCACATTCCTGTTACTTGGCATTCATAGGCTCCTGGGAGACCCTCTGAACTCAGAGTGGCATGGCTCATAGCACCCTGGGTATGGGGGACATGTTCTGGGTCCAGGGCTGTCCCCAGAACTGTGGCAATGATGGCCCAGTTTTAAGGAAGGTATGCAATGTGGCCACATCAGGGCCAGCTCTGGGCTGGGGCCGCTGCTCTGTGCACCTGAGTTCACCTGACAAAAGTCTATCTGCGACTTCTGCTCCACTCCAGAGGTTCCTCTGTCCCTGACAGAGTCACCCCAGAAGCCACCTGTAGCTTGCTTTGGGGGAGGAGGCAGAGATGGACAGATGGGTACCTCCAAAACTCCTCTCCCTGAGGGGTCTGTGGTGGGTGGGCTGCTGACTCATCTTTGGGGTGATGGCTGAAAGCCCCCTCATTAAGAGGTACAATAAAAACAGATGATCTTTAAACTGTGTCCTAAGGATGGTGTGTTCAGTGGATTCCCCGGCTTTCAATGGACAGAGCGAGTAGGTGTCTTTGCTTTGCCTCTCCTGAGCCACTCTCCACCTTGCTTGTGGCCCTGGGAACGGACCTCCATGGACTGTAATGGGCTCTGTGCTGCTGGCTTCCAGGGAGGTGCACCCCACAGGAAGCACCAATGCAGGACTGAAGGAAAGAAAGTTGAGGCCTCTCCCCTGTGAGGCCTCCTGGGTTGACTGGGCCCCGGCACTGATGGCCACAGCTCCTGTCACTATAGCTGCCTACTTCTCTTGCTCCTTCAGCCCTGAGTGGTAACTGTTCCCAGCCACTGCTAGTCCCTTGGTGCTGCACTATCCCATGTTAATTTGTCACACGCCTAATGCCTGAGCCAGTCACTCTGGGTTGATGCACTCTCACTGGCTGTGCCAAGGCAAGGAGACCAAGCACTGCCACCAATGGCCCCTTTTGGAGCCTTCCTCTGTACAGCTGTCAGGGCCTCCTCTGCTCTTAAAGAGGAGCAGTTTGAAGTGATGCCCATGATTACATGTGCAGGCATCCTCAGTCCTCTAACTTAGCCTGAGCCTGGTGGGGCTGGGGAGGGGAGCAGGTTGGGGGAGTGCTCGGACCAGCCAGTGAAGAAGGAAGGGGCCGGAGGCAGAGGTCAGCTCCCCAGCAAGTGTACTCACCAACATCTTTTGAGTGTTTAGTAATATGGTAGGCACTGCGCTCCACATACCAAGAACTTTATTTGCTTCTCAGGCAATCCCAGGAAGTCCTTCCGCCTAATGCATTTTACAGGAACGACAACTCGTGCTCAAAGAGATAAAATGATTCTTCCAGGGTCATCCTGCCAATAAGTGGCAAAGCCAGGACTCAACATAAGTTTTCTGTCTTCTGTATGGTAGACACATTGGACAGCGATAACTGGACTTGAACAAGCCCTGAGAATGGCCTCAATACGGCAGACACACCTGAATGCGGTTTGGTTCTGAGCTAAGGAATCCAGGAGTAGCCAACCCAGAGATCCATTCCTTATCTATGAGGAACATCTGAGCCCTCAGCCCATCCCACTGAATGTGTGAGCCAAACAGAGGATTCAGGCCTGCTGTTTTGCGGTAAATGAAGGTTGCTAGGTGAAGGTTGTTAGGGGGAGGTGCTAAGTGAAAATGCTCTAGAAACTGCACACTTTTAGGCTGGGCACGGCGGCTCACACCGATAATCCCAGCACTCTAGGAGGCCGAGGTGGGTGGATCACCTGAGGTCAGGAATTGGAGACCAGCCTGACCAACAAAGTGAAATCCCATCCCTACTAAAAATACAAAATTGGTCGGGCGTGGTGGCACACGCCTGTAATCTTAGCTACTTGGGAAGTTGAGGCAGGAAAACTGCTTGAACTCAGGAGGTGGAGGTTGCCGTGAGCGAAGATCGCGCTATTGCACTCCAGCCTAGGCAACAAGAGTGAAACTCTGCCTCAAAAAAAGGGGGCAGGGGGCAGGCGTGGTGTCTAATGCCTATAATCCCAGCACTTTGGGAGCCAAGGTGGGCAGATCACGAATCAGGAGTTTGAGACCAGCCTGGCCAACATGGTGAAATCCTGTCTCTACTGAAAATACAAAAATTAGCTGGGCGTGGTGGTGGGCACCTGTAATCCCAGCTACTCGGGAGGCTGTGGCAGGAGAATCGATTGAACCCAGGAAGTGGAGGTTGCAGTGAGCTGAGATCGCACCATTGCACTCCAGCATGGGCGACAAGAGCAAGACTCTGTCTCAAAAAAAGAGAAGGAAACTGCACACTTTTTGCGAGTGGCTGTGGTTCTTCTGTCTGGCTGGCAGCCACTAGACTCTCTCCCGTACAAGTGAGCCCCAGTAAAACCCCATGTCTTGTTCACTGGCTCTGAGTCTCCTCTTTGGCCTCTTGAACCTGGTGCCATCCTCACTGGCGTCAATAGGGGTCTGCCGCAACACCTGGACACTACCTTGAAATAATTTTTTTTTTTTTTTTTTTTTTTTGAGAGAGAGGTTTTCTTTTTTTTCCCCCGCGGGTGGGGAAGCGCGGGGTGGGCGCTCTCCACCACCCCCGCCTCCTGGGTTCAGGCAATTCTCCTGCCTCAGCCTCCTGAGTAGCTAGGATTACAGGCATGCGCCACCATGCCCAGCTGATTTTTTGTATTTTTAGTAGAGACGGGGTTTCACTATGTTGACCAGGATGGTCTCGATCTCTTGACCTCGTGATCCACCCGCCTCGGCCTCCCAAAGTGCTGGGATTACAGGTGTGAGCCACCGCGCCCGGCCTACCTTGAAATAATTTTAGTGAACTGGCTCGCAATCACAGCAGAGCTGGATGAGTTAAGTGGGGTCAATTATTGGTGAGGACTTGCACAGAGGCCTCCAATGTTCCCTGGACACCCTCCCCGGGATTAAAAAAAAAAAAAAAAATCCTCTGACATTCTTCAGTTCTCTCAGGTGGGACAGAGGCCCCAAGCAGGTGGTGCAGTTGGGTGTCCAGGTTGGAAAAACAAGCAGATTCAGACAAGGCTTCATTGTTAAGGAGAGTCTGACACTTTGACCATTAAATCAAAACCAAGCAAAACAAAATACTTACTGCCTTGTCTTATCTTAGAAAGGGGACAGTGGGAAGGGCCCTGGGCTGGGTGTTGATCCCAGCCCAACCAGAGCCAGTCTCAAAGATCTGGCCTCAGGTGGCTGGGGCAGGGAGTTTAGGGTGTCGGTCCAGCCCAGCGTCAGGTATGGTACGGGTGCTTGCCATGTGTGGCCTCGTCTGGCCTCTGTGGCCCTTTCAGAGAGATCGCTGTTATTGTCATTTTTCAGAGGAGGAAACCGAGGCTCTGAGAAGACATGCAGGAAGCAGCTGCATGCTGGAACCCAGGTTAACTGGATTACCAAGTCTTTCCACTCCCCTCATCTCTGCAGGGAGGGAGGTCCTGCGGGGAAGGGGCAGCCCCGGAAGGAATGAGCTTCTTGTCCTGGGGATATGCAAGTATCATCTTGGGACACTGTGGGAAGCAGGCTGCAGAGGACAGCTCTCAAGCTGGAATCACCAGGGGAGCTTCAACAATTACTGATGCCTGGGTCTTGCCCCAGAGGTTGTGGGGCCTGCAGGACTTTTTTTTATTCTTTCTTTTCTTTTTTTTTAGAGATGGAGTTTCGCTCTTGTTACCCAGGCTGGAGTGCAATGGCGCGATCTCGGCTCACCGCAACCTCCGCCTCCTGGGTTCAGGCAATTCTCCTGCCTCAGCCTCCTGAGTAGCTGGGATTACAGGCACACGCCACCATGCCCAGCTAATTTTTGGTACTTTTAGTAGAGACGGGGTTTCACCTTGTTGACCAGGATGGTCTTGATCTCTTGACCTCGTGATCCACCTGCAGGACTTTTAAAAGTTTCCCAGATGATTCTAATGTGAAGCTGCCCTTCCCACCTCTGAAAATCCCCAGCCCCATACCTTTCTAAGGAAAGAGGGGATTTATTACCATGACCCCATTTTACAAAACGCGCAGAAGTCAAGCAAAATATAAAGGTGTTCTCAAGGCTCCACAGCTAGCAACAAATCGAGGGAGCATGAGGGGTTCCCTGATTTCAGACCGCCCATGGGGTGAGCTCCTTCAAGACACTTGAAGGGTCCCAGCTCCCTTGTCAGTGGGAGAGAAGTTTCTCTTTGAGCCTCCTGGGTGGGAGGGTGAGACACATTCTTCATGGCATTTTTTTAAAAGAGTCCACTCGTTCAAAAGCTAAACAGCTGCAGGATTAACGCTGGAAGACCCCTCTGCTTGCTGGCGTGCCTTGGGAGCAACAAGATAAAAGAACTCAAAGCAGGCCTGTTTATCATTTTCTGTAGGAGATTTGGTCACAAGCCTAGGAAGAGCTGGGCCTCTCAGACCAGCAGCCCACACTTCCTCCCCACCTGCCTTTTCACCTTCCTCATGCCCTGAAAGCAGAATGTCACAGATGGAGAGACGGTGTGGGGTGGTGGGAAGTGAAAGGCCTGTGGAGTCCAGTGGTCCTGGGGTCTGCCCAAGCTCTTCCCCTTGCCAGCTACCTTTGGAGAGGAGCTACTCCTCTCTCAGCCCGTTCAGTGCTGACCTCACAGCGGTCCAAACTCAGCAACACCAGCACCACCTCCAGGAAACCTTTCCTGACTCCCTCCCCAGCTGGCGCTGGGCAACCCCAGGCCCCTGGCCTTCCCTGTCACATTCTGTATTGTCACTGCTTCTGTGTCCTCCCATCCCTACCAGGCTGTTCATTCATTCATTCCACAGAGCAGCTGCCCTCTGCCTGGGATTCATTCCAAATGCCTTTCCCAAGCACCTGTTTTCTCTAAGATCTCCTGCTAGCTGCTGGAGATACAGATCCTAACAGCTAACCTGCACTGAGTGCTCATTATGCGCTGGGCATTTTTTTTGAGTGCTTTACATGTATAATTCATTTCATCCTCACAACTCTAAGATGAAGATGCTATAATTATCCCCATTTGACATAGGGGGAACTAAAGCCCAAAGAGGTTAAATCACTTGCCAAGTCATTTAGCCCTACTCTGTGCCACCAGCCACAGATGCTGATGGGCCCAGCCCCTGCCTCAAGAGCCTACTTGTTACAATTTGGAAGTTCTGCATCTATGTGTTTGCTTGTTTAAAGCTGTTCCCCCACAGACTAGAATCTCCAACAATGTTACATTTTGGTTGGATGTGTGTGTGCGCTGGAGGGTACAGTGGAGGAGACCAAATACATGCTGCTTCCCTTTAAGGAAGAACTCACACTCTCTGCCCAGCATCTGCTAGCTGGACACCAGATGGCTCCTCCCACCTGGGTCATTTCTGCTATGGAAGCCTGAGAAGAAGACTCAAGTCGTCAGTTCAGTCCTGCTCCCTGCCTGAACCTAGCTCAGGACCTTCCAGGCCAACAGTGCCTGCTTACACACCACTGTTCATAGGGAAAGTGGTGGGAATTGTGTCTCTGCAAACCCCAGCTAAGTCCCCCTAGGGGAAGCCTCCCTGCCACCTGGCATGCCCTCCCTCCTGCCATCACCCACTGGACTCTTCCATCAGTTTCTTACTGAGTCACTCATTCACAAAGCCATCAAGGGGATGGGCAAGAGGACTCATGCTGATGGAGTACTCACCTGTGTGCTAGGCCTGGACAGGCATCTCACTTTCTTCATCTCATTTAATAAGTTATTATCAGCCCCAATTTACAGGGAAAAAAGAGAGGCACAAAAGTTGAGCAAGGGGAGCTTGCACTGCCTCCCTTGGCCCAAGGGGTGCAGCTCTGTGCCAGGCACGCTGCTGGGCACTCAGCAGGATGGGAGGATTGGGGGGCACAGAATCTAGTTTTGACAAGCCAGCAAAGGAAGCAGACCAAGCAGAACCCCAATCCACAGACCATAGTCAGTGAGCAGAGGGCCGTGGCTCAGCAGCAGAGGAGGCCTGAATTCCACCTGCATGGGAGGAGTCCTGGAAGCTTATAGAAGGCGGCATCTTTGGGCCTGGTTGGACTCCTTACTGCTCTTTCCCATGGTCACAGCAGGAGAAAGGGCAAGCCTTGGCCTCAAAGCTCTGGTGCCCAGTGTGTGTTTGCCACCACCCCAAAGGGGGCAAAGGGAGGAGAAGCTGGCTGCCCTGCCAGTGACCCCGCTGTGGCCCGGCCAGCCTGCCTCCAGTCCTGCCAACCTGGCCTGGCCCAGCCAGCTCCCAATCACAGGGTCTTCTCTGCCAGCTAATGACCATGCTGTCTGCAGCTCAGGCCACCACCCTCCTTCGGGCAAGGCAGCAGCTACCCACAGAGTCTGCTGGCCCAGACAGCAGCCAGGCCAAAAATCACAGCTGCCTGTCACATCATATCCTCTGGCCCTGGTGCTGTGGTCTCCTCCTCCTCCTTCCAGGGTCACGAAGGATGCTGTAGAAAGCTGGGGCTACAGGGGAGCTCAGACCTCACCCTGCTTCCCCTGGACATGAGCACACCGGACCCCAGAGAGGGGCCAACTCATCTCAGGTCACACAGCCAGCCAGCCAGCCTGTGCACAGCCTAGGGCCCACATCCTTCCTGGGCCCCATGCTCAGTCCATTGCCCTTCCTTAGCCTTGAGAAAAAGCCTTGTCCAGGCTTTTCACACGCAAAGTATGCTTTCGAGGTACTTGTGTGGAAGTGAGACAGGACATCTTCTAAGCACAGATTTACAATTCAAACAAATGCAGCTTGGCTCCCTGATCCCTACCTCCAAGCTGCGTGAGCTTGGGCAAGATCAGGTACCTCTCTGAGCCCCAGTTTCTAGGGGATAACAGTAGCTACCTCAGGGAGTTTGTGTGAACAAGAGTGTCTATAAAGCATTTAGCACATTGTCTGGCTCATAATAAGTACTCAGGAGTATCTGTTACTGTTGATATCATCACTGTAGTATTGTGTGGATACATTTTACAAACTGCAAAATGTTATGGATGGTAGGTATTATTTTTTACTATTACTGTTGAGCGTTAAAGATTCAGAGGGGGCATAGCCAGAGAGTTGGGTAATCCAGGAATGTTTCTGAGGGAATTTATGACCTGAGTCAGGTCTTGACAGGTGGGGAGATGAGTGGAAAAGAGGCAGGGATGGCGGTTCTGATGGGAGGAACCACAAGCAAAGGGGCTGCGATAGGGCCACATGTGGTGTGTTTAGAAGACAGTGCAGAGCAATGAGCCAGAGGGCAGGGCAGAGGCTATGGTGGGCATGGACCTGAACATAACTAGGGCCTGATCTTCATCTTACAGGTGGTAAGGAGCCATAGAGGCTTCTAAATGGGGCTCCATTAAGCTTTGTGAAATGTCAGTTCTGTCCAACGTTCAAGGCCCTCTCCCATCTGAGCTTTTATCCCTCACTAACTCCACCAAGCCAGCCTCCTCGCCCTAAGTTCTCCCTGCCTCTTGGTTTACCACGCCATCCCACCTGCCCCGCCACTAGCCCACCCATGATTCACACTCACAATGAGGCACTCCCTTGTTGAGTGCCTATAGTGTCATGTGTTTCACACATGTGACCTCAAGATCATCCGTAACAGCCCTGAGAAGTGGACATCACAACCCTCATTTCACAGAGGAGGAAATGGAGGCCTGATGGGGTCAGGTGTCTTGCCCATGCTCTCACGGTGAGAAGGTGACACAGCCAGGATTCATTCTTGGAGGGATGTCAGGACCTCACCCTCCACTTAGAGCAAGTGACCTCTAGCTCCTGCTCAGACAGCCACCTCCCTGACAAAGCCTTCCTGGTTGCCCCAGTCCTCAAGGGCCTCCCTTCTACCCCTTTCTACCCTCTACCCCCCTTACCCCTCCCCCTCACCACCTCTCTGGAATCCGAGGCCCACTTGATCCTAGCTCAGCTAGCCTGGTTCCCAGTGTCACCTGTGGGACTATCTGGCCCCCAAAAGGAGAGATAGGACATCATCAACCCCAGCTCTCTCCTGTTGGGGGCCAGATGACACTTTCTCCCTGTCCTATCCTGCCTGCCCCCCCAATATCCAAGACTGCTAACAGCACTAGACAGGAGCCCCCACCTCCTCTGGTGGGGTTCAGAAACTCACTGAGCATAGAGCTATTTCCAGAGCCTGCCCCCAGCTGAGGGGAGTAATAAATTATTCACTGCAGCTTGGTGCCTAGGGAGGTCAGACAATGGGCGGGATGGAATGGACACTAGGTCCGGGCACCACAGCCGTGCCAGCAGGAAGCCAAAGGAGGGAGCAAGAATCCAGAGCCCCATGCCAGTGTCCCCAAGCAGACTGATTCCAGAGGCTATGAGACTAGGGGAGTGTGACCCACAACACAGCCTGAGCTGAGCAAATTTAGGTCTCTGAGCCCGCAACCAGATCCTGCGTTCTAATCTAAGACAAGTCTGAGAATTTCCCCAGACTTCCTGATCAAACTTAAGCTTCCTTTTCTTCACAGGGATGGAAATGGATATTTGGCCAGGCATTGCATCTTTGTAGCTCAGTTAGTCCTCACAACAACTTGCTAAAGGAGGTATTCTAATTTTACAGGCTCAGAGGGATGAAGTGATTTGCTCAGTGCCACTCAACTAGTGGGAAGCAGAGCAGACTCACGCCCACCTGGTCTGTCTGATTTACCACTGTCTGGGGCTCACCAGTTACTGTGGCACAAGGCTACCGCTTTGCCCGTCTGGGTAACTTCCAGGGCACCTGGTATGCAGTTGGCACTTAAACGGTTCTGCAAGCAAACTCAAAGGCCCTGAGTACGTGGTTTTGCCTCTCTGAGCTTCAGTTTCCCACACAAGACTGAGCCATTAATAACCTGCCCAATCTTGGCAAGTACAACATACCCCTTAACACTTGACAGCTGGAGGCAATGGACCCATTAACTGAGCAGGTAACACACAGCCTGCCATAACCCATTTTAAGATGGCATTTGGAACCATGGATGCATCAAGAGGTCCCAAGCAACTCCACAACCCTCCTCTGCTCCACTCCAGGTTCCAGGCTCTCTCCACATTATGAAAGGAGCTCACAGGTGTGAAATCATTCCATCAAAGAGCTTTGTTTAGATATAGGGATTATTGTGAGGATTTGACTCCCTGGATGGAGTTAGGAGGTAGAGGGAATCCCAAGCCCCTCAGTCACCTTCTCTTTTGGGTTCCCCCAACCCCTCAACCCCCAGGGATTGAGATTCCAGACTTCCACTGACCTCTCACCACCCTCCTCCACCTTCCAAGGTGGTTTCCCCTTGACTCCTAGGAGTTGGGCACATCAAGAGTTAACTAGTCCTAGCCAAGGCCACAGGGCCAGACCAAGGCCATATCCCCTCCCCCTCCCCACACAGAACAAGAGCCCACAGAGTCCATGCCACGGGCTCTTTCACAACACCCCTCTCCCTACATGCCTCAGTGGCAGCAGCATCCCCAGCCTGGGAATCAAGACACCTGGGACTGTGCCCCAGCCCTGGCAGCCCCCAGCCTTGGGACCTTGAGCAGGCCCCTCCCTTCCTGGGCAGAGGTATCCTGCAGGTTCCCGTGCCATGGAGAGAATGAGGTTGGACCTCCCATTTGGGCCAAAGGCTATGGTGGGGCTGCAGGCATTCCTTGGGGTCCCAGCACCAGCCACACTGAGTCTCACCACAGCCTCATACATGATGGCCCAGATCTCACATCAGGGATAGGGAAAGCCCCAGCCACCTATCCAGAAGATCCTAACTAGGAAGGAGTGTGGATACCTTGAAGGATGCTCAGGAAGGTTTTCTCAAGTCTACTACTGGCTCAAGGACTTACTGGTTTTAGGACCAGACAATTGACACTCCCCTCAGGTGGGCCTCAGTGTCCCCATTAGTAATGTGAGGGGGGTAAGCCAAGTGAGCCCCATCTCCAGCCACCCCAGAGGGGCCACATCACCAGCTCTGAGGGACCCTTACTTGGGGATCTCTGCAGTGAGTTCACCAACAGATAAGCACACCTCAGGACCTCCAGAGTGTCTTAGAGACCCTGGAGTCTGACACACAAGGACCAGGAGCTGCTGCTCTCACATCCTGGGCACACAGGGAGGCAAGCTTTGGAACTGGGAAGCTTCCCACCTCTGCCCTCAACTCTGGGTCACCTTTCCTAGGGGGTGACATGGCCAGGGAGCGGGAGGCAAGAAGCCACTTCCTCAGCCTTAGGATCCGCGCGCAAATGCTCTGCTTCTTCCCCCTCTATCCTCTCCCGCTTCCCCAGTCTCTTCCCCGCAGTGAAAAGAGAAGGTCATTCAGCCCCGTTAAGCCTCAGTTTCCCCATCTGCAAGCGCCGATAACAATACACAACACCTATTACAGGAGCAGCAGTGAGCCTTAGGCGGGGCAGGTCGCGGACCCGCACACAATGGGCGCTCAATAAGTGCCGGTTTTCTCTTTCCCCTCCCCTTCCCGCGCCCCCTCCCAGCTAGTTCCAGCCTCTGCCTGTCCTCCCCACCGACAATCCCTCCGCTGCCCCCCGCGCTGCTGCGATGGGGTCGGGGACCGCTCCTGTCCCGCATCCGGGGCTCTCACCTGCAGCCTTGGCTCTCGCGGACCGCCGGGACAGAAGGGGTCCCCTGTGTTATCTTCGGGGCAGGCGCTGAGTCCCTCGCCTGAGGAGGGAGGAAGCGGGCAGCCTGGGCTCGCGGCACCAGCCCGGCGGTTCGGTCCGATTGTCCTGCCCGCCTAGGACCCCTCACGGAGCGCACGACCCGGCCGGGGATTCCCGGCGCTCGCGCGGTTCCAAGTCCGAAGCACTCGGGCGGAGGCCACTGAAGGTTGGGGTCTCGTGGAGCCAGAGGCGGGGGGCGTCCGGGGTCCCGCACACCGGAGTCGAGGGCCTGGGGCCACCCTGCGCTAGACCCGGGGCGGGGGCTCCGACCCTCACTGACGGAAAAGCGCGGAGCGACCCCGCAACCACGGACCGCACCGCGGGGTTAGGAGAGTCCCGCCCCGGCGCAGCGGGTCAGGGCCGGGGCTCCGCGCGTCCCGGCCGCACACGCCGGACCGCTGGGCTGGGACCGGCAGGGCAGGGCAGGCGCCGGCGGGGAGGCGCGGCTGCCGGAGCCCCGCGGGGAAGTCTTTCCAGGTCCCGACTCCGCTCGCTCCGCAAAACGGGGCGGACCTCGGCGCGGCGGCCGACTCCCGGGCTCCCGGCCGCGGCTCCACTTCCTCCTCTTCCCCCGCTCGCTCCCCGCTCGCTCAGCAACGCGCCGCCGCCACCTCCGCTGTCAACCCCGCCGCCCACCCCCACCGGAGCCGCAGCCCGAGCGCAGCCGAGGCAGCGCCACCCAGCGCCCGAGCGCCCGAACGCCAGGCAGAGCGGCCCCGCCTGGAGTGGGCGGAGTCAGCAGAGACCCTGCCTCGGCCGGCTGCGGGCAGGGGCGGGGCGCACGCCGGCTCCCCTCCCCGGCCCCGCGTGGGGCCGCAGGAGCCAATCCGAGGGTGGGAGCCGAGCGGCGCCCTCCGAACGCAGACTCTACCTCGGAGAGGGCGGGGCGGACAATGGAGAGGTGCGGCTGCAGGAGGACAATGGCGGGGCTGGGGATTCGGAACTGGCCCAGCCGGGGAGGGGTTGGCCTCGGGACCCGGATGGAGGGAGAGGTGCGAGGGCTGGCTAGTCTGGGACGCGAGCACGGGGATTGCTGTGCTGGAACTGCGGGGGTCATGGGAAAGGAGCACTGGGCGGGGTCGGAAAAGAAGCTGGGGCGAGGCAAGGTGGAGGCGAGGGGGGATACTCGAGGGCGCGGTCCCAGGGATGCTGCAGCTTGCCCGCCGGGGTGGTGGGATGCCACCGTCACCTTGCTCCTCCCCAGTTTCTAGTCCCCGGCACTCAGAGGTGAGAGTTGGGCTGGGAAATGTTCATATTCCAGGAAGCGGTGAAAAATAAGTTTTTGGAAATAAGGAGTGAATTTGTCTTCCGCAAGTCTCCCTTCCCCGCACCCATCCCCGGGAGGAGCGTCGTGGTCAGTTTTAAAAATACAAACTCAGCCGGGCGCGGTGGCTCAAGCCTGTAATCCCAGCACTTTGGGAGGCTGAGGCGGGCGGATCACGAGGTCAAGAGATCGAGACCATCCTGGGCAATACGTTGAAACCCCGTCCCTACTAAAAAAAAATACAAAAAATTAGCTGGGCATGGTGGCACGTGCTTGTAATCCCAGCTACTCAGGAGGCTGAGGCAGGAGAATTGCCTGAACCCAGGAGGCGGAGGTTGCGGTGAGCAGAGATCATGCCATTGTACTCCAGCCTGGGTAACAAGAGCGAAACTCCGTCCCAAAAAAAAAAAAAAAAAAAATACAAACTCAAGAGCAGAGTTTTGTGAGGACACACACTTGGAATCGTGATGCATCTGCGGTCTGCTCCCGCCCCTTCCCACCCCGCACAGTCGGTGCAGGAGCCGTCTTTATTTATTTATATTTCTATTTTATTTTATTTTGAGACAGTGTCTCGCTCTGTGGCCCAGGCTGGAGTGTAGTGGCACGATCACGGCTCACTGCAGCCTCGAAATTCCAGGCTCAGGAGATCCTCTGGAGTAGCTGGGACTACAGGCGTGCACCACCACATCCGGCTAGTTTTTTTATTTTTTGTAGAGACAGGGTCTCACTATGTTGTTCAGGCTGGTCTCGATCTCCTGGGTTCCAAGATCCTCCTGCCTCGGTCTCCCAAAGTGTTGGGATTACAGGCCTGATCCCTACACTTGACCAAGGAACCATCTTCGGTGTGTCTGCACAGAACCAGGTGCAGAGAAGACACTGGAGGGAATTGAAGTATGAATGAAAGTTTAATGTGTCCCAGTGGGGGAATGGGGTAGTAGCCATGTGAAAGCCACTAGCTGGCCTGGGGGGCTAAAGAATGTTGGTGGCACAGTACAGCCTCTTTGTAAGCCTCACACCAACCTTATGCTGTGATAGGTGCCCCATTTCACAGAGGAAGACTCAGCACAGAGAGGCTAAGTGACATTCTTGAGACCACACAGCTGGCACAGAGTTCTATCCACCCATCACTATCAAATTCCAGGGTAAAGCTGTGTGGCTTTAACAGGTTACACTCCCTCTGTGAGCCTCTGGTTCCTCATCTGTAAGAGGAGAATAAAGGTGCTACCTGACAAGGAAACAGGCGAGGGACTGGGCCGGCAGCAGGCTTCAGATGATGAAGCATGGGCATTCCCTGCAAATAAAACGGCATCAGACTATGGCTGAGAGACTGGTTGGAAGAACAAAGAAGAGGACTTTAGCTGGAGGCTAAAGTTCAGGCTGTGGACTTGGAGGTGCCCTCTCTTCTTATGAGAGATGGGGCATTTATCCAACAATTATTTATTCGACACCTACTCCGAGAATTATCACCACCTCCAAGAAGCCTTCCTAAACTCCCCCAGGCTGCTTGCCTTTGGTCTGAGCTCCCTCAACTTGAAGGTTCTGTAATGATTGATTTCCATGTCTGGTTTCCCTCCCACTCACCACTGCCCAGCCTGGTTCGTGGCCTGCCCTTGTGAGATCCCAGCGCTGGGAGATGAATGAGGCTCTCAGAGAGTTCTCTGGCTGTCCCTGCTGTGAGAGCCTCCTCCGGCTCAGATGAGCAGGATGTCAAATGAAAAGGAGCTTTTCAGAACAGACCCCCCATGGCCCCTGAGGCGCTGGGGTGTGTGGGGGAGGCATGGCCAAGGCCTCAGGAGGTGACCAGCAAGCAGGTCTCAGACACCCACATTTGCCCCCTGGCCACTCTTCCAGAGGGGAGGGGGTCTTGTGAGCTGGGGAATCCGGCCTTTTGGTGGCTGAGGAGTTCCATGAAGCATGACAGAGGTGGTCATGGTGGCTGGGCTGCTCGGAAACATTAGCCTTTTCTGCCTAATGCTCCAGTGCTTCCAAGAACCTTCTACCTTCCTTATGTTCTTCTCACCAGAGGCAGCAGCTTCAGTTTCAGGCCTCAGGGCTGTTAAAACGCAGGTCCTCCCAATCTTATGGCAAATAGACATTCACTTTCACGCCTCCATTTCTATTAGTAATTTTCCAGTTTTTTTTTTGCCATTGCCTCATTTTGCGCTTTTTTTTATAAATAGGGCCACTGAACTGTATGAGGTGCCACACCCCAGGATATCTACTTCCAACCAATTCTTCCACTGCGTCCATACATGCAGGCCCTGTGTGAGGCATTGGCAGGGACGCTGCTTCCTCCTGCAGCTCCCCGTCTGGTGGGGTGGTTGGGCTCCACCAAGCTCATCAAGCCCTCAAAATGCTTTGTGCTTTCCTACCTCTCTGCCTCCAGCCCTGCCAGCCTGGAGTCCTTTCCCTGTCTCTCCTGCCTGCATGTGTCCCGCCTGCCCAGTGGGGATCTTCTCCATCCTTCAAGGCCCTTCTCACAAGCCGATGACTGAGAAGCCTGCCCACCTCTCCCAGTGGCAAGCATGGCTTCTTCCTTTGGGGCCTGTGGCACTGAAGGCCCTTGGTGCCTCCTGGGAACTCTGACGCCTTTGGATCTGGGCTGCTGTTGATGGGTCAATTTTCCCACCAGATTATGAGCTTTTGGAGGGCAAGGGGTGGAGTCTGATTTCTCTGCCCCAGTTCCTCCTTCATCAACCTTTCCTGAGCTGGACAAAGTCCTCTACCAGACACTGGGTATCCAGAGATGGGACAATCAGGTGAGAATCTGCCTGCGTCATCAAGGAGACCCCCAGTCCCAGAGCTGTCTGCATGAAGGTGTGTACCAAGTGCTTTGTGAACAGAGGAGGCTGCCTGATTCAGCTGGAGGAGGGCAAGCTGGGTCAAGGGCAACTTCACAGGGAGGGTGACATGGATATCTAAGAAGCAGCACCTGTCAAGATAAGGAGGGAAGTGTCTTCTAGGCAGAGGGAACATTGAGCACAAAGGCATGAAAGTGGGAACGGGCAGGTGGGGTGAGAAGTTACGTGCATTTAGGAGAACAGAAATGGCGAAGGGAGAGGTGGGTTGCACAACAGAGCAGTTAGAGCACAGACTGGAGCTGCATGACTTGGGTTCAGTGACACTACCAAGTACTAGCTCTGCTGTCACTCAGTGCCTCAGTTTCCTTAGCTGTAGAGTGGGGATAATCCCAGTACTTACTGTGTAGGATATCTATAAGGATTAGGTGAGAGAATTTTTGTAAGGCACCTAGGGTAGTGTTGATGACACACATGAGCCCCTGGGAATGTTAGGTAAATGAGGGGGAGCCGGAGAGGCCATGTTAGGTGGGGTTTGTGTTTGGACTTTATCGGGAGGCCACTGGAGCATTAGCAGGGAGGGGAGGTGAAGGGGAGTGGGAGGCTTGGCTTGGACCCAGCCTGTTCCACCCACTCCCGTGCATCCAGAGGGCATCCCCAGCCCCCCTCCTCCCTGCGCCCCCTCCTCTCTGGCCTTTCACTGCCCTCAGTGGCCCTGTGGCCTCAACTGATGTATAATGGGGCTGTTGGAGCAGGGCCACGCCCACTCCAGTACACCTGGGGGAAACTTTATGTTCCAGTTTATTGCCAAAGGAGGTCAAGCAGGGGTTCCTGGGGATCCGGGACACCTGGGCAGGGTGAGCCTCTGAGCTGTCACCTGGATTACGCAAGGTGGATCTGGTAAGAGTGTGTGTGTGGAGTGGGGAATGGAGAGGGGCTGGAGGGCACTTGCGTGGCCTGCAGAGCCAGTTGGATGTAGGGCACTGTGGGCTGTGACGCTGTGAGCTTCGGAGCCAGCTGCACTCCTGGCCCAGTCACCTTCCCTCTCTGTGCCTCAGCTTCCTGTGGGTGAAAGGGAGATGAAAATAGTAGCTCCTTCAGGCCAGTTAGCTCAGTTGGGAAAAAAAGGAAAAGAAAATAGTGGCTCCTTCAAAGGTGGTAAGGATGAAGAGATCAAATGTCCACTCAGTGAGGCCTGAGGTACATGGTGTCTATTTGGGAGACCAAAATCAATGTTGTAGTACCAAGGCCGAAAGGTCAAGAGAGCCCGTGGCTGGAGAGCGAGGCGGGGGAACGTGTCACACAAGGTCGTAGTCAGTCATGAGCTGGCCTCTGTGCCAGGCGTGGAGGGGAGATGTGGGAGGGTTTCGCAGGGACAGCAAGGTCATATGTGCTTCTCAGAGATCACTGAGGCAGGGAGACAGACCAGGGCTTGTTTTAAGAGTCAAGGTGACAAGGAGAGGTGCGAGTCTGAACCTGGGCCCCAGCTGTGTCCCAAGTGGGGTGGGTGGCATCCAAGAACATTTACAGGGAAAGAGGCACGAGCTACTGATTTGTGTCATTGTAGGGCAAGAGTGAGCTAGAGGTGCCTGGGTGACCCTGGTGGTGCTGTTTCCTGGGGCAGGGAGCCTGGAGATGCAGGTATGGGGAAAGGTGATGATGTGGCTTGGGGACACAGTGAGTTTGAGGGACCATTGGGGGATACATGTGATATGATACACGTAGTAGAGCTCTGGGGGACAAGGCAGGGCTTGAGTCCGCCTCCTGCGGGTGGACAGCCTTTGGGAGGAGAGGGTGAGTGGCCCCTAGGAGGGAAGTGTGGCTCCCCACAATGAAAACCAACAGGGAGGGGGTGTGCATGGGGATGGAGCCTGAGGAAGACCCCTGTGAGGGGGAGAAGAGGACAGTGGGGACTAGACCCTGAGAGGAGAGAGCGCAGGGAGAGGTTAGCCGGGGCCAGGAGGACCAGGAGGGAGGTGTCCTCTGGGGTGCATCGTTGGGACTGTGGGTGACTTGGGAAGAGTAGTGGGGTAGGATGGGAGGCAGGAACAGGGGCTCACTTGGTGACAGGGTGGATAGCCCCTTTCAGGGCAGGTGACAGAGCAACATGGTTGGATGGCAGTTGGGGGTGAGGCAGAGTCAAAGGAGGGTTTTGGTTTTTGGTGTTGATTTTTGGAGGAGGTTTCAAGTTAAAGCTCTGTGAATAAGGGAGGGGCTGGAGGCTGACCTGGGACTGAGAAGAGACCGTACTTGGGTACTTGGGGGTTGGGGGCAAAGACCAGTGGGGACAGGAGAGAAAGATCTGAATTGGCCCCTTCTCACTTAGTAGAGGGGGCTTTGGGAAATGTCTGTGTCAAGTTAATAAAAAATGGTATCATGGCCAGGCGTGGTGGCTCCTACCTGTAATCCCAGTACTTTGGGAGGCCAAGGTGGATGTATCACTTGAGGTCAGGAGTTCGAGACCAGCCTAGCTAACATGGTGAGACCCTGTCTCTACTAAAAATACAAAAATTAGCCATGTGTGGTGGTGCATGCCTGTAGTCCCAGCCACTCACAGGCTGAGGCATGAGAATTGCTTGAACTCAGGAGGCAGAGGTAGCAGTGAGCCAAGATCATGCCACTGTACTCTAGCCTGAAAAAAAATACCTGACCCTGGGTCACTGCTCAGGCTCCAGTCTTGCGAGGCTGGGGAGCTTCACATTCTCTCACTCTAGATCCTGGAAGCTTCCTCTCCTACTGGTTCTTGTCGCCAGCCAGTGGGAATAACCGAGGTCACCATAATGGCATGCTGACCCTTCCCCAGAGCCTTTGGATGCTCACTAGAGGAGCTATCTGCTTTGTCCTCACCATTGTCAGTTGCTGGGGTCTGCTGCTCTCCACCCCCGACCATGAACTTACCAGATTGATTTCTGTGTCCCAGCACAGGGTGTGGTCACACCCAGCAGCTGGCACTCAATGTCTTTTAACTAGAAATGCGGAGGGAATGCCTTCATTTTGCTGCCTGTGCTGCCCCCTGCTGTCTGATACTGGTTGGTGCAACACTAGAGGGCTGGTTCTGGAACTGGATGGTTTCAGGATCCCTTTTCCTGCCTAAAAATTATTGAGGACTCCAAAGAACATCTGTTTATATGTTTGTTTTATGTCTATTGGTATTTACACTAATATAAATTTAAATATATATGTTTTTAAAATATTCATATTATATAATTAAAATAATAAATGTAGTATAACATATTTTTAGGGGAAAAACCCTCTACTTTCCAAAATAAAAAATTAATGAGAAGAGTGGCATTATTTTATGTTTACAAATTTCTTTAGGGTTTTAATAGAAGACAGCTAGATTTTCAAACACTCTTCCACGTTTAATCTGATGCAATATGTTGTTTTAAGTGAAGTTTATGAATAAAATACAGGTTTACACAAATACATAGTTGGATAAGAGATATGTTAACAGCCCTTTCAAATAATTGTAGCTATTCCTTTTTTTTTATTTTGTAGGGGCAAGATCTTGTCTGTCACCCAGGCTGAAGTACAGTGGCACAATCATAGCTCACCGTAACCTCAAACTCTTGGGCTCAGGTGATCCTTTCACCCCAGCCTCCCAAGTAGCTGGAACTACAAGTACTCACCACCACACTCAGCTAATTTTTCTTTTTTCTTTTTTTGGTACAGATGGGGTCTCATTATGTTGCCCAGGCTGGTCTTTTCCTGGCCTCAAGCAGTCTGCCTCGGCTTCCCTAAGTGCTGGGATTACAGGTGTGAACTGAGCCTGGCTATTCTTTTTTCATACAAGCCAAAACTTGACAAGTGCTGGTTTTTTGAAGGTTAGTTGTGATCAGAATTTGAAACTCTATCAATGAAATTTTGATGTTCAATTACATTAAAATACATTAGACTCTTTTGCATTTTGGATGTATCTTTTGCCCAAGCATGATGTTATAACTTAATGCACTGGCCCTTTGGGGAAAAAAAAATGGTTCACGGAGTTACGCAGGTCTTCCAAATATTGACAAATATTAGTATACTATGTTTTAAAGATCACATTAGATAATATCAACAGCGATCTCATCAGAGAAGTCTTTAAGTCCTTAACAAAGGGGTTTTACGTCCTTGAGCACCATGTTTATAGTAACAGGCATAGGTCACCCTGCCCCGGAGCATGAGGCGTGGAGAGGCCTTCCTCTCAGAGGCCCCCCGCAGCCTGCCACCGTTTGTTGTTCCCTGTTTATGTGTCACTCATAACCAATTTATGTAGGCACTCCGTACGTCCTTTCTCCTTTGCTGCTTTTCCCAACATTAGGAAGCTGCCAAGGTCACCGTGGTGAACGCAAGGTTTCTAAAACTCTAATTTTCACTTGAAAGCTTGGATTTCGTCATTAGCAATGACTACTGTCAGTTTGCCATGAAAGACAGACTCATTTTATTCATTCTTGAGAAAATGTCTGCCAGAGACTCAAGTCTGCATAAGCATAATTTATCTGTCAGCATTTCTTTCAAGTCAAAATGGTGTTCCATGAGAGAAAGTGGCTAGTTAAGCTCGTACCTCAAACAAGCACAACTGCCTTTCCTGGAGACAACCATTGTGCTGCATCGGATGTGGGAGAAGTGCTCTATGTGCTTCCCAGAATATTAAAAAGAAGGATATTCAAGGGTCAATATATAGTGAATGGGATCATTTTTATTGCTGCAGCAAAGACTTTCCTGGTTGATTTGGGAGTGTTTTCCTGCGAGGGCGTGGCAGTGAAAAATGCGATGGCTTCCTGTGCATCGCACTGGAGGCCGCTGCCTTGGCTTTTGCATCATCAGGGAAATGTCAACCCAGCAAAAAAGGCAAATGATGCCTGACTCTCATTATGAAGAGTTTTGACCTTGCAGATTTCCCCGGCAGGGCCCATACTCAGCATTCATTTTTTAATGTAACGTTCTCATACCAGAAGCGGGGCTCAGTCACCCTGGACACCATTTCTAACACAGTACCCCACCCGAGTGGCTCTGGTTGGTGGCTGGAGATAAAATTAGAAGTTTCTCTCCCACCCAGCAGGCTGGCTCCTGGCTTTCTGCTGCTTCCTTTAAACAGACCATTCAGAGATGAGCTTGTAAACTGAAAGTGACCACCTCTCAGTCACAGTGTGGCCAACTGGAACTAGTGCCTGTGTGCTTTAAACCCACCAATTAAAGTTCCCCGAGGGAAAGCTGGACACCCTCGACCCAGTATAGGCGGTGGCCCACGGATCTCGTCTCTTTCTGCCTTCACTCCCTGACCTGTGTGTGTGTGTCTGTGTGTGTGTGAGAGAGAGAGAGCAGAGTGTGTGCTCTCCAGGGTCTGTGAATACTAGATAACTCTTACACTTTCACACTATGGTTTTGTCCCCTGAAGGTGAGGCCACTGAAGGACCCATGCAGATGGGTCCCCTCCCTATTGGCGCTCTATTTTCTGGGTCTCTCCGCTGCTGGGAACATTAGCTACCAGTTAAATTGATAGAGTTTCCTTCGAAACATAGCCCTGTGACATCCCCTCAGAACAGAAGGGCATCCTTATCTCCAGGAGCAGCAAGGGAGGGGGAAGGAAGAGGAGAGTTGCGAGAAGACACCTGCCCCTCTCATCACCTGCTTAAGCGGCACCCATGGGCACTGTTCAGGGCAGAAATGAGAAATACCTCAACCAGCCAGTACCATAGGGTGGTGGCAGTAACCCTGGCTTCCTAGAATAACTCAGTTCCAGGAACCTGTGCTGAGCGCCCAGTCCATGGCAGACCCGAAGCTGGCACTAGAGATGTGAAATGCAATCAGACCCTGCGCTCTGCCCTTGAGGACTGCTCACTGTAGTGGGGGAGACAGGTGTGCCACATCAGTAATAAAAACAGCCTCCTTTATTTGTGTTGACTTTACCAAAGGAAATTTCATAAATCCAAAATGCCATCTACTGCTTCCTCCTGGGGTCTCTTCTTTGTCCCAACACCCCCGCCCCAACACCGGGTTCTCTTCTGATTGTTTAGTCAGTTCTCTTTGGTTTGTGGCAGAAACCTGAGTTGAATGAGTTTCAGCATAAAGCAGAAGTGACTGTAAGGATATGAGAGAGTCTCTGAAGCTCCAAGGACAGGGATGGACAACCTCGAGATGGGAACAAAACAGGGCCATCAAACAGGACCAAGATGAATGTTATTATTTTTTGAGACGGAGTCTTGCTCTGTTGCCCAGGCTGGAGTGCAGTGGCGTGATCTCGGCTTGCTGCAACCTCCGCCTCCTGGGTTCAAACGATTCTCCTGCCTCAGCCTCCCGAGTAGCTGGGATTACAGGTACCCACCACCAAGCCTGGCTATTTTTTGTATTTTTTAGTAGAGATGGGGTTTTGTCATGTTTGACAAGCTGGTCTTGAACTCTTGACCACAGGGAATCCCAAAGTGCTGGGTTTATAGACATGAGCCACTGGGCCCAGCCAAGATCAATATTATTATGGCTCACCTACCCCAAGAGAAGCAGGTTTCCATCTCTGTCCTGGTTCCAAATTCCTAGGAAGAAGGTGGTCGGCCCAGGTTGGCTATGGTCCTCATCCCCCCTCACAGGGGCCAAGAAGGAAGGACGTGCTACCTGTATCTGTACCTGCAGATGGAGGGAGGGAGGGACAGAGGCGGTCCCTGGGAGAGGGTGCTTTCGGACAGTCTACCCAGTGTCCTCGCTCTGATCTGTGCACACGCATGCCTCTGTGCAGTCATAATGAGGTTTATTTGTGATATTGCAGACTTTGCTTATTTTACTCAACATTATTGCATGTATATTTCCAAGCAATGCACATTCACTCACTTGTGACTTTTAATGTGACCTTCTGTGATTATGTCCCCTACTTTGGTGTATAGGTCAGCTGCAATGATAATGCTATTAACAACTCAAAAATCTTGTTGGCTGATAAAACAGTACATACATCTTTCCTGTCACAGGCCTGCAGGGGGGCTGGAGTGGCGGGGAAGGCGGGCTGGAGTGGCGGAGGGAGGGGGAGAAGAGCTGGGGTGGGGGGGAGGCTGTTTCCAGCTGCTTCTCTGGTTCAGGGCTGTCCCACGTGTGTCTCATTCTGGGATCAGTGTCTCCCCAGAGCATGTTTTTCTCATGGTGACGGCAAAAACTCAGGAACTGCAAACAGAAACTCACCACGCCTCTTAAGGCCTATGCTCAGCACAGTTATACTATCTCTTTTTGCCCATGTTCCATTGGCCAAAGCAAGCCACAAAACCAGTTCCAATCTCAGTAGGGCAAGGAAGTACACTCCCCCTCCCCCCATGGACCACGGCAGTGGTGGAAGGAAGAGCTGAGGGATAATGTGGCCCACTACACTTGGTTATGTGGGAGGTCAAGGCGGGCAGATCACTTGAGGTCAGCAGTTTGAGACCAGCCTGGCCAACATGGTGAAACCCTGTCTCTACTAAAAATACAAAAATTAGCTGGGCCTGGTGGCTCATGCCTGTAATTCCAGCTACTCCACAGGCTGAGGTATGAGAACCAGGAGGCAGAGGTTGCAGTGAGCTGAGATTGCACCACTGCACTGGAGGCTGTGTGATGGAGTCAGAGTCCTAAATAAATAAATAAATAAAGCTACTGGGGTGCCCAGGCCCCCAACTCGGGGGCTTCTATCTCCTGAACATCTCAACATTTTCCATTCACTCCTTGACGCTGTGGCTCCCCTAATCACCTCCAAGGCCAGGGCCCATCATGTCAGCCTCCTCCGTGCTCTCCTGCCTCCTCTCTTGTCCTCTCCTATTCGCTTCCCACTATTTAATTCATTCCCTTGATTAAAACTCCTCCGTGGCGCCCCTCTCCCCTGGCTCTCGACAGCACACACTGGGCCCTCTACACCCAAGTCAACCTGGAAGACACAGCTCCCGTGTCTCCTCCTCCAGGAAGCCTCCCTCTGACCGTGAGGTGGGTCTGCCATCTGGGAAAGGAGAAAGGGAAGGAAGGATTAAGTAGAAAGAGCCTGAGACTGCACCGCAGCTCCACGAAAGTCTCAGCCAGCCCAGTGGGGAGGCCCAGAGCACAAATTAGCTGTTAGCGGCGGGGTGTGGTGGCTCACACCTGTAGTCCCAGCTACTCGGGAGGCTGAGGCAGGAGGATCACTTGAGCCTGGGAAGCAGAGGTTGCAGGGAGCTAAGTGAGCTGAGATTATGCCATTGTACCCCAGCCTGGGCAACAGAGTGAGACTCTGGCTCAAAAACAAACAAAACCAGTTAGAGGAGACATCCGCTGGGCAGAAAAGGCCAGGCCTCCTTCTCCCACTGAGCTGAGTCACTGGCTAAGGCTGCCCAAGGAGAAAGTGGCCTTGTCAAGAACGCGGTGGCAGGTCCCAGGGTGTTGCTGCTGGGGTCTGTGGTGAATGACGCTCCTGCTCTACACTCTCTTACAGGAAGATCTGAGCGGCAGACCTCCATGGCTTGATGGATGTTCAAGATGGAAGGAATTTAAGAGATGCTCTAGGCCAGCAGCTGACATTTTTTTTTTTTTTTTGAAATGGAGTCTCACTCTGTCACCAGGCTGGAGTACAGTGGCACCATCTCCACTCACTGCCACCTCCGCCTCCTGGGTTCAAGCATTTCTCTTGCCTCAGCCTCCCAAGTAGCTGGGACTACAGGCACGCACCACCACACCAGCTAATTTTTGTATTTTTAGTAGAGATGGGGTTTCATCATGTTGGCCAAGATGGTCTTGATCTCCTGACCTTGTGATCCGCCCATCTCAGCCTCCCAAAGTGCTGGAATTACAGGCATGAGCCACTGTACCTGGCCAAGCTGGCACATTTTACAGATGAGAAAACTGAGGTTGGCTAGAGGAAGTGACTTGCCCAAAGCCACCCAGCATGTAAACCAACATGCAAACCCAGGCTCTGACTCCCAAGTCTGCACTCTTCTGAATCTTTGCTAACTCAAAGTCACAGTGGGACTAGAGGGCAGCGGTGGGAGAGTGGCAAGGCATGGCTTCAGGACACAGTGTCACTCCTCACAGAAGCCCTCCCTGGACCCCAGGCTCTTGTCTGGGCTCCCCAAGGCCTCTGTCCACTCATTTACCAGTCAGTTCTATGAATGTCAGCTGGTGTGTGTGCTTCCATGCGGCCATGTCCCCAGCACCCAGCATGGAGCCCGGAACACAGTGCTATCTGCAAAGGTCGTTGTGACCTCCTGTTTCTGTCCTGGAGGGCTGGACTGCTCCCTCGCTGGGCAGCCCAGTCCTCCAGGACAGAAGAGCAATTGGTTTCCCTATTCAGTGCTTCTTTCCTTCCTTCCGTCTTATTTTTGTTTAGTTTTGTTTTTGTTTGTGTTGTTGTTGTTTGTTTGTTTGTTCTGTTTTTTGAGACAGAGTCTCGCTCTGTCGCCAGGCTGGAGTGCAGTTGTGCCATCTCGGCTCACTGCAACCTCTGCCGCCCAGGTTCAAGTAATTTTTCCCTCAGCCTCTGGAGTAGCTGGGACTACAGGCACATGCCACCACGCCTGGCTAATTTTTTCTATTTTTAGTAGAGACGAGGTTTCACTGTGTTAGCCAGGATGGTCTTGATCTGCCAACCTTGTGATCTGTCTGCCTTGGCCTCCCAAAGTGCTGGGATTACAGGCGTGAGCCACCACGCCCGGCCCTGTCTTCCTTCTTTAAATAAATGTATACTGAGTGATTACTCTGTACAGTGCTGGGGACACAGCGGTGAAAATTTTTGCCTTCATGAAATTTACTTTCTAGTAGAGGGAGGTAGATGACAAACAAATGAAATACAAGGCACGGTGTATTAGATGAGATACAGGCTATAGGCAAAAGAAAGAACCTCATAGACAGAGGAGACCAGGAGGCATCAGTGACAGCACTTGCCATTTAAATAGAGGAGTCAGGGAAGTCTCCGTTGAGTAAAAACCTGAAGGAGACACCAGAGGACAATGTGGCTGGAATGGAAGGAGAGCCTGGTGGGGCTGGGAGAGGTAAAAGACGAGTCTACCAGGTCACAGAGATTAAATTACAAGGGGCCTAGAGCCTGCCGTAGGAATTTGACTTTTACTCAGTTGAAACAGGAAGTCACTGTAGAGTTCTAAGTAAGGGGGTGTCATTGTTTGACTTAGAAGTTAGACCCAGGGGATGTGGTAAAGGACGGGGGAGAATGCCGCAATCCAAGAAGAGGGGATGGTGGCTCAAATCACAGTGATAGCAGGGGCCATGTCACAGGTAGTCACGCGTGTCTTTTGGAGGTAGAGCCACTGGATTTTTTGATGAACTAAATGTCGGTTGTGAGAGAAAGAGAGGAGTCAAGGATGACCCCCAGTTTTGGTTTGATCACCTAGAAGGGTGGCGTCGCCCTTGGCTGACGTGACGAAGGAGATGAGAGGAATAGGTTTTGGGGAGCAGATCAGAATTCAGGATTGGACACGTTCATTTTCAGATGTCTTAGGCATCCAAGTGAAGATGTCAGGCACACAACTGGATATACAAGTCTAGAGTCTGGGAGGGGTCCAGAAATGTGGGCGTTACAGGCACAGAGAAGGTATCCAAAGCCTTGAGGTTGGATGAGATTGTCAAGGAAATGGTGGTTTCGGGAGATGAAAGAGGACAAGGACTGAGCTCTGGGGCTCCCACGTCAGGGCAGGAGGATCCTCCAGGGTGGTGGGAGGAAGAGCACAGTTGTGCGGTGTCCTGGAAGGCAGGTGAGGACAGTAAAACAAAGGAGGGGCCATTGGCAGGTCCCCTGCTGCTGCTGCTGGTAAGGGAGAGCAGGATTGAGGATTGGTCATTGGATTTAGCGATGTGGAGGTCTTGGTGACCTTGAAGAGTTTCAGTGGAGTGATAAAGGTAGGATGCTCTTTCAGGTGGGCTTGAGAGAGAACAAGAGGAAGGAACTGGAGACAGAGACATGGACCACTCTTTTTTTTTTTTTTTTCTTGAGACAGGGTCTTGCTGTCACCCAGGCTGAAGTGCAGCAGCACAATCACAGCCCACTGCAGCCTCAACCTCCTGGGCCCAGGCCCCCGGGTACTTGGGATCACAGGCACACGCCACCACGCCCAGCTAAATTTTTTAAAAATTATGTTTAGAGATGGGAGAGTCTCCCTATATTGCCCAGGCTGGTCTCAAACTCCTGGGCTCAAGTGACCCTCCCATCTCGGCCTCCCAAACTGCTGGGACTACAAACCTGAGCCACCATGCTTGGCCTAGACCATTTTTTTGAGGAGTTTTGACAGAAAGGGAAGGAAGGAAAGGGGATGAAGAGAACAATAGAGACTGCTTTTATGAGACAGAATGTGTGTGTGCTGACGGGAGAGGTCTAGGTGAGAGAGCCGTGGAGGATGTAGGGGAGATGGAGGGATGCCGCAGTCAGGGCCTCGACTCGGTGAGGGGGTGGAATCCAGCCACAAGAGCAGGGCCCGACCTTCAGAGGAGAGCGCGATTTTCTCCATAGAGAGAAGGCAGACGCAGGGAGGTTGGTCGAGGTGGTGGTGGAGCCTCTGGAGTTCATTGCCGATTGCTTCCATTCTCTCAGTGAATCAGGAAGCAACACTGTGAGAGTGGGGAAGAGGTCTGGAAGATTGGACGGCAGGAGGAGAGAGATGCTGAGGGGTGTCTGGGATGACTATATTGAAATGTGCAGGCACCTGGGGTCAGTGGATGTGATTAAGCATCAGGCAGCCTGGAGAGCCCCCTCCCCAGGCCCCTTCACAGACCGTTCTTCCTTCTTGGCTAGCAGTGGGCCAGGCAAGCCAGTGTGGATCTGCAATTGTGGGTTTTTTTTTTTTTTTTTTTTTGAGACAGAGTCTTACTCTGTCACCAGGCGCCAGGCTGGAGTGCAGTGGCTCAATCTCGGCTCACTGCAACCTTCACCTCCCGGGTTCAAGCAATTCTTCTGCCTCAGCCTCCCAAGTAGCTGGGACTACAGGCATGTGCCACCACGCCCAGCTAATTTTTTTTTGTGTTTTTAGTAGAGACAGGTTTTCACCATGTTGGCCAGGATGGTCTTGATCTCTTGACCTCGTGATTCACCCACCTTGGCCTCCCAAAGTGCTGGGATTACAGGCGTGAGCCACCGCACCCGGCCATGGGGTTTATTCCTTGCTGCTGCCCAGGGGCTCAGGGAAGGCATGTGCCTAGGAAGTCTCAGATTTCCAGGACTGTTTACATATTCAGGCAAAGCACCTCCTCCCTGTTCTAGAGTGGAACAAAGCGTGTGTGTGGAGGGCAGCATTTAACAGGACCTCTTCAGAGTGATCCTACAATGCCCCCATGTCAAGGACCGCAATATGCCCATAGGGGCAGGTCTTGTCACCATCCAGCGTTACAGAACAGGAACCCGTCTCCGTGACATGAGCGGGGTGGGGCTGCCCTGTCTGCTTTTCATTGTCCTCATGCTTTGATTTCTGGTTTTTGGCAGAGGCTGCTTTTCCTAGATTACTTTCAACATCTGTTCACTCACTTCTAGAATAAAACAGGGTAAGTTTGATTCTCATATTTTCTTTTTCTCTGAGGTGGTCTTCAGTGAAGCCCTGGACTCTCTCCAGGTGCCTCGCCCTGGTGCTCCCCCCACTCTGAAGCCGACTGTCCATGGGTGGGCTTTGGGCCTTGCCTGATGCCAGCCAAACCTCCTCCCCTCCCTGGGCTGTCTCCTGCCTCCAGCTCCTGGCTCCTAAAGACTCCTTGTACCCCAGAGCCTCCTTTGCTGAGCTGCCTTGGCTGAAGGCCCAGAGCTACCAGCCTTCAGATTTGGGGTGGCACATGGTAAGCTCTGGGGCATTGTGATGGGCTGGCCAGGCCCATCCAGGGACATCCCTGTCTCTTAACTCCCAGTCAGTCCCAGCTCCATTCTCCCCTCCCTACACTCCACCAAGATACACAGGCTGCCCTGTGCTAGCTTCAGAGCCAGACCCTTGCCTTTCTCAGGCTGGGGAAAGGTCAGCACATGTGAAACGGAGAAGGAATCACACTTTCTTTCTTATTTTTCTTTTCTTTCCTTTCCTTTTCTTTCTTTCTTTCTTTTTTTTTTTAAGACAGTCTCGCTCTGTTGCCCAGGCTGGAGTACAGTGGCACTATCTCCATTCACTACAACCTCTGCCACCTGAGTTCAAGCAATTCTCCTGCCTCAGCCTCCCAAATAGGTGGGACCACAGGCACATACCACCATGCCCAGCTAATTTTTGTATTTTTAGTAGTGATGGAGTTTCACCATGTTGGCCAGGCTGGTCTCGAACTCCTGACCTCAGGTGATCCACCTGCCTTGACCTCCCAAAGTGCTTTCTTTTTTTTTTTGAGATGTAGTCTCAAACTGTCACCCAGGCAGTGCAGTGGTACAATCTCAGCTCACTGCAACCTCCGCCTCCTGGGGTTCAAATGATTGATTCACCTGCCTCAGCCTTCTGAGTAGCTGAGATTACAGGTGCCTACCACAAGCCCAACTAATTTTTTGCATTTTTAGTAGAGATGGGGCTTCACCATGGTGGTCAGGCTGGTCTCGAACTCCTGACCTCGTGATCCACCCGCCTTGGCCTCTCAAAGTACTGGGATTACAGGCGTGAGCCACAACGCCTGAACCTCTTCTGTTTTTTTTGTTTTTGTTTTTTTTTTTTTGAGACAGAGTCTCGGCCGGGCGTAGTGACTCACGCCTATAATCCAAGCACTTTGGAGGCCAAGGCGGATGGATCACCTGAGGTCGGGAGTTCAAGACCAGCCTGACCAACATGGTGAAACCCCATCTTTTAAAAATAAAAATAAATAAAAAGAGACAGAGTCTCACTCTGTCACCCGGGCTGGAGTGCACTGGCATGATCTCAGCTCACTGCAACCTCCACCTCCTAGGTTCAAGCAATTCTTGTGCCTCAGCCCCTCGAGTAGCTGGAATTACAGGCATGTGCCACCGTGCCCGGCTGATTTTTGTGTTTTTAGTAGAAATGGGTTTCTCCATATTTCCCAGGCTGGTCTCGAACCCCTGGCATCAAGTGATCTGCTCACCTGAGCCTCCCAAAGTGCTGGGATTACAGGCATGAGCCACCATGTCCGGCCACATTTTCTGAACTCTTCTGATGTATGTCAGCCACTATGCTAGGCCCATGCGGCTGACACTTGTGCTAGCTCCCCAGGATCCATGTCCTCTTTCTTTAGTAACAGCATTCCTGGTTTTTACATGGGTTTATGGTCTCTGGGAATAAAGAACACGTTTCACAGCTTTCTGTGGTCCCAGGGATAAATGAAATGTAAGCAGTATTGTTGTGTATGTCTTCTGGGAAATGTCAGACAGACAGACGTGCACTTTTTTGATTCTTCCATCTGCTGCCTAGAATATGGATGTGATGGCTGGGGCTCCAGCTGCCATCTTGGTCACTGGAGGCAACAGCCACACCCTTGGCAGAGAGGAGTCATGAATTGGCAGGAGCCTAAAATGCCAGAGGATTTAGCAAAGCAGGGTCCCACACCACCCCTGGATCACCTATTCCCAGACCTTTACCTGAGTGAGAAACAAACCCCTCTTGTTCAAGCCACTGTTATTGTAGGGTTATGTTACACACAGCTGACCCCAATCCTAGGGTGACACCTCATTTTTCATGAGCTACTTCATTTTCATCCTCACAACAGTCCTGCAAAGTGGATATTACCTCATTTTTAGAGAGCAAAAAGGAGGCTCAATGATTTTATTTTCTATTTCAATAAAAATTGATTTTCTTTAGTCTGTATTCTGCTGAAGGCTCAGTGATTTTAGGTAAGTGGTCCAAGGCCGCCCAGCCACTATAAGGCTGAAGCCCTGGTTGCTCTGCTTCCTGGGCCCTGCTCTGTGAGCCCTTGGGGTAACACCCAGGCCGACCTCCCTATGTGTACAAGCCCAGGTTGACGAACACCCTCTGGTCTTCCCAGGTCCTTCTTCATCTGGGTCCAGAAACATCTAATGAGCAGCCGGCACTGTTGCAGGGTCAGAGCTGTTGCACGGTAGCCCCAGACTGTCCCTGTTCTAGCAATGAAAGCCTCACATCCCTCATTCCTGGGCAAATCCAGATGGTCACCCTACAGCTGTGGTCCAGACAGGCCCTGTCGCTGCCACTTTGGGCACCAGACCTTGAGTCCTCACAACCTGCTGGTTTCCAGTCATTTGTGCCCCACCTCCCAATCCTTGGGATTCTCCAGGCTATGGTTGGAGGCTGGGGCAAGGGTTAGGCCTTATGAAACTGAGGCCTAGGCGGGGCTCAGTGAGTCACTCCCATAATCCCAGCAACTTGGGAAGCCACAGCAGGAGGATGGCGTAAGGCCAGAAGTTTGGGACCAGCCTAAGCAACATAACAAGACCTTGTCTCTACAAAAAATTAAAAAAAAAAACTACCCAGGCATGGTGGCAGATACCAGTAGTCCCGGCTACTCAGGAGGCTGAGGCAGGAAGATAGGAAGATCGCTTGAGCCAGGGAGTTTGAGGCTGCAGTGAGCTATGATCATGTCACTCACTCCAGCCTTGGCAGCAGAGACTCCATCTCTTAAAAAAAAGTCAGGCTCATCAATGCCAGCAAGAAGTAACACCCCAAATCAGGTAACACCTTGATTTGACTTTACAATGGCCTCAGAAGACAGCAGCCTCCACATTTATTTTGATTCTCCTTTGTCCCCTGACTCTCTGTATATCCTGTGACCCCACAATAACAGAGTCCCTACCTGCCGGTGAAATGGGAAATTTTCGCTTGTCTACCTCACAGGGTGTATGATGGGGTGTGACTCGTTTCTTCAGTGCCCCACTGCTCAAACCTCTAGGTGAGCATACAGACGGGCAGGCTGTGAGGGTCCGGGCTCATGGCAGCGTCTAGGGATGGATGACGACAGCTCCTGAAGCCCCAGTGGGTGTGTGCAACCATGTGCTTTTAGTTTTGCCGTCTAGAGGCAGCTTGTGTGAACCAGCTCAATTAGACCCTCCTCCTTGTCACAAGGACAGAGGGCTTTCTGTATCCCGGGTTCTTGCCTTGGTGTACCGGAAGAATCAGATCACACCTGGGCTTGGAGAATGAGTGCCACATTTCACTGAGTGGAGTAGCTCTCAGCAGATGGGGAAGCCAGAAGGGGATGGAGTGGGAAGGTTTCCTCTGGAGTCGGCCGCTCAGTGGCCTGGGCTCTTCTTCTTCAACTGCCCTGGCCAAACTGCACCTGGTTCCGCTGCCGGATGGCCTGCCGGCTCTGCCAGCATGCTCCATCTGCCAGCGTGCTCCTTCCCACGCCCCTCTTGACATTCAGCGGCTCATGTCTTCTTCCACTGATGTGTTCCCCTCCACGTCCAGCCGCTTGTGTCTCTGCCTGCCAGGGTCTCAGGGTTTTTATAGGCACAATATGGGGGCATAGCAGGCCCGGGTGGTCTTGGGAAATGCAACATTTGGATGTGAAGGCAGAGGCAGGAGTGCCTGTCCTCACCTGCGTCCATGGCCACAGGCCCAGGGTGGAGCCCTAGCCAGGAACCATACCCTCCTCTACCCAGCAGTTCCCTGCGCACTGCCTATCACTGGGGCCTGAGGCCATCAGGCTGGTCTGCAAGTACTACTCATCCCTGCCTTCATCTAGGAACTGGCAGGCACCGGGGAGCCCCAGCACATTGCGGCATGAGGCCTCTGCACTCGGAAAGGCTCCTGTTACCTCCCAGCTCTCCTACCCTCCACCCATGTGACCTTGGCCCTGTGATTTCACCTTTTGAGCCTCAGTCTTCTCATCTACATAATGGGGATAATAATACTCAGAAGGCTGTAGCCAGGATTAATGAGATCATACACCATGAAGTTTGGCTCTGGACCTGGAATACAGTTAACGCTTGATAATGGTTGTCATTGTTGTCATTGTACCAGCACTCCTCTGTGCCAGGCAGCCCTGTGCTGGATACCAGGGACCCTGCGAGACACCAGAGCCATTCAGGGACTCCTCAAGGAGCTCAGAATCTGATTGGGAAATGTGACACAAAGGCAATTTAAAAGAATAAAGTATGGGGAGCGGGTGCGGTGGCTCACGAATCCCAGCACATTGAGAGGCCAATATGGGCAGATCACCTGAGGTGAGGAGTTTGAGACCAGCCTGGCCAACATGGTGAAACCCCGTCTCCACTACAAAAATACAAAAATTAGCCAGATATGGTGGCATGTGCCTGTCATCCCAGCTACTCAGGAGGCTAAGGCAGGAGAATCGCTTGAACCTGGGAGTTGGAGGTTGCAGTAAACCAAGATCACACAACTGCACTCCAGCCTGGGCAACAGAGCAAGACTTGTCTAAAAAAAAAAAAAGAAGAATAAAATATGATGGCTCACACCTGTAATCCCAGCACTCTTTGGGAGGCAGAGGTGTGAGGCTCTTGAGGCCAAGGGTTCAAGACCAGACTGGTCAAGTTAGCAAGATCCTATCTCTATAAAAAATAAAATAATAATAATTGTTCTAATGGAGGAGTGAACAAAGTATGGTGGGTGCAACAGGAGGAGGGGAGTGCCATGGAGCAGTCAGGGAGGCTGTCCTGGAGGAGGGGAGTGCCACGGAGCAG
>NW_022437046.1:4380637-4467635 GCF_009761245.1 Sapajus apella
CTGGAGGAGGGGAGTGCCACAGAGCAGTCAGGGAGGCTGTCCTGGAGTTGACAGAGCTAGTGTGGGGGCTCACAGAGGATCACCTTTTGCTGGGTGAATCTGGGGGCTAGTGGAAGGAAGCCTCTTGCAACTCCCGAAGTCTAGGATTCTCTAGTTGTGTGTGGAGGCGAGGATGAGGCTCTTCCCGTTGGCTGGAGTCTCACATCCTCTAAGGAGTGTCAGACCATCCTGCAGCACAAGCAGAGGGTGCCCTCCCAGGTCTATCCCACCAACCTCACCCATGTAAAAGGCTTTTTTTTTTTTGGAGAAAACAGTTGTTTTGCTCTGAGCTTCCCTCCCTTCTTTAAACCAAGTGAGGAGGGCTTCAAGACTCTGGGGGAACACAGGAACCTGAATTGTCCTCACACATCAGAGGCTAAAGGCAGTGCGTGGCGGTGGAATGCGGAGAGCTAGGGCCACCCTGGGAATGGCTCACATTGCCGAGCTAGACAAAGGATACCTGATTTTTCCAGGGGACCGGATGACGGCCTGTGGAAGAAGCGGGAGGCAGGTGGGGTGAGTAGCTCCCAATAGAGAGAATTGCTGGAACTGATGCCTGAGGGGAGAGGTTGCAAACCCGAGGGGGCATTGTTCCTTTCGGGGTGGGGGGAAATCTAGGTGAGAGGTCCCCAGGGAGGGAGGTTCACTGAAAAGCCTCCTGGAGGATCCTGTGAATTAAAGTAGAATTTGGACATCTACCATGTCCCAGAGGGTCCCCAGGCCAGGTTACAACTGTACCAGGCAAGGAAGGCCTCTTCTGCCCTCTTTCCTAATCTATAGACAGATGGTCATGGAGGGGCCAGTCACGGTGGCTCATGCCTGTAATCCCAGCACTTTGGCAGGCCAAGGTGGGTGGATCACTTGAGGTTAGGAGTTCGAGACTAGCCTGGTCAATTGATGAAAGCCCATCTCTACTAAAAATACAAAAATTAGTTGGGTGTCGTAGCACATGCCTGTAATCCCAGCTACTCGGGAGGCTGAGGCAGGAGAATCGCTTGAACCCGGGAGGTGGAGGTTGCAGTGAGCTGAGATTGTGCCACTGTACTCCTGCCTAGGTGATGGAGGGACACTCCATCTCAAAAATAAAAATAAATAAATAAAAGCAGTGATAAGGAGACATCCAGATAAAAGTTTGGGGGCAGGAGGAGAAAGATGAAGGTTTGATCCACCTGGGATGGGAGCCCAGAGCATGTGGAAGATGGAGGAGCCGGGAATCCTCAGAGGCACAGCTCAGCTGCCGTAGGTCTCACTCTGGCTGCCTTTGAGCTCTGGATCCTGAATGTCCCCAGGGAGGCTTTGTAAGGGTCCTTCCTAGGACCGGCTACATTTTGCAGGACCCATTTCCAAATGAAAATGCAGGGTTCCTAGTAAAAAAGATTACTACAAATTTCAAGATGGTGCTAGCAGAGTACTGAACTAAGAACAGGGTCCTTTGCATAGGGCTGCTGATACAGAAGGAGAAAACATAGGACATCCAGTTAAACGTGAATTTCACATAAACAATGAATAAAAATTGTGGGGGGTTTGTATGTCTTGTGCAATACTTGTTTCTGTTTCTGATGTTCTGTGTATCCGAAATTCAGATTTAACTGGGAATCCTGTATTGTACCTGGCAACTCTACCAGGTGTGTCCTGTGTCCCCCACTTGCCTGGAGCTCCTGGGAATGGCTCAGGCTTAGGGTTCTTCCAGGAGAATGGTTTTCAAACTTTAGCCTGCATCAGAAACAACTGGAGGGCTTGGTAAAATCCTAGATTGCTTCCCCTTAGCCAGAATTTCTGATTCATACCTAGAGTACAACCCAAGAATTTTCATTTCTGACAGGTTCCATGGTGATGCTGATACGATTAGTCCTGGGACCACACTCTGAGAACCACTGTTGCAGTACATCACCCGAGCAAGCCCTGAGAGATAGAGAAGCGTAGTGACTCAAAATGGACACCAGAGGGCAGAAGCACCACTTGCCCGGCAATAGGAACCACCCACTGGCCTGGGGCTGGGCTTACACCTTTGCTTAACATTTGTTCAGTGCCTGACCGTGTCCAGGGCCCTGGAGTGGACAAAGAAAGACATGGGTCAGAATTAGTCTCTGCCCTGAGGGGCTCAGGATGTGGAAAGGGAGGCAGATGTATTAACTGAGAATTACAACTGTTGCTGAGTTGAGGGAAGCATGGGCTGTGGGAGCCCAGGGGAGGCTGGAGGAACAGAGGGTAGGAGTCATCCATGCTGGTGAAATGGGAGGTGGGGCTTTCTGGGCATAAGAATACACAAGTACAAGGGCGCACAGGGACAGTGCTGGGGACTGCTTGAGGAGTAGTGCAGAGGTGGAATACAGAATTGGTGGGCGGGTGGGCTGGTGAGGCTAGGGCTTGGCGGGCCCTGAGGGCCTCAGGGAGCCCCAGGAGGGTTTTAACTAATTGGTGCCTTACAATGAAGAGTGTCAGGCTGGGCACGGTGGCTCACGCCTGTAATCCCAGCACTTTGGGAGGTCAAGGTGGGTGGATCATGAGGTCAACAGTTTAAGACCAGCCTGACCAACATGGTGAAACACTGTCTCTACTAAAAATACGAAAATGAGCCAGGCTTGTTGGCGAGTGCCTGTAATCCCAGCTACTTGGGAGGCTGAGGCAGGAGAATCGCTTGAACCTGGAAGACAGAGGTTGTGGTGAGCTGAGATCGCGCCACTGCACTCCAGCCTGGGTGACAAAGCGAGTCTCCGTCTGAAAAGAAAAGAGTGTCTGGAAGGAGAGACTGGAGTCAGGGAGGCCTAGTGAGCAGGAGGGTGCAGTGGTCAAGGGAGGAGGTGACCAGGGTGGCAAGGGTGGCAGCAGTCTGTCTCATCCGTTCCTCCATTCGTCCATTCATCGAACGTGTGTATGCAGCAACTTCTCTGAGCCAGGCCTTGGGTTGGGTGCTGGCTGCCTGGCTGCTGGTGATGAAGACAGTTCCTGGCTTCTGTGGAGAGCTCACATTTTAACTGTGAAGACCACCATCCGACAGCCAACCTCACAGCCGGCCAGTTACAGTTGTGGTCCCTGAGGGATGGGTACCAGAGATGTCAAGGGAGCCACATGGCAGAGTCTGGGCAGAGTTGGGGTTGGGGTGGGGGTGGGAGGCATCTCCCAAGAGAGACTCTGACCTGGGCATCCTGACCCAGCAAACAGACTCCTCATTCAGCCCTGCCCTGGCGCCTCCATGCTATAGCCCAGAGCTAACAATAATGGCCATTGACAGCCCCTGCCACTGCCTGAGATCCAGCTTTCCTGCCCCCATCCACCCTTAGCCACACAATCCTGGCCTTCAATGGGAAAGAAAGAGCTGGATTATACTCAGGTACCAGGGCCTGGGCACACCCCTCCACCAGAGTCAGCCTGGCCCCAGCCCAGGTGAGTGCCCAGCCAGGCACCTTCCTCACATGTCCAGAGCTCTAAGCATGTGAAGAATCTGACAGCTAGAAGCAGAAGGATGGAGGAGATGACCTTACATGCCAAGGGGATGCCCTGGACTCACAGGGCTCCTGGAAACACACTGTAGAGCAATTGTCTATGGAGATGGGATTGGCCTTGTGGATGACATTGACACAAATCAGGCTAACTGGAGTGTTACTTTCTAGAAGGCTGACCTTGCTGTTCCTAGGGCATGCCTAGTTCATTTTAACTGTGGGGCCTTTGCCCATGCAGCTCCCTCTGCTTGGGATCCCCTCCTCCCACCATAAGGTTTTCCTCTTCCTTCAGTAGGAGGAAGAATGGCTCCCTAAAGACGTCCATGTCCTAATTCCTGGAACTTGCCTGCATTACTTTGCATGGTACAAGGGACTTTGCACATGAGATTAAATTATGGATCTTGAGATAGGGAGATTTTACTGGTGGCCCAGTGTCATCAAGAAGGTCTGTATCCAGAGTGAGGCAGGGGGGTCGGAGTCAAAGAAAGAGATGTGATGAGAGAGGGAGAAATCAGAGAGCGGGGGAGATTGGCAGCTGCCACTCTGCTGGCTTTGAAGGTAGAGGCAGGGGCTGCAAGTCAAGGAATGGGGGTGGCGTCTAGAAGCTGAAAGGCCAAGGAAGCAAATTCGCCCCCAGAGCCTTTAGAAGGAGTTGCTAGGCCATTTAAGTCTTCTGACCTCAGAACCATAAGAAAATAAATTTGTATCATTTGAAGCCACTAAGTGTGTGGTACTAGATACAGCAGCCACAGCAAACGATTACAGCTTCTTATTCAGATCTCAGGCTGCCTGGTGTAAAGTAGTCTTACCCACAGCACCTGTTTTCATTTCTTGCTGGCCCTCATTATTATCTGAAATGATCCTACTTTTCCTTAGTTTATTGCCTGTCTCCACTCGCCAGCACGCCAGGCTCCTGGAGGGCAACAGTCTTGTTTTGCCTTTTGTATTCCAGTACCCAGAACAATGCCTGGTACATTGTGGGTTCTCAATAAATCTCTGCTGTGTGAGGTTAGGTGAGGTGGCTCACACCTGTAATCCCAGCACTTTGGGAGGCCAAGGCTGGCGGATCACCTGACCTCAGGAGTTTGAGACCAGCCTGGCCAACATGGTGAAACCTGTCTCTACTAAAAATACAAAAATTAGCCAGGCGTGGTGGTGTGTACCTATAATTCCAGCTACTCAGGAGGCTGAGGCAGGAGAATCACTTTAGCCCAGGAGGCAGAGGTTGCAGTGAGCCAGTATCACACCATTATACTCCAGAGTGAGACTCCATCTCAACAACAACAAATCTTTGCTGTGCATGGAAAAAAGAATGAAGGAGAAAAGGCAGGACTTCCTCTGACTCTCTCTTGTGTGCACTGAGGGCTGGGGAATGGGGGTGCTTTGGCTGGTGGAGGGAGGCCTCAGAACCGTGAGAATGGAGCGAGGCCTGGAGGGCTTCGGAGATCTGTGGGAACCTTGTGGCACCTGACACAGAATTTGGGCACGTGCTGTGCAGTTTCCAGGCTGCTTCCAACCCACGGTCTTTGTGTTGTTGTTCTCAGAACTACCTGGAAGAGGAAGACAGGCTTGAAAGGACCCATGGCCCTCACTTTGCAGATGGGCATCAAGGCTCTGGACGGTGATTTGAGGGGTAGGGAGACACTGCCTCTCCAGCAAGGATCAGTGGGACCCGGGAGGGGCCTGAGGCCCTGCCTGCTCCCCAGAGCCTTCCCGGCACCTCATGTGCCGATTCTTTTTGGCAGTCAGGCTGCCAGCCTTCGCCCCTGCTCTTCCCCCTGCCTGGGGTGTCCTTCCTCTCCTCTCCTTCTGGGGCTAGGGCGAGACAAGTGTAAACTAAAAGGAGCACCAGAAATCTCAGTAATTAGGATGAATCATATTTTCATGTAATATATATTTTTTTGAGACAGAGTCTCACTCTGTCTCCAGGCTGGAGTGCAGTGGCGTGATCCTGGCTCACTGCAACCTCTGCCTCCTGGGTTCAAGCAATTCTCCTGCCTCAGCCCCCCGAGTAGCTGGGATTATAGGTGTGCGCCGCTGCACCCGGCTAATTTTGTATTTTTAGTAGAGACTGGGTTTTACCGTGTTGGTCAGACTGGTCTCGAATCCTGACCTCATGGTCTGCTGCCTTGGCATCCCAAAGTGCTGACATTACAGGCGTGAGCCACCGTGCTCGGCCTCGTGTAATATTTTTTTAAATGAAAACAAATGCAAAAAATCCGTGATGAACAAAATAGCACATTTTAAATAAGGACATTCTTATTTTTCCTTTTGTCTCAGGCTCCAATGTGGCTTCACACAGTCTGTGGTACTGATCCTGTCTGAGATTGTCAATGAAATTTGTGAGGCTCCTTCTCCAAAAATTATTACTATTATTATTATTATCTGTTGCCCAGGCTGGAGTGCAGTGGTGCGACCTCGGCTCACTGCAGCCTCCACTTCCTGGGTTCACGCGATTCTCCTGCCTCAGCCTCTCAAATAACTGGAATTACAGGCACATGCCGCCACGCCCAGCTAATTTTTTGCATTTTAATAGAGACGGGGTTTCACCAGGTTTGCCAGACTGATCTCGAACTCCTGATATCCGGTGATCCACACACCTCAGCCTCCCAAAGTGCTTGGATAACAGGCATGAGCCACTGAGCTCAGCCTCAAAAATTATTAAGAATTGCAGTTGCAAGTGGCCGGCTCCTGTAATCCCAGCTACCCTGGAGCCGAGGCAGGAGAATCACTTGAACCCTGGCATAGGAGATTGCAGTGTGCACTCCAGCCTGGGCAACAGAGCGACGCTGCATCTCAAAAAAACAAAATTGCAGTGGCTGAGGGCAGTGGATCAAGCCTGTAATCATGGAACTTTGAGAAGCCGAGGTGGAAGGATCGCTTGAGCCCAGAATTTCAAGACCAGCGTGGGCAATATAAAGACCCCATCTCAGCAAAAAATATAAACATAAAAAAAGAATTGCAGGATGGCAACATCAAAATGTCGAACCACTTGGGAGGGTCTGCGGCACTGCACGACCTGTACACCCATGAGGTCGGCCCTGATCCTGTCTTTATTTAAAATTGTGATCTTTTGTTACTCAGAGAATTTTTGCATTGATTTAGATTTTTTGAAATATTGCATGAGACATGATTTACTTTGATGACTGAGGTTTTTGGTGCTCTCATTCATTGTGCCCCCAAGGCAAGTGCCTCACTTGCCTCACCCCATTCCCAGCCTTCTCTGCTTGGTGTGCACTTCGCAACCTCAGGCAGCCGCCTCCAGGAAATCTTCCCTGACCTCAGGCCCCACACACTGGATTGGGTACTTCTGGGTTCTTTCTAGCTGGGTTACAGCCCCAGAGTGCCTCTGCTTCCTCCCTCGGTCACATTCCTGAGCACCTGGTGTGAGCCCCATTGCTTCAGGGGGTAGATTTGGTTTTGCTTCTGTGTTCCAGAACAGGGCCTGGCTCGGAAGAGTTGCTCAGGAAAAGTGGGTCTCGAGTGAAAATGAGTGGTCTGCCAGTGCTTGGAATTTTGTGTCAACATGATGTCTCTGGGTCAAGCCCTTCTGTCTCCAGAAGGTAAAACCTCTATGGTGTAATCCTTGAGCAAGACTCTATCTCTGAAAATGCCCAGTGGTGTCAGAGCCAGCCCTGTGGGCACTGGACCTGCTCATCCCCCACCCCAGCACCCATGGGCACCATGGCAGAGCCAGCCTCACCCGAGGTGGCAGGGCAGACACCTGGCGTGGGCATGGGGCTGGGCCAGTCCTATGGACCTGTGGCGCTGGCCTGTTGCTGACCTGCTTGCTCCAGCGCGAACCGTGCCAAGCTCCATCTTCAGGACGAGTCCGGTGGTTCCTCACCTTAGGGACTCACAGCCTTGCTCCAATAACCTGGCTTCCTGGCTTGTTCCAGGGACCAGACTTGGTGTCTGGATTTGCATCCAGGGCAGACCCTTTCTAGCACTCAGCTCCACCCTCATTAGTCTTTTAGGGACCCTGTGTCAGGGAGCTGGAGGAAGATGCCTATGAATTCCTGAGCCTCAGCATATGCTCTGATTGGTCTTTTACCTCAACTATGTCCCAGGACTCCCTCAGGCCTGGCCACTGTTTACCCAGCTCTCCCTTCTTCATTGTTCTAACAATTTAAAGCCTATGCCTGGGGCCTGGGCAGGGTTAACAAAGTAATCAACTTTAGGCAGTGCCCAAAATGTGGGTGGTTCCTGGAGTCCTTGGCAACACCGCCAGCACAAGCCTCCTGACGCCCTCACAGTATGGCCCAGTGGCTGCTGTAGACAGAATCCCAGACCCAGGCAAGGAGAGCTAGCTTCAAACCAGCTCTATCATTTCTACTTGTTTGGGGCTCAGTTTCATCATCTGCTAAATGGGGAGAAAATGCCTACCTCATAACAGGGTGATGGGAATTGATGGAGAATCCAGGAGCTCTGGCACAGCCCAGGCATTGGGAAATGCTAGTTCCCTTTCTCCTGTGCTTTCTTTGAGTGCGAAGACTAGCCAGCTGTGCTCCCTGGGGACTCCCTTTCCACTCCAGCTTCCAACCTCTGAGTTCTTTTTCACAACTCTCTGTGCCAGCTCAAGAGATGGGGAAACTGAGACTCAGAGAGATCAGGGACTTGCTGAAAGTCAGGTGTGGAGTCAGAGGCTGAGTACAGACTGGAACCCAGGAGCTGGAACGCCTCCAGAGGCCTGGGCTTGGCAGGTGCCCAGCTCCTCCCCTCCCCTATTTCCCCATCTGGCCCTGGGAGTGCTGAGCCTGTGAACACAGCTATGTATATAGCATCAGCTAGGGCTCCTCCCGCACCACACACACACAGGCACACAGACACACGCAGACCCAGCCAACAGTGCTGGGTGCTTCCATGAAAGGCGTGTTTCCCTCCTGAGTCAGAGCAGACCCAGAACAGACAGCCTTTGGGCCTGGCTGGGCTGCAGTCCCAGAGCTCTAGGTGGCCCTGAGAGCCAGCCTCCTCCCTGCTGGAACCTCTGGGCAGCAGCCAGCACAGCTGCATCCCCTCAGCAGGGCCTGCACTGATAGGCCCACGTTGCATCAACTTGGCCTGTCTCTGGGCCTGCTCCGGCCACTACAGCCAATGAGGCCTGGCTGCGTGTACAGACCCCAACACTAGCCCAGCCTACCGCATCACCATCACCCTGCGGCTGCCTGGTCCTCCCTCAGCACTCTCAGCTAGGAGGAGGGGACTGCTGCTCCATCGCCTGTGGCCCCTCCCTCTGTGCCCCTGCTCCCACCAGTGGCCCTGCCAGCTCAGCCTTTGTTTCCCTTCCTTCCGGGAGGTGGCAGGGTCACCCCTTGGCACAGTGTGGACACATTTCTCCCTAGCCTCTTTCTTCTCAGCTTCTGATCCACATCTTTCACCTGTGGCATCTTTCAGCTACTCTCCTGTAACCGTGATTCCCAAATTGTCATCTCCAGGCGGGCGTTCTTTTCTGAGTGCCAGATTCATGGATGTGATAGCCTCCTGGGTGTCTCCTGTCTACAGAGCCCACCGGCTTCCCCCAGAGCTCACTGCCTTCCCCCACAGTTTCCACTGCAGGAAAAGGACCATTTGCCACCTGTTCACCAGGCCAGGCACCAGAGAGTCCTCCTTTCCCCTGTTCCCAGGCCCTCCGTGCCCAGCCCACCACCACTGGGCCCTCTCCAGCCCGAGGTCCCTGCCTGGTCCAGGCACCAGCACCTCTCTGCGGGTTTCCGAGCCATTCTCTCCTCTGGCCTCCCTCTCTCACTCTCCACGCAGCGGGCAGAGAATGCAAAAACGCAGGGTGACCTGTCACCAACTTCCACAGCTTTACTCACACATACCCCCTCCCATGGTGGCCTCTGTGGGGTCTCAAGCCTACTGGGCCCTCCGATGGTGGCCTCTGTGGGGTCTCAAGCCTACTGGGCCCTCCGATGGTGGCCTCTGTGGGGTCTCATGCCTACTGGGCCCTGGCTGTGTCACATGAAATCTTGCCAGGGTTTGGCTCTCTTTAGCCTGAGGCCTAGAGCCAGCAGGTCTGGGCTGGTGGGAAATGCCAGGCCCAGCCAGAGGGGCCCCAGCCCCAGCCCCCCACCTTCCCAGGCTTGCAGCACCACAGCCCTGAGCCCCAGGCCCAGCACCACCCATTCCCCAGCCACACCCCGGACAAGCCCCCTTCAGGCCGGAGCTTGACACCCTTCTGGGTGTCTCTTTTCTATTCACTTGATTGACTTTTTCTGGCTGACTATAAAAGTAATACATGCTATCAAAGGCAATTCAGAGAAGCAGAGAAAAGAAAATAAGGATAATAAATACTTCTATCTCCAAAGCTGAACACTACTAAACCATGTAAGAGCATTTCTTTCTAGCCTTTCTCTATGAATATTTTATATACCTATATATTTTGTATTAATTACATATAATACACATTCATTCAATAAAAAACCCCGACTGGGAACAGTGGCTCACACCTGTAATCCCAACACGTTGGGAGGCCAAGGCAGGTGGATCATGAGGTCTGGCGTTTGAGACCAGTCTGGGCAACTTGGTGAGACCCTGTCCCTACAAAATTAAAAAAATTAGCCAGGCTTGGTGGCATACACCTGTGGTCCCAGCTGCTTGGGAGGCTGAGGTGGGAGGATCACTTGAGCCCATGACATGGAGGCTGCAGTGAGCCGTGTTTGCATCACTGCACTCCAGCCTGGGTGACAGAGTGAGATTCTGTTTCAAAATAAATAGATAAATAACCCCTAATCTTTTAATACCAGAAACATTTTTTAAAAATTAAGCGAAAATTACCTGAAAACCAGCACGAACTTTTTGGCGCAATGTGAACATTGTTCCAGATATCTGTAGTTCTCCCATGGAATTTTCATAAACACGCTGTTTCATAAACGGCTTTATTTTTTATCCGGCAATCCACCAAGCGATCTCTCTGTGCCTGGGGATTACAGCAAGCTTTCCCCTTTGTGACATCTGCAACTCTTTCATCCCTTATTGACCTGCTCTCCAATTTTTTTGTGATTACAGACAAGACTCTGAAGAACATTCTTCTGCATATATCCATGCACATATTTTTAAGTCATTTCCTGAAGCAAAATTGCTACAAATTGATTTTTTTCCCAAAAGAACATGAATAATTTCAAAATGTGAAAATGTGTGAATAGGTAATGTGCACTCTGCACACTGCTCTTCCACGCTCACGCCGAATCAGTATCAGAACATAAAGAGCTTCCTGGCTTTTTGTTTTTTTCCAGCTTCCTGGTGTTCTCACCTCCTGTGGATGGACGATTAGGTTGTTTCCAATCTTTGCGATTACAAACAATGTTGCAGGGAATTATTCAATAACATATTTTTATTTAAAAGTGCCAACCGCCTTTTAGAAAGAGTGTACCAATTTCTCCTCCTGTCAGGAGTGTGTACAAATTCTTCTTGCTGTTTAAAATTAAATCCTACAAACTCTTCCAGACCCTGCTCATATCCCATGTTGCAGATGAGGAAATTGTGGTGCAGAGAGGTGCAGTGACTTTCCAAGGTCACCAGTGAATGGTGGCCAGGACCGATCCCAACACAGACTTCCTGACTCCCAGGCTGGGTTTCTCCTGCTTTTCCAGACTACTATCCCCTTCCTGTGCCTCCCCAGGGAAGTCGCCACTCCAGTCACAGCCCTTCATTAACCTTGTGTGTATGTGCAAGGTCGGGTGTGAGTTGAACTGACAGGACAGTGCTCAGAGGACAGAGCAGGAATGGTCAGAGGTGGTGTCTACGGGTTGTGCAGGATTTGACCATTGCTGAAGATGTGAGCAGAGGTGTGGAGTGGAGATCCCAAATCACTTAGTGTTCACAAAGTTCTCTCTTATTGTTGATTTTATCTGTGCTTCTCATCATTCTGCAGAGTATCAGTCCTATTTTACAGAAGGGGAATTTAGACCATGGGCACATAGCCAAGAAGTGGCAGACCTGGGGCAGGATCCCAGGTCCCCTAATCCCCAAGTGAGGGCATTTTGCAACCCATAACACAGCAGGGCTGCACCGGGCTGAAGCACAGTAGAGCTGGTTTGGTGGGGTAGTCGGGGGGTCAGAACTCAGGAATCCCCTTTGTTTTTCTTTGAAATGGAGTCTTACTCTGTTGCCCAGGCTGGAGTGTAGTGATACCACCTCGGCTCACTGCAACCTCCACCTCCCGGATTCAAGTGATTTTCCTGCCTCAGCCTCCCGAGTAGCTGGGATTACAGGCACCCGCCACCACGCCTGGCTAATTTTTGTATTTTTAGTAGAGACGGGGTTTCACTATGTTGGCCAGATTGGTCTCGAACTTCTGACCGCAAGTGATCTACCCACCTTGGCCTCCCGAAGTGCTGGAATTACAGGCATGAGCCACTGCACCTGGCAGGAGCACCTCTTCTGAGTGTCAGGGATGCTAAGACAAGGGAGGACAGCCCTGTAGCCCACCTGGGCATCACTATTGTTAGAAGCTCAGCAGCACCTAAGGGAGAGGAGAATAAGAAGGGAAAAGAAAGGCAGGGATGAAGTTAACACACGTCCTCCATCCCACCAGCCCTTCAGGCCTGGCCTTGCAGACACTGGAGCTGGTTCCATGGGTTGCCAGAGGAGGCCTGAGAGAGGGAAGCTGGGAGCCGGGGGCAGGGAAGCTGAGCCTATGTATATGTCAATACTTAGCAATCACTTCTGTAGGGGTTGGGGTTCATTTGGGCTGCTGGAGTTACACAGACATATTCGTACATGGATTGTGTGAAGGGCTGCTTGGGTGCCATGTGTGTGCCCCATGTGGGTGGGTGCACAGGCGTCTGTGTGTATAGCACGTCAGTGGGCTTGTGTCTCCTGGGTACTGTGTCAGGCATGTGGGTGAAGGCACTGGAGTTCCTATGCGGCTTTGCTCAGCATTAAGATTGCAGAGGGATGGGGGCGGGCCTGCTCTGGGAGGAGGAGGGGAGGAATCATGTGCTCACCCACCCCCACACTGACTAAATGCCCACCCTCCAGCGTGGCAGCCTGCAGGACAGCCCTTTTTGGATGGAAGGCCCTACGTTCCAAGAGAGAGAATCCGAGATTACAGAAATCGTGTTTTCCTGACTCATGCTTTGGGCTGAGAGTACATTCTTGGCTCCTGGACAGCATCCCACAGAAGAGCTGTCTACAGCCGCCCTGGCTTCCCAAGGGAGGGGCAGACCCTGGACTGGCTGCCGGAGATTTCTGGGCTCCAATTTTATCCCAATGTAAAAAGAAGGGGATTAAACTTCCTTCCTATTAACATTCTAAAATTAAAATCGAGACACTGTTGACAGTGCCCAGCACAGGGCCTGGGAGCAGCAAAATGCCCCATAAATGTCACTTCCTTCTCGTCCACTCCCTGCCTTCCCATGGACGTGCCATAAACAGACCTGATTCAAAACCCAGCTCTGACTCTGGCTTGCTGTGGGGCCCTGACCATGCCGCTTAGACTCCCTGATCCTCAGTTTCTTCCTGCTGAAAATAGGAACATTCTTCCTTACCTGAAAGGATTGAATATGATAGTAAATGTGACCGTGCTGCTGGTTTTGTCCTAGGATCCTATGGGGTGAAGACTGAATTAATCTAGCCCCTAGGGCCAAAGAAAGCTGTTTCTACAGGACCTGGCAGAACTGGGCCCACATCTCCTCCCCGCCCCACCGCCGTCATTAGAGGGTGCTGTGGGGGAAAGAGGGCTGGGAGTCCAGGGTCCAGCCCAGCTCCACCTCTGATTTGCTGTGTGACCTTGGGTAAATTCCTGCCTTCTCTGGGCCTCTGTTTTCCTTTCTGTATAGGGTGGATGCAGTTGGACTTGATAGTTTTCTACTTCCTGCTGCCCACACGTTTTGGGACTTAGGGACCTAGAGGATTTCCAGCCGGCCTCCATGTGCAGGGCAGCAGAGCCACTTCCTGCAGGGAAGCAAGGCACTGGAGGACTCCACAGGCGAAATGCTTGAGACCTGCTTATCAGAGTCTTCTCCCCCGCCCTCTAAAAGAGTGCTTTTCCCAGAAAGCTCTGCCTGGAATGTGGGGGAAGGGCCACAGTCAGTCTGGGCTGGGCTCAGAGCTAAGAATATTGTGGCAAAGGCTCTTGACTTTTGTGTGTGTGTGAGCTGATCATGGAAATTTAAAGGAGCCGTTGCCTTTCCTTCCTCAGGGAGGTTGTGCTAGGGGCACAGCAGACTCAGACAGCCACCTCTCATCTCCTGGCAGGCCATGCTTACTGGTGCCTCTTCCATACTGTCCCCTTGCTGGGAGCTGGGGACTCAGAGTGACAAGGAAAAGGCCCTGCCCTTCCAGTCTCCAGCGATATTCACTGACAAGACAGGATGATAACAGAGGTAATGCGGTGGCATAGGCCACAGAGGAGATTAGTGGGGGTCAGGGAGTCCAGCCAAGGGCCTTCAGACCCAGCCCTCCCTAGGCCTCAGCTCCCCTGTCTGTAAAGGTAGGTCCACTCGCTCTCCTGTGACCTCCCATGATTCTGGGTCTATCTAACAGCATGAGCCTCTGTTTATCCCTCGACAAAAGGGGACCGTCACCGCACTCTCAGCCTCCCCCTCAGGTGCTGGTGGGGCCTAAGAGAGTTAAGAAACCTAAGAGCGCAGAGGAAGGATGTCTCATTGGGATTTTGACATCTGAACCTGCAGCAAGCCCGGGCCACCCTCTCCATTCTGCAAGCACTGATGGGCACGCTTTGTTTCTGCCCTGTTCGCAGCTCACTGACCAAGTCACAAGGAAACCTGAGGGCCAATGTGGGGGTGGGGAGCCGAGAGTGGGGTCTGGCCTGGGACTCAGGAGGCCTCCTTGGATAAACAAGGATTTATCTTTTCTTTTTCTGTTTCTTTTTTTTGAGACGGAGTTTTCCCTCTTGTTGCCCAGACTGGAGTGCAATGGCACGATCTCGGCTCACAGCAACCTCCACCTCCCAGGTTCAAGTCATTCTCCTGCCTCAGCCTCCCAAGTAGCTGTGACTACAGGCATGGACCATCACATCTGGCAAATTTTTTGTATTTTTAGTAGAGACGGGGTTTCTCCATGTTGGTCAGGCTGGTCTTGAACACCTGACCTTAGGTGATCCACCCGCCTTGGCCTCCCAAAGTACTGGGATTACAGGCATGGCCACTGTGCCTGGCCTTTTTTTTTTGAGATGGAGTCTCTCTCTGTCAACCAGGCTGGAGTGCAGTGGCATGATCTCAGCTCACTGCAATCACCACCTCCCAGGTTCAAGTGATTCTGTCGCTGCAGCCTCCTGAGTAGCTGGGATTACAGGCACATACCACCACACCTGGCTAGTTTTCATATTTTTATTAGAGATGGTATTTCACCATTTTGGCCAGGCTGGTCTTAAACTCCTGACCTCCGGTGATCCACCCTTCTCGGCTTCCCAAAGTGCTGGGATTGCAGGCATGAGCCACCGTGCCTGGCCTAGGATTTATCTTTAAAAGCAATATACAGTTGAGGCAGGAGGAAGCACAAGAGAACCATGACAGGCACCTCAAAGAGATGGACACTATGCCAAGGCTGGGAGGTTTTGTTAATAATCAGACCTGTCCTGAAAAAGAATGAGGGGCTGCCTCTGAAGGAGGTAAACTCTCTCTTCTTAGAGGTGCTTGGGTGCTTGCCATTTTGGGATACTGAAGAGAGGGCTTCTGCCTGGGGCTGCAGACAGGAATCTCTGACCTCTGAGATGCCTTGCAGCTCTGAATCTTTAATACATTTATTCCAGAATCCTTCAACTCTGAGATTTTAACATGTTAAGAATCCTTAGCTGGATTCAGAGACTCCATGGGGGCTTTCAGTGGAAGTGATCTCTGATTGTTTTACCTTGAATCACAGAGTCTGAAGCTTTTGGGATCTGAGATTTCCCACAGTTCTTGTACTCAAAAGACTCTGAGCAGCAGCAGCCTACCCAGACAGAGAGGTCTGTCACATCCACCAGGCTTCCCCACAGGCACTAACGGAGGGCAGGGACCCAGGTGACTGACTCATTTGCTGGGTGCTGGGATTTTTTCCTCTCCAGGATCCAGGGATGCACCTAGAAGAAAGAAGATGCTCCACACAATTTGTTGAATGAATGAATGAAGAGTCCCTATCCTGTCCCTTCCTCTCCATACTGTTTCCATCCAAGGTCTATCATTAAACTACTAAAGAGGACTGGGTGTGTGGGGGGGTTGCTAAATAATCTGCCTCACTGAGCTCCCTACTAACCCACACATACCCCTCAGATGGACATCGCACGGGGCTAGGACTCAGGTATCAGCTGTGTCCTCAGCACCCAGAACAGTAATGAATACTCTAGCTTAACTCAGAGGTCAAGCGGCTATCAGTTTGCAAGGGTGGGGTAGGAATTGACAGTGAGACCTGAGGCCTGTGGGAGGGGTTGCAATAGGGAGAGGGCCAAGATGACAGGGATTGAGAAAGAGAGAGAGAGGGGGGAAAATAGCAAAGGATGACTTAACACCACATTTCACAGCCAAGGGAACAGAGGCCCAGAAAGGGAAAGTAACCTGCTTTGGGTCACACAGCACCTTGCTCAGTGGAGCCAGGTTTTTCTTCCTGTGCACCCCTGCAAGCCCAGCCAGACCACCTGACGTTCCCTAGGCTTCTCTGCCTCTATTACTCCAAGACTTGAACTTTCCCAGTGCCGGGCAGGGACCGGGGCTGGTCTGCTCCCTCTACCTCCGACCATCGCTGAGGTTGACATTTTTTTGGATGAACAAGCATGAAGAAAGGGCGCTGCCTTCCGAAGCCTGACAATCTCCCCTGAGAGGGAGAAGGGTGCACCCCGAACTCAATTATGTTTCACCTTGAAAATCGGGGAGAGTGGGGAGAAGGGGCGATGGCTTTGCTCGGGGCAAAGTCCCTGCGGGGAAAGGGGCGCCTGAAGGAATGTGCGATCAGGAGTGGGCTGGCTCGTGCAGAGAGCCTGGGGAGTGGTAGGAGACTCGTACTCCGAAGGACACGCTGGTCCCGGTGGGGACTCCCGGGGCCCTGCAGCCCGGGCCGCCGAGGGGGGCAGTAGGACCCAGGGGCCGGGAGGCGCCGGCAGAGGGAGGGGCCGGGGGCCGGGAAGGTTTGGGGGAGGTCTTTGGCTTTTTTTGACGGAGCTGGGGCGCCCTCCGGAAGCGTTTCCAACTTTCCAGAAGTTTCTCGGGACGGGCCGGAGGGGGTGGGGACTGCCATATATAGATACCGGGAGCGGGGGAGTGGGCGAAGAGTAGAATCGTGTCGCTGCTCGAGAGCGAGAGTCCCGTCCCGGCGCCCGCCCAGCCCGACCCAGGTGAGGGGCGGGGGACGCCCGCGTGCGGCCTGCGGGAGCGCCGAGCAATCCGGGGGTGCGCAAGGGAGTGAGAGGGGCGAGGGCACCCTGCCAAGGGTTGGGGGCCAAGCCAGAGCCTGCAAACTGGAGTTCCCGGCACTTTGGGGGCCGCTGGAGGGTTTGGAATCGGGAGCCCAGGGCTGGCTGGTGATGGAATCAGCTGAGGGCTAGGGCAGAGGTCCGAGCCAGGGTGGGAGCCCGTGCACTCGGAGGATTGGGGAAAAGCGCAGGGACCCTTAGAAGTTAGTGGTGGCAGAGACCTTTAGTAGGTGTAAAGGGGGCTGGGGGCTGAGAGCACAGCCTCTGCGGAAGCAAACGCAGGAGGAAGGAGATGGAGTCTGGCGCCTCTTCCATCAGGGACAGGGAGGACAGGCCGGCCTTGCAGTTCCAGGTCCCTTCCCTTCTGGGGTTGAGACCCAGGGGCAGCAGTGATTAGTGGCCCAGGCTCCTCACAGGCTTGCTGAGGGCATCTCAGCCTCCTGAAGGTAGTAGGGTGGTGGGAAAAGAGGTGAAATCGTCTTGACTCTCGGGGTCCGTGTCCTCTGATAGAAGTGGGCGACAGTGGCTCAATTTCTGATGAGCAGCTTGCAGCCTAGATGATGGCAGCCAAAAGGAAAGACTTGGCCAGCGAGGCTCCCTCCCCTCGGAAAAAGGGAGTGGGGGTCATTAGGGTCTGCTCAGCTCCGGGGATTAAGGGGCTGACTAGGAGGATTTGAGTCTCTCCTGCCCACTGCCACCGGGTTCTTGGAGTAACTGAAGGGTTTAAACTGCAGGATCTCACTTCCAGAGGCTGTGGCTCCCTGCCCCCCAGCTTAGAGACATTCCTGAGGTGGCTGGAGAGGAGGAAGGAGAATGAATGCACTTCCAGACTGGCGGAGAGTCCCAGCCCCTCCTCTTCCTGGTTCCCGGCTGGTCCCTCTGGGCTGCTGGGCCGGGATGGAGGCCTGGGGGAAAATGAGGGGGCTTTGGTTCAATGAAATTCTAGTCGGGGCCACACCCTCCTGCCTTCAGATGGTTTATGTACCCATCCCCCTTCCTGTCCCCTCCTTTGTCTCCTCTGTCACCGGGATTCCCAGCAGAGATTTTTTTTTTGTACTGGCTGTGTAACAGGACACCGATGCAGCCCTCAGGAGGGCCTCCGTGTGCTTCTGAGAGGAGGGAGCCCTGTGCTAGGAAGGCAGACCCCTGTTTATCCCGAGGGACCTGGGGTGGCCCCCTGCCCTGGCCTCAGTTTCTCCCATTGAACAGTGAGGTGATCGATCTCCAAGGTCCCTCGGGAACTGGTTGTTCCCTCTGCATCAGGGGCCTCCTCACCTCCTCTCCTCTGCCGGCTCCCATCCTCCTCACTCTTCTGTTTTTTTTCAGAATGAAAAAGGCAGGCATTGACCTCCCTCTGAGGCAGTTTCCAGGTACTTTAGACCCCTCAAGTTTTTGAGACCCTCTGATGGCCCCCGTCATCTCCTCCCCTGCCCTTCCAGACCCTGCTCAGTCCGGCTAGCTGCGGGCGCCACCCTGGCTAGGCAATCTTGTATTTTCTTTGTGGGACTCAGCTAACCTTGGCCCGAGGGCTGGCATTTCTCTGTGGCAAGATGGGCTGGGCTGTGGGAGGCTGGGCTGCTTGCAGTAACTTGCCTTCCTCCGTTCCTGCTGCTGGGTTTAACGGGGCCACCCTTCTCCCCAGCGGGCATCTCCCTTCAGGGATCCATGTGCAGATGGGAAAGGAACTAAGGCCAAAGAAGGCTCCTGGAGTTCCCTGGCTAATGCGTGGCACCCCTGGGACCTGAACCAGGCCTGCTTCCCAGGCTGGAAGCCCCCCTCTGCCGGCCGGTGGAGATAGTTCAGCCTCCTGCCTGCCACGTCACCACCAGAAGCTGGCGCTAAGCTGCTGCGGGCCTAGCCTAGCGGGCTGCCTGAAGAATCCCAAACCAGTTATTTGGAGCTTGCTTGGAAGCCCCTCCCAGTCCTTTGAGGTTCTGGCTGGTGGGGGGGGGGCTGTCAAGATGGTACCTGCCACGTGGCATGGCTGAGGGTGGGCTCTTCGGCTGCCTCCTCGGGGAAGGGAGGCTGGCGGCCTGTGCCGTGGTCTGAGCCCCAGCATCGCTGGTCTGGATCAGAGGTGGCTTTTGAGTACGGTGGCCATATGCCTATTGTCCTGGCAGAATAATTAGTAGTCCCCATTTTACTCTCATAAGTGTCGTTGTTTGTGCAATAAATTATATGATCGTACTGCCTTTGAGGCTCCAGTTCTGGCCGGGAAGGAGGCAGGGCTGGGAGAAAGGTGTCCTGGGGTGTATTCTAGGCCCCAAGATCCTCCCTTCATTTTAGCGCGAGACTCAGATTTCCCACTTCCTTCCAGGCATTTGTAGATCTCCGGGCCTTCCCTCCTCTCCCCACCTTGGGCCCTTTGCTTCTCTTGTACTGCACCTTCAAAGCTCTGAGGAGGGTGGCAGTCCCGGGAGATGGGGGAACCTGTTCAGGTTTTTGGGATGGCAACAGTAGAATCTTCACAGAAATCCAGTGCAGGCAGAGTCCTGAGGGTCTTCCACCAGGATCTCAAAAGCTCGGTCTTCTTCAAGGATGACCACGAGTCGGAATCCATCAGAGCAGTGGGATCGCAGCCTCCACCAGGGGTCCTTCTAGCCTTCCCTTTGCCCTGTCGTCTCTCCTGTGCATTGACGTAGAGGGGGATAATGGCTTGAAGCGAGAGAGGGAGTGTGGAAGTATCCCAGGAAGAGACTGTCCCAATTGGAGGCCCCAGAGAGGGGACTGGGGCTTGTCCTAGGGCCACTGCTACTGCTGGAGCTTGGGGAGAAGGCCTGAGGGCAACCCTGACTCAGTGGAGCAGGGGGCCTGTGTGGCTGTGGCTGTCAGATGGGAGAGCCGACTGGAGTCTGACGTGGCTTCAGCTGCCTTGGAGGCTGAGTGCACATCTGGCCAGCTTCTGGTGATGGGGGAGGGGGTCATTGCTCTATTGAGCTGTATGTGACTCACCCCCTTCCCTAGTATCCTGTCCTTGTGCTATGTCAGGAAGCCTCCTCTCCACCCCCACTGGGTCTTCAAAGGAGTCAGTTTCCCAGGAGCTTCTGTCCTGGGGATTTCCCATCTGCACTTGGGACACTGTGGGCAGATGGGCATGCCAAGCTCCTGCCCAGATAGAGGCCTTGGGCATGGAGACCTGGACCCTTCAGCTTGGAAAAGGGAGACTGAGGCCCAGTGGACACAGGACACACGCCTTCTCAAGGTTACCCTTGGGGCAGCAGAGCAGAGCGTCTGAGCTCTCCATTTAATGAGTGAACCAACCGGTGACTCATTAACATCCCAGAACAGAATGAAAGGCATGGGGGCGGGACAGCCCTCCAGCTCTGTCCCTCATTCCTTGCCCAGGCATCTGGGCTTCCTGCAGACTCTCAGCCCTAGCTGCTGCCTTTTCTCACTGGAAAAGGGCCCCTAGGGTCATATGAGATCAGGGCTGACCTGATGAGGATCCCAGGTCTGGCCAAGTGACCCTGTTTTAGCTTCATTCAGGAAGAGCTGAGGCTACTGTGTGCCAGGCACGGGGGATATAGTGGCAATCAGGTTGGCTAGATTTTCTGTCCTTCTGGAGGCCACAGCCTACTTAGGGGCAGAAATAGATATGTAATAAACACACAAAGTGGAAATGTTGGCTGGCTGGTGCAGGAAATCGATAAGGTGGTCTGGTGGTCACTGGCTGGGAGCCCTCCTTTGGGTGGGGACATCACAGAGGTCTCTGAGAGGCTGGCAGCCCTGAGAGGCTGGCAGCCCGGAGTGAGGTATGGGATTACTGGACTGTGGGCTCTCTTGCCCCCATCTCCAGCATACTTGTGGCAGCCAGAGGGCTGGGGTTGGTTGTTGGGGAGGAAGGCCATGGGCTTCAAGGCCACCCTGTCTGTGCAGCCCTCACAGGTCCACCTTGGTGCACGCACACCACCTCCCAGCCATGCGCTCCCTCCTGCTTCTCAGCGCTTTTTGCCTCCTGGCGGTGGCCCTGGCAGCCGAGGTGAAGAAACCTGCAGCCGCAGCAGCTCCTGGCACCACGGAGAGGCTGAGCCCCAAGGCGGCCACACTGGCTGAGCGCAGCGCCGGCCTGGCCTTCAGCCTGTACCAGGCCATGGCCAAGGACCAGGCGGTAGAGAACATCTTGGTGTCGCCCGTGGTGGTGGCATCGTCGCTGGGGCTCGTGTCGCTGGGTGGCAAGGCAACCACGGCGTCGCAGGCCAAGGCAGTGCTGAGCGCTGAGCAGCTGCGCGATGAGGAGGTGCACGCCGGCCTGGGCGAGCTGCTGCGCTCACTCAGCAACTCCACGGCGCGCAACGTGACCTGGAAGCTGGGCAGCCGCCTGTACGGACCCAGCTCAGTGAGCTTCGCTGATGACTTCGTGCGCAGCAGCAAGCAGCACTACAACTGCGAGCACTCCAAGATCAACTTCCGCGACAAGCGCAGCGCGCTGCAGTCCATCAACGAGTGGGCCGCGCAGACCACCGACGGCAAGCTGCCTGAGGTCACCAAGGACGTGGAGCGCACGGACGGCGCCCTGCTCGTCAACGCCATGTTCTTCAAGCGTGAGTCGGGGCCGCGCTCAGGGGTCCTCCTCCCCCTCTTCCTCCCAGGTCCCCCATACAAGACTTAGGACAGCATTCTGTGCACTCCATCCTTCACTGCCTCTCATTTATGCTGTAACGACCCAGGGAGTAGGACTGTCATTCAGCTTTTGGTACAGACTGGAAACTAGATTCAGAGACAGGTAGCAGAGTCTAAAGGAATGATTCAGGGAACTGAGACCCCAGAGGGACTCCATGGAATGTATTTCGACCAAATTTCTTCCAAGTGCTAGTCCTTGTATATCTTGGAATGAATAAAATTTTGTAACCCATTTAGCCTCAGTAGTGAGCTAGAGAAAGAACTTGAATTCTTTTTTATTTTTTATTTTTTGTTTTTATTTATTTATTTTTTTTTGAGACGGAGTTTCGCTGTTGTTGCCCAGACTGGAGTGCAATGGCGCGACCTCGGCTCACCGCAACCTCGGCTCACCGCAACCTCCGCCTCCTGGGTTCAAGCAATTCTCCTGCCTCAACCTCCCGAGTAGCTGGGACTACAGGCACGCACCATCATGCCCAGCTAATTTTTGTATTTTTAGTAGAGACGAGGTTTCACCTTGTTAACCAGGATGGTCTCGATCTCTTGACCTCGTGATCCACCTGCCTCGGCCTTCCAAAGAGCTGGGATTATAGGCATGAGCCACCGCGCCCGGCCTTGAATTCTTTTTTAAAAAATTATTTGTATTTTGAGATGGAGCCACTCTGTCACCCAGGATGGAGTGCAGTGGCACAATCATGGCCCACTGCAGCCTTGGACTCCCGAGTTCAAGCAATTCTCCTGCCTCAGCCTCCTGAGTAGCTGGGATTATAGGTGCCTACCACCATGCCCAGCTAATTTTTGTATTTTTAGTGGAGACAGAGTTTTGCCACATTGCCCAGGCTGGTCTCAAACTCCTGGCCTCAAGTGATCTGCCGGCCTCGGCCTCCCAAAGCCCTGGAATTACAGCCGTGAGCCACCGTGCCCAGCCAAGACCCAGAATCCTTAAAGCAACCTTGGGGACAGGCAGTGTCCTCCTTTCACAGTGAGGAAACTGAGGCCCAGAGAGGAGGAAGCAGAGCCAGGCCTCAGGCCCAGATGCCTCTGTCTTCAGTTGAAGACTAGATATGGGGTTAATCCATATTTTTGAGTACCTACATAGACAGACAGTACTATTTTCACAGTTTGCTGTGAGGATGAAGTAACTCTGGTTTTACAAATGAGACCAAACTAGGAGAGGTGAGGTCTCCCAGAGTCAGTGGCTGAGCTTGGACTGGAACACGGGTCTGACTGTGAGCAAGGCAGCATTCAGGCCACTCTCAGGCATTTTTTTTTTTTTTTTTGAGACGGAGTTTCGCTCTTGTTACCCAGGCGCAATGGTAACAATGTGCAATGGCGCGATCTCGGCTCACCGCAACCTCCGCCTCCTGGGTTCAGGCAATTCTCCTGCCTCAGCCTCCTGAGTAGCTGGGATTACAGGCACGCACCACCATGCCCAGCTAATTCTCAGGCATTTTTTGTTGTTATTTTCTGGTCATGGAGACAGAACTTGCAGAAAAAAAATGAAGAGTGGGCTGAGCTTAGTGGCTTACACTTGTAATCCTAGCACTTTGGGAGGCCAAGGAGGGTGAATCACATGAGTGCAGGAATTCAAGGCCTGCCTGGGTAAGATGGCGAAACCCCATCTCTACAAAAAATTAGCCAGGTGTGGTGGCACATGCTGGTAGTCCCAGCTACTCTGGAGGCTGAGGTAGGAGGATCGTTGGAGCCTGGTAATTCAAGGCTGCGGTGCGTCATGATTGCACCACTGCACTCCAGCTGGGGGACGGAGTGGGACCTTGTCTCAAAAAGAAAAAAAAATGACGGGTAGTTACGGGGCACTTCCTGCCCAGGGCACAACTGTCCCTCAGGTACCAGGCAGGGAAGAAAGCCCAGCTCAGGGCACATTTCCAAAATATCTGACAATTGCCAGAGCTGGGGGTGGCCATAGAGGTGACTGAGCTAGGGTGGAATTAATTCTCTGCCACGTGGGAGCAGCCAGGCAGTGACTGTAGGGAGCCACGTCCTCAGATGGCATGTCCTGGGGCCAAGATCCTTCCCAAAGCTAGGAACGTGGACTCCGTGGGCTAGGTACTCAGGGGGAGGGGGGCTACAGCTGGGCCCAAAAGAATGGAGCAAAGACCTGTGGCAGGGATAAATCAAGGGTCTGCATCTGGGGTGGCTGTGGGCTGTGATTGTGTCTGGGGGTGGCCACGTGTCTCTGACCCTGTGTTCTGCCCCAACTACAGCACACTGGGATGAGAAATTCCATCACAAGATGGTGGACAACCGTGGCTTCATGGTGACTCGTTCCTATACTGTGGGTGTCATGATGATGCACCGAACAGGTAGGTGCTGGGAGGAGCAGGGTGTCAAGGTGGGTGGGGGTCCAAGGGTACTTGGGGTCTGACTCACCCCTGCACACAGGGTGCTCAGTGTCCTCTCCGCTCCTTTCCCAGGCCTCTACAACTACTATGATGACGAGAAGGAAAAGCTGCAGATCGTGGAGATGCCCCTGGCCCACAAGCTCTCCAGCCTCATCATCCTCATGCCCCACCATGTGGAGCCCCTCGAGCGCCTTGAAAAGCTGCTAACCAAAGAACAGCTGAAGATCTGGATGGGGAAGATGCAGAAGAAGGCTGTTGCCATCTCCCTGCCCAAGGGTGTAGTGGAGGTGACCCATGACCTGCAGGTAAGGTGTGGCCCAGCCCTGGGGCCTGCAGGGCTTGGAGCCAGGGGGAGATCCCACTCACCAATTCAGCAGGTCTGTCCCGAGCCTCCCTGGATGTCCAGGCAGTGCTGGGCTCTGTGACGGGATAAGCTGGGGCAGGAGGTGTGGGCCCTGCCCTTGGGAAAATGACGATAATACCAGCAGCTAAATATAACGGAACACTTCCTGTAGGCTAGGCGTTCTTCTAAGCACTTTACATGTATTAAATTCTATTAATCCTCAAAACAACTTTATTAGATGGGACTATAAATTTGATCTTAGAGATGAGGAAACTGAGGCTCAGAAAGGTTAAGTAGCCTGTGCAAAGTCACACAGCTAGTAATTCAGACATCTTGCACCAGAGCTAACCCTCGGTCACTGCACTGCCTCTGAGGTCTGAAGTGCCCCCGGTTACAGGTTGTCCAAGCCGGAGGATTATCTACCATGCAATAATAAGACTGGTAGCTGTGGGTCTTCTAAGGTGGTCAGAAACTTAACACACATGCTCGAGATTCTCCCTCGCAACTACCCTGGGTGGTGGGCAGAGGCTCACAGAGAAACAGTAAGTAACTCCCTAAGGTTCCCCAGGCCCATAAGTGGCGGAGTTGCAATTAGACCTCAAGGTAAAAACATAATAGTGGCCTTTTTTGTCAATCAAGAGAGAGAGATTTTTTACTTATTCAAAACAGGAAACTTTTGTGTCATTCTTTCCTTAGATGCCACAAATGGTTCTCACGGGCAGAATCGATTCAGACTTACTGCCTGGAGAGCTTGGAGAGAGAAAGCTGGAGACGAAATGGGGCTTAGGCACCGAACCAGGGACAAATGGAGCTTGTCCTGGTCTGTGCTGTAGAAACTGGGAGTTCCTGGAGAGGAGTCACTCTCCCTCCTGGGCCTGGCCCTTATCCTTTCCCAGCCACTTCTCCAGTGGCTGTTGTCCCATCCCCTTCTCCCCTTGTTCCTCTGGTGTCTTCCTGGAACCCACAGTGGAGACAGCACCCCCCAGTCCATGGGGTAGATTGAGTTGGGAAATTCGAGGCGGATGACCTGTGCAAGGTCATCAGGGTGGGAAGAGCTGGGCCTACCTTGAATGCCTGTCTCAGGACCCCCTGGGTTTAGGACCTCAGGCCGTGCCAGGGAGGTGGAGGTTATCCTGCAGAATCCTGGGCCCTGGACGCTGCCATTCACTCAGCCCGCAGCCCTTTACTGTCATCTCTCCTGCACTGAGAGCCAGGGAGAGCCCTGGACATGGGCCCTGCCCTCAGGGAGCTCCAAGCCAAGTGCCAAGTGGGAGAGACAGGCAGCACCAGACTGGTAACAGGAAGGCCCAGTGAGGTACCACTCATCTTGTGGGCTTGGGAAGGCTTCCTGAAAGAAGCGGTTTCTTTTTTTTTTTTTGAGATGGAGTCTCACTCTGTAACCCAGGCTGGGGTACAGTGGCATGATCTTGGCTCACAGCAACCTCCGCCTCCTGGGTTCAAGCGATTCTCTTGCCTCAGCCTCCCGAGTAGCTGGGACTACAAGTGCCCGCCACTATGCCCAACTAATTTTTTGTATTTTTAGTAGAGACAGGGTTTCACCATGTTGGCCAGGCTGGTCTCGAACTCCTGACCTTGTGATTCACCCACCTTGGCCTCCCAAAGTGCTGGGATTATAGGCGTAAGCCACCACGCCTAGCCAAGAAGTGGTTTCTAAAGAGCCCTAATGGGAGACAGGATGGCCATCGAGGATATAATTTGCTCACTGAGGCCATCTGGAGAGTGGGGTGGGCGTGCCGAGGAATGTGGCTGGAGGCTGCCAGGTAGGCAGAGGTCATATGTGAAAGGGCTTATGATTGGCTTCCAAGAGCTGTGCAGAGCCGTGGAAAGGTGTGTGTGTTTTAACTTTACTATGGAATATTGGAAACATAAACTAAAAGTAGATTAGTATAATAACCCTCAAGTGTCTATCACCCAGCTTCAGGTATTATCAGCTCATGGCCAATAGTGATCCATCTCTACCCACCAATTCCCCTCTGCATCCGATTATTTTGAAGCAAATTCCAGGCGTCCTGTCACTCTGGAAAGGTTTTAAGCCCCAGAGTGATGTGGACATAGCTCCTTGATCAGTATTTCTCAAACTTGAGTATGCTAAGAAAGCACCTGGGGAGTTTGTGAGAAGGAATCCATGCCCACTCCCAGAGATTCTGACTCAGGGGGTCTGGGCTGGGGTCAGGACATGGGCATTCCAGATAAGCGCCTGGGTGGTGCCATGCTGCCTGTCCCTGCACTGTAGCTGGGCAGTGCGGGGGATACACTCTCTGTGCTGTAGACACTGGGAGTTCCTGGAGAGGGGTCACTGTCTCCCTCCCAGCCTGGTCCTGATCCTTCCCCAGCCCCTTCTCCAGTGGCTGTTGTCCCATCCCTGTCATCCAGGATTCAACTATTTTTCTGAGTCTCAGCTTCCTCATCTGTGAAGTGGGAATTAGAAGCCCTTGTAGGGTTGCAGTGAAAACTGAGAAAGCATGGTTTGAAGTGCCAAGCACCATGCGTGGCACACAGAAGGTGGCCAAGGAGGGGTTCTCTCCTCTCTGAGAAGCGGTCAGGGTGGTATGGGGTGGAGGATGTGAGGGTGGAGGAGCCTGGCATGCCATGGCCTCACCTGGTACACCCCCCTGTTCCCACAGAAACACCTGGCTGGGCTGGGCCTGACTGAGGCCATTGACAAGAACAAGGCAGACTTGTCACGCATGTCAGGCAAGAAGGACCTGTACCTGGCCAGCGTGTTCCATGCCACCGCCTTTGAGTTGGACACAGATGGCAATCCCTTTGACCAAGACATCTACGGGCGTGAGGAGCTGCGCAACCCCAAGCTGTTCTACGCCGACCACCCCTTCATCTTCCTGGTGCGGGACACCCAGAGCGGCTCCCTGCTGTTCATTGGGCGCCTGGTCCGGCCTAAGGGTGACAAGATGCGAGACGAGTTGTAGGGCCTCAGGGTGCACACAGGATGGCAGGAAGCAGCCGAAGGCTCCTGAGACACATGGGTGCTATTGGGGTTGGGGGGAGGTGAGGTACCAGCCTTGGATACTCCATGGGGTGGGGGTGGAAAAACAGACCAGGGTTCCCGTGTGCCCGAGCGGACCTTCCCAGCTAGAATTCACTCTGCTTGGACATGCGCCCCAGATACTATGATGCTGAGCCCAGAAACTCCACATCCTGTGGGACCTGGGCCATAGTCATCTTGCCTGCCCCCAGAGTCCCAGATCAAGCCTGCCTCAATCAGCGTTCATATTTATAGCCAAGTACCTTCTCACCTGTGAGACCAAATTGAGCTAGGTGGGTCAGCCAGCCCTCTTCTCCTGACACTAAAACACCTCGGCCGCCTCCCCAGCTCTATCCCAACCTCTCCCAACTACAAAACTAGGTGCTGCAGCCCCTGGGACCAGACACCCCCAGAATGACCTGGCCCCAGCGAGGCGGATCGAGAAAGAGCTCACAGGAGGGGCTTCTGGGCAGACTCTGGTCAAGAAGCATCGTGTCTGGGGTCGTGGGGATGAACTTTTTGTTTTTGTTTCTTCCTTTTTCAGTTCTTCAAAGATGGGGAGGGAAGGGGGAACATGAGCCTTTGTTGCTATCGAACCAAGAACTTATTTGTACAATTTTTTTTTCAATAAAACTTTTCCAATGAAATTTTGTTGGAGTGTGGAAGAAGATTGGATCAGGAGATTCTCACACCATTCTTCCCAGGGCACAAGGTCTCCTGTTAAGGCAGGCTGGATACTGACGGTTCATATCAGGCCCTGGAATGCTGGCAGATCACTGTGCAGACAGTGCCCAGTGGCAGGTGCACTCCATGCTGATCTGGGAAATGGTTCTGGCTCTGGCAGCCCTGGAGAAGTGGCTACAGGCCCTGAATGAGAGCACTGGAGCTGGAGCCAGTCTTCAGCCCGAAGGGATTTTTTATTTCTTTATTTCTTTATCCGTTTTTTTGTTTTTGTTTTTGTTTTTTTTGTGTGTGTGAGATGAAGTTTTGCTCTTATTGCCCAGGCTGAAGTGCAATGGTGCTATCTTGGCTCACCACAACCCCTGCCTCCCGGGTTCAAGCGATTCTCCTGCCTTAGCCTCCCAAGTAGCTGGGACTATAGTCATGTGCCACCACTCCTGGCTAATTTTGTATTTTTAGTAGAGATGGGGTTTCTCCATGTTGGTCAGGCTGGTCTTGAACTCCCGACCTCAGGTGATCTGCCCACCTCAGCCTCCCAGAGTGCTGGGATTACAAGCGTGAGCCACCGTGCCCGGCTCTTTACCCTTATTTTAGAGGTGGGTCTTGCTATGTTGCCCAGACTGGACTCAGGCTCTTGGGCTCAAGCGAACCTCCTCCTCAGCCTCCCGAGTAGCTGGGACTACAGGGAGGACTATGGGTATGAGCCAGGACTATGCCCAGCTTCCCTAGCCTTTCATTCTAAGCTAACTTATGCCACATCCAAAGCCACAGGTACAAATTCAGGCACACATTTAGTAAGTTGCCTGGCTTTAGGCTGGACTTTGGAAGGAAGGAGCTTGTGGGGATCCTTGCCCTTAGGTGGCCCAAAGTGTTGGATCTATAGCAGGGGAGGAGGCCCCCAACACAGTCCTCCATTTGGATGCCTCATGGTCCTTAGGGCTCCTGACACCATACCTCAGGGGGAGAGGATGGGGCCAGGGGCCAGAGAGGTGGAGGAGCAAAGGATACTGGGCTAGAGCCCTGTCTCTGCTGCCTGCTGCCACCTAACCTTGCGCAGGTCATTTTTCTCTCTGGGCACTTCCAGCTTTCTTCTGCCAAAGATTGTGACCTGGGGTTGTTGGTTCAGGGAGGGACCCCTTACCTGGCTGAGCAATCCCAACAGTAGCCACCAAGAGGTACATAAGTCCACAGAAGGGACAGCTGATTTACTCCTGTCATTGCCAGGACAGAGTTTCAGCAAGACTGCTGAGTCCCAGGACCTTTGTATGCTGTGGCTCAATCATTTAGCTCTCTCTCCTCAAGTGGGTTCGTCTAGAGGTGGAGACTTAGGGACAGGGACCAGGGTGCTCAGTGCTCACTGTGTTCCAGGCACCTGGATCATTTTGTTCCAGGTGTGTTATGCCTGTCCCCCTGCCCCAGGGCCTTTGCACTAGCTGTCCTTTCTGCCTGACAGGTAGTTCTAGATGTTTGCAGGGTTGCTATTTTTTATCCAGGATTCAGCTTAAATGTCTGCTCAGAGAGGCCTTCCCTGACTACCCCACATAACCAGTCCCTCTACCACCTCAGTTTCTCTACCTTGTTTCCTCACTTTACTGATGCCTTAGCACTATGAAATGACCCACTTACGACTTCCCTGCCTGCCTCCCCTCCTGGAATGGAAGCTCCATGAAGATAGGGTCTGTGGCTGTCTATCGCTATAAGTCCTGCACCTAGATTTAGCGTCATGCATATACAAGGCATTACAACATTTGCTGAGTGAAAGGGCTGTTCTAGAAGGGCCTTTTCCGGGGCTTTGGGAGTCCAGAGGAGGAAGCCATGACTGCCTAGGCAGGCGAAGAAAGGTTCCCAGGAGGAGGTGGCATGTGGGCTGCCTTAAAGGGGAAGTAGGCATTTCTGGATCAGAATGATGCTTTTAGTGAAACCAGCTGGTACTCCTTTGTGTTTTGCTCCTCCTGTGTTACAAGTACTTGATATGTACAATTTTATCCAAGCTTCCTCACAGCTTGGCTAGGTAGGGATTATCCCATTTTACAGGTGAGATAACAGGCTGAGAGGTTAAGTGAGCTGCCTGAGGCCCCACAGTCAGTGCGGGCAGAGCTGGGACTTGATCCTAATCGGTTGGGTAGTTGCTTCACTGCAGAGGAAGGGCAGGAGAGGCCTCCTGGAACCCAGGCCACCTGGCCCTGAAGTTCAGCCTGTGACAGCTCCCACACCAAGTGGGAATGGGCAGTGATAGGCCAGGCTTGGGTGTGGGGGCCACCAAGGGAACTGCCCAAAGGGGACCTTGAGGCCACACTCCTCCCTCCCGACTCAGGTGAGGCGGGGGATAAGAGGTCTGTGCTGTTGCATCTCAAACACCCCCGTCAGTGAGGACTGGGGTTGCTGGTGTGGGAGCAGCAGTGCAGGTGGCAGAGGTGGGTGACTTAGGGGTGGGGTGGGGGCTAGAGGTTGGGCAAGCCAGTGATGCTGCCCTGTGGCCCATCACAGCCCTGTGTAGAGCTTTCCTGCCACCTGGAGGCCATTGGAGGGATCACCCTGTCAGTCTCACCTTGGTGCTTCTTAAAGACTTGAGAAATAACAAGCCTGTTGGATTGTGTGGGTCCCAGATGTGGATGCAAGTGGGGAGATGCGGATTTGCCTTCTCCTGAGTGCCTACTGTGTGCCCGGCACTGCCATGTATGATTTCATTTAATTTTCTTTCTTTCTTTCTTTTCTTTTTTTTTTTTTTGATACAGAGTCTCCATCTGTTGCCCAGGCTGGAGTGCGGTGGTATGATCTTAGATCATTGCAACCTCCGCCTCCTGAGTTCAAGCGATTCTCCTGCCTCAGGCTCCTGAGTAGCTGGGATTACAGGTGTGCACCACCATAGCCAGCTAATTTTTGTATTTTTAGTAGAGACGGGGTTTCACCATGTTGGTCAGGCTGGTCTCGAACTCCTGACCTCATGATCCGCCTGCCTTGGCCTCCCAAAATGCTGGGATTATAGGCGTGAGCCACTGCGCCTGGCCAATTCCATTTAATTTTCAGACTTCTGTAGCTATTCCTACCCCATGTTATGGTCAAGAAAACTGGGGCTCAGAGGTAAAGTGGCCAGCTCAAGGCCACTCAGCAGTCCAATAGCAGAGCTTGGCCCACATGGAAACCCAGGTCTCCTGGCTGTGGAGGAAGAAGAAGTTACTGACGTGTGTGAGTTCCATACTTCACAGTTTGCAGGGAGCAGTCACCCATCTTTGCCCCTGCAGTATGGGGCTTGTTGTCCTCCTGACACTCCAGCTGTGGCCTCTGCGAGAGCATGCCTTTGTCTGCCTGTGTCCTGCTGCATCCCCGCACCTAGCACAACGCCCGGCACACAGGAGGTGCCTAATAAATGCTCATTCTAAGGAAGCAGTCCAGAGGGAGCTGTGGTGTTTAGCAGCAGAGGTGTTGGAGCCTGATAGACCTGATGGGTGTCCCAGCTCTGCCACTCCCTAGCTGTGTGACCTTGGGTCAGTTACTTACCTTCTCTGAGCTTCAGTTTCCTCAGTAGTAAGGTGGAAATGATAACAGTACTTACCTCATAAGCTTGTGGTGAAAGTTAAATGAGGTAATCTATGGTACTTGGCAAACACATAACCAATAATTATTATTAATAGTTACTAATAAGAGAAGGTAGTGACTCAAGATCATACAGCAGAGCTGGGATTTGAGCCCACCTCTCTGCAGCTGTGACAAGTCTGATCCTTTCCATGATGCCACAGTGCCTCGGGTGCAGGAGGGGCTGAAGTATCAGGGGAGACTCCTGGAAGAAGGGGCTAGAGCCGGATGGCAAGAGGGAAAGAGGCATTCCAGATGAGAGGAACAGCTGGAATAGAGGTGCAGCAGTTGAGATGGGCAGGGTGACCCTGGAGAACAGGGAAGGGGCCGGTGAGGAGGGTGGAAGTAGGAGGCAGAGGATGGAACTGCTATGTGATAAGGCACACAGCGGGTCAGGGACTGTTCTTAGAGGCAGGGCAGATGGCCCTCACCACTCAACCCCTCCCAGTTTCCCAGTCCTCTGTCCTGCCACTCCCGCTCCCTCTGCAGCCCCTCTCAATTCTCACCATCTCCCTTTCTGTTTGCCCATGCTGTCTCCTCTGCCTGGTCCCAGGCCTCTCCCATCTCTGCCTGTTGAGTCCTCCACATCCTTGAAGACCTATTTCAAAGGGTACCACCACCCCCAGGGAACCTTCCAGGCCCCTAGTCAGAAGTGTGACAGCACACACAGCAGTATCCCTCCAGGTGCCCTGGAGACACACCATCCTTCATGCATTTTGCTACCATCTTTCTTCCGTGTTCTCAATGTGACTTTTCTCAGTCTACTCAGCTCTACCACGTGGTCGTCTCCAGCGTCCCATCCCTCGGGGGCACCCAGTTCACACTGACCCACCTGGCTGCTCCAGCAAGAATAATGAAGTGACTTTGTATTTAAAAGACGCACACTGAGAAGTGGACAGCTCTTTTCCTTTCTTTTTTTCCATGTCATTTCTCCATTTACCCACTCTTGGTATAAGCAGAGGTCAAAAGCTCAGCAGGGAGACTCAGGAGAGGAGGGTGCGCTGAGCCACATTTTCTGACTTTTTTTTTTTTTTTTTTGAGACAGAGTTTTGCTCTGTCACCAGGCTGGAGTGCAGTGGCGCAATCTCGGCTTACTTCCAGGTTCAAGCGAGTCTCTTGCCTCAGCCTCCAGAGTAACTGGGACTACAGGCATGCATCACCATGCCCAGCTAATTTTTGTATTTTTAGTAGAGACAGAGTTTCACCACGTTCGCCAGGATGGTCTCCATCTCTTGACCTGGTGATCCGCCCACGTCGGCCTCCCAAAGTGCTGGGATTACAGGGGTGAGCCACCACGCCCAGCCTTCTGACTTCTTAAAACATGAATTTGATGCTGCCGTTGCCAAACTACATTGTCAATTTATCAACTGAATTCACAGTACTGCTTTGTCTCAGGTGAAACTTAGGGCACTGACCTCGATGAGGATGAGACAGTGGTCATATGGAAAGAGTTGGGCAATTTAGAGGCCTCCCCCACCAGCCCCTACTCCACAGCACCTCCTTGTGGCAGAAGCAGTCCCTGCTCCTCCACCTGTGGAGGCTCCTGCCGCCCTGCCTGAAGACCTTGCAACGACCTTGTCTTGGAAGTTACCCTGCAGTGTTTTAGTTATTTATTGCTGAGTAACAGGCGTCCACATGTAGTGACTTAATTGTCTGGGTTTGCTCAGATGACTGCAATCACTGGATGCTGGGCTCAGCTGGGATAGCTGGGTTGGCTGATGCTGAGTCTCTGTCCACAATGTCCTTCTTCCTGGTTTCTTCATGGCGTGGCGGCCTCAGGATTCTGGGAGAATGGAGGCCAGAGCTAACCATCTGAGGCCTGGGCTCTGCAGCCTGCATCATGTCACTTATACATCATCCTGGTTAAAGCTAGTCATGAGGCCAGTCCAGATTCAAGGGGTGAAAACTAGACTCTGCTTCTGGAGCAAAATATGGTGGGCATCTGTCACCTAAGGGGAGGCCAGTTCTCTTCATGTCCGAGTCACATTGTCTCCAGCCCCGTAATGGGTTAGATCCTTGCCTGCCTAATTCCCGAGTCAAGTCTGGGAGGAGGCAGCACACACATCAAAAGAACTGTAAGATTTTGCTAACTTACATCAGCAAAAATCTGGATAATATATGAGAATGTTTTCTATGGGTGCTAGTCTAGGGAGGGAGGAATATGATTTTCACTGGGCTGAACTTATTAATATAGGTACATTTACCTGAGATTCTATATTCAATGTGCTGGTGTGAGCAGCTAGGAGTGGTTTTGTTTGCTTAGTTTGGAGTGGCCTGTGCTAACTGAAATTGAGATGCCAGAAGTTCCTTGTTTAATATAGAAGGTGCAATCCAAAGACTAAGGGAGGTAGGAATGTTGAGGTGACTGTTCCCATGTGACCCATTCACTCTCCTTGGCTAAGCTCCACATGCCTAACTTCCTCTTGTAGAGCCTGGAAGACACTCCCTTCACCAAGGCACCCAGAAACACATGGGTGAGGGGAGCACTTTTGAAGTGTGATGCAGCACTTGTTCTCTGTGGGTGGGGCGTACTGCTGGGAGATGCTATCATAGAAACGGAGGCCATGAATTCAATGGAAATGATGGGACCCCAGGGGAGCAGAGGGCAAGCAGCCCTCGACTGCCTAGGAAATCAGACCTCAGGTGGCAATCAGCATGTTCTGACCACTGATGTCTTCAGCAAAGGCTGATCAATCAAGGGCCAAATTGGACCAAGGAGACCAAACAGATGGGCAGCCTTTAAGGTCCTCCTAATCTCGTTTATTTTTTTGTTTTGTTTTTTTTGAGATGGAGTCTTGCTCTGTCGCCCAGGCTGGAGTGCAATGGCATGATCTTGGCTCACTGCAACCTCCACTTCTGGGGTTCAAGCAATACTCCTGCCTCAGTCTCCCAAGTAGCTGGGATTACAGGCATGTGCTACTATGCCCAGTGAATTTTTGTATTATTAGTAGAGACAGGGTTTCATCATGTTGGCCGGGCTGGTCTTGAACTCCTAATCTCAAGTGATCCACCCACCTCAGCCTCCCAAAGTGCTGAGATTACAGGCATGAGCCACCATGCCCAGCTCCCCTTAATCTCTATAACAGAAACAACAAAACAAAACAACCAACAAACGGACAAACACAAACCCTCCAGAGCTGGCAAGTGGAAGCCTGACTTGAGCCACGAGATCTCAACTTCTCACCCAAAGTCCCTAGAATGAAAGAGAGGCTGGTACCCTTCAGGAAAGCCCCTTCAATAGCACCAGAGATACGTACTGTGAGTCATTCTTTCAGCCTTCTGCAAAAGGTCCTGGGCCATTCACCAGAGAATTGTGCTCTGTGAAAGGAAAATACTCAGATGTTTCAGGGATTAGTGGATGTTAAGTCTATTTAATGTTAAGTCTATTTAATGTTAATTCCTGAAGACACAGAAAGTTGCTATGTAAAGGCTCAGATGGGTCAGGTAATAATTGGAGTTTTGACACAAGTGCAGTGGGACGCTGAACCCATTCTGCAATTATTATTATTATTTTTGACTTGCATGATATATAATTGGAATTACAGGTAGAATTCACATATGAGCCTCCAGACCTGTGGAATAAAGGTCATTATGGCAAAATGATCAAGTGGAAGCCCCTCAAACTCCCCCTTCTTACCAGAATAATACGTCAATAATAAACTCTGGGGAATCACAGGAACTTGTGCCGCCATCAAAGACTTGAAAGATGCAGCGGTGACTTCTGTCACACTTCCTTTAACTCATCTATTTGGTCTGTGCAAAAGGCACGGGTCTTGGAGAATGACAGTGCATTACCATAAGCTTATTCAGGTGGCAAGTTCAGTTGCAGATGCTATTATTTATTCCAGGTGTGGTCTTTTTATGGGAACTATAATTTTTTTTGTCACTTGATGTGAAACTATCTGATAAATTATTTTTCTTGTGCTCTATAGACAGTCCCCTTAGCAGTTTTCTTTCTCTTGGCAGGGCTAGCTGTACACCTTTCTCATCTTGTCCTGAAACTCCTCCAGTCTCTGGTTTTCTGTTGAAGTTTTCAAGTTCTGGTTTTCTGTCTATGTGGATTTTGATCATCCTTCTGAATCATAGGCCATTATATTTGTCCACTATATTGATGATACTATGTTGCTAGGATTGGGAGAGAGAGAAGCAGTGGGTATTCAGATGCATCAGTAAGACACAAGTCTGTCTGAGAATGGAAAGTGAATCCCATGACAACATAGGGGCCTGCCACTCAAGTGAAGTTCCTGCGTGATCAGTGTTCTGGATCATGCAGGGAAAGACGCTGCAAAGTGGAAGATAACTTGCTGGGCTTTCTGTCTCTTGCTGGTAATAAGCACAACGCTTCTTGGGCTTCTATGTATTTTAGAGGCAACATGTATTGGTGTGTTTCTCTGATCCTTATGTTACTGAGTAACCTTTAAGGCTGCCAGGTTGGAGTGGGGCCCAGAGAAAAGGAAGGTTTCCAGGTGGTCCAGGATGAAAGGCAAGCAGTTCTGCCACACAGCCCTGGTAGCCCAGCTGATCCCAAAGTGGTTCAAGCGTCGGCAGCAGATGGAACGGTATTTGAACCCATGGCAAACTCTGATAGGAGAATCACAGTGGAGCATCTATGATTTAGGACTGAAGTCTGGTGCTCCGAGGAAGCAGTTTTCCTCCTTTTGAGGAAGGGCTCTTGGCTCACTGCTAGCTGACAATGGTCCCAGCTGACAGTGGTCCCAGCGTGGGAGGCACCAAGGGATCGTGAAGGTAATTAATGCCTGTACACACAATGTGCTCTTTTCTTAGGGATACTTGGGGTATATGTGCTCAGTGATTGCTAAATGAGATGTTAGTAAATTATGTATCAGGTATGAAAACACACTTGATTTCTCTCCTTTTTTTTATTGCATTTTGAGTTTTGGGGTACATGTGAAGAACACGCAAGATTGTTGCATAGGTACACACATGGCAGCGTGATTTGCTGCCTTCCTCCCCTTCACCTGTATCTGGCATTTCTCCCCATGCTATCTCTCCCTAACTCCCCACCCCCCACTGTCCCTACCCTATTCCCCCCAACAGACCCCAGTGTGTGATGTTCCCCTCCCTGTGTCCATGTGTTCTCACTGTTCAACACCCGCCTATGAGTGGATTTCTCTCCTTTCTTATTCCTTTTCACTGAAATCGGGCTTCTGTTTCTTCCACTCCAGAGAGTCTGCAATTGCAAAGATCAGTGATCTCTTCATTGCTACTTTAAAAAAAATTAATTTCATACCTAGGGAAAAAATTCCAACATACACACAATTATATAATAGTACGCATCACAAAACTTCAATATGCAATGACATTTTCCCCATGTCTTTCAATGGACTCTAAATCCATATTGTAGGGAAGCCATTATGATCTCTAACCTGGCTACTTCATCCTTGACGCCTTCCCAAAGGTGACTTTCCTTTCTAGATTTCCTCTGACTCCTCTGCTGCTTTAGGGGTCAAACCTCCACTTTGGGGTTCCTTCCTCTGCCTGTCCCCTGAATGTGGGTGTTTCCCAGCGCTCTGTCCTGACCCCATCTGTCTCTCACTTTCCACACTCTTGCTGGGTAAACTCGCCCTCTCTCATGGCCTTTTTACCTTCTGTGGGCTGGTGATGCTCAATGAGGTCTCCATCTCCGCCTTCAGCCCAGACCCTTTTCCCAGGCTCAGATCACCATGTCCAGACATCTCCTGGACACCAAAATTGAGTCCATCCTCCTGCCAAACAAGCTGTTTCCTGGATTCCCATTCATCCACACAATAATAAATATCTACTCATATTTATTAGATACCAGTTGGTATGTAAGAAAAAAATGTAAGATTGGGAACAATCCAAATAAATTACTACTACATGAAAAAGACGGGCAATAACAAGTGCTAGTGAGGATGTGGAGAAATCGGAAACCTCTTACACTGCAGGTGGGAATGTAAAATGCTGGTGTCCTGGCCCACCCAGAACCAGAATCCAGCCCATAGAGGATGTTTGTCATTGTCCCCCCACTGCCCCAAGAGGTGGGCTCTTGAGCACAGTGGAATCATCAGAGCTCACTGCAGGTTTAAGCTCCTGGGCTCAAGCCTCAGTCTCCCAAGTAGCTGGAACTACAGGCATGCACCACCACATCCAGCAGAGGATTGAACTGATGGCCCAAGGTGGAGAGAGAATGAAAGTTCAGATGCTCTGATGGATGAGGGGTGGAGTTGCTTGCCTATGGGAATGAAGGTGTGCAGAAAGGGCCAAGTGTCTGCAGGCTGGGTTGCAGGGTCTGTGAGGGATGGGCTCAGATGCTGAGCCTGCAGGAGTGCCTGGGCAAACTGCACAGAAATACCACAACCTGGGCAGTCTTTGGGAGCTCCCCAGCTAAGCCCTAGGGAGAGGGAGAGGGGCTGCCAGCGCCCCCTGGCTTGGGCCTAGGGAGGCCACAGTGATTCTTCTTAGGATGGCTTGAGCCTCCTGGAATTGTGACCAGCCCCAAAGACAGGATGAGGCTCCAGGAAAATGACTAATATCAGATTTCCTGCTAAGCCTGGCAATGAGAGGAGGGGGCTCCCAGTGTATTTAACGAGATTTACCAAAATAAAGACATGGCATTCCTTACACCCGAGTGCCATGTTGTGATGCATAGGCTGAATTACAAATTGCAAGATGTATGAGGTAAGAAGGGGTAACCATATAGACAGAGAAAAGTGGGCATATTTGCTATTTAGCAGGAGGAGCAGACAGGTCTTAGTGAGGGACTGGAAGCGGAGGGTCGAAGATTGGTACTAAAAAAGGATTTCCCGGTTTCTGGCTGAGAACTGGGTCAACCCGAGTGCCTTCCCACCCCTTCCTCTAGACCACCCACCCACCCTGCAGCAGACTCCCGAAAGTGTCGCTCTGGTCCGACGTGGCACTAGTCTCTTGTCCACACAGACCGCCTCCCCTCACCCATTACTCCTATTATGTTAGGAGTAACGTCGCGGCCTTTCCCCAGACCAGCCTCGGGGGCTCCAACGAGACCTCCGCCCAGCTCCCGGAAAGGGTCTTCCAGCCAGGCCTTTCAGCGGCCCCAGGCGGGCAGGCGGAGCCCAGGCTCTGCGCCTCGCAGGTCCCAGGGCCTCTTTCGCCCACCCTCGCCAGGGCACCGTCTTTCCCACCGGCCCGATCCAGCTTCCCGAGGTCCCGCGGGGCCAGGGTGCCCAGGCGGCGGAGCTAGAGCCTGGGGTGGGGCAGTGGTGAGCCTGCGGGCGGGGATTGCGCGCGTGCGCGGGGCCGGGGTGGGGCTGCTGTTGTTGAGCCGAGAACCCGGGTAGCCGGGCTCTGTGGGCGGAGACGCCCTCCCGAGCCTGGGCATCTTCGGGGTGGGGCTCTCGGGTCCGGCCACCGGGTTTCAGGCGTGGGCCGCGCCCCTGGGCCAGACGGGAAGCCTTCCCTTTCCGCGCCGCCTCCGCGCCGTCCTCTCCCCTCCCCGGGCGGCTGCAGCGGGGCGCAGGAGCCTGCGGCCTGCGCTGGTGTTGTGGTCGCCCCTGCTTCGTGAGGCCCCGCAGCGGGGAGGGAGAAAGAGAGGAGGGAGGAGAGGGGTGAGGGGGAGGGGGAGGGGTTCTCAGTTTTTTCTGGGCGATTCTCTTCTGACATCTTAAGTCCCCAACGCTTGGAACTGGGCCCACTTCTCTTTCCATTCTGACACTCTCTGAGGGAGCGCAGCCTGGTATGTGGGTCAGAGGAAGGACTGGGAGGAGGTGGAAGGTGTCCACACGCAATTTTTTTTCTTTTTTTTGAGACTGAGTCTCGCTCTATTGCTGAGGCTGGAGTCCAGTGGCAAGATCTTGGCTCACTGCAATCTCTGCCTCCCAGGTTCAAGCGATTCTCGTGCCTCAGCCTCCCGAGTAGCTGTAATTGCAGGCGCCGGCCACTACGTCCAGCTAATTTTTGAATTTTTAGTAGAGTTGGGGTTTCTTCATGTTGGCCAGGCTGGTCTTGACTTCCTGACCTCAAATAATCCACCCGCCTGGGCTTCCCAAGTAGCTGGGATTATAGGCTCGAGCCAGCCAGCACAGCCTCTGTACCCAATTCTTTGGCTTCAATGTGACCTTGTCTTACCTTCAGGTCCCTGACTATTGGAGCTCACATGGCACAAGCTCTGAGGGCTAGTTTTGTGTTGGGCCAAAAAAGCCAACCTCACTGTGAACAAACCTCTCTCTCTCTCTCTCTCTCTCTCTCTCTGTGTGTGTGTGTGTGTGTGTGTGTGCGTGTGTGTGTGTGTGTGTGTGTGTGTAGGCAGGCTTGGGGCCAGTTGGATGGGGAAGGCTTGCTTAGAAAATTAGACTCTTGAGGGGTCCTCAGTACTGTACTTCCTCTGATGATTTTCCTGTAAGAACTGAGCTGAGCTCCTTTGAAAGGGGTAGCAGTATTCCTTGGGAGCCAGCTTTGGTGGGGGCAATAGGTGGAGCCTAGCTCCTTAGGGCTCTGGGGTTTGAAAGGGAGGCTACCACATGGTCTTGTGGCCCACGCCAGTAGCATCCCGGCAGGACCCATCTCTGACTGAGGCTGAGCCTGGGGCCGCTGGCAGCTCCCAGCTTTCCTCTCCACAGCCTGGGTGTGGCTGTTCCTCAGCCTGTCAGCACCACATTCACAGCCACAGGACTGGCCCCCACTCCCCCTAACATCCTGGAATTCAGAAAATGGATCACCCCTGCCTCATCCCAGTTTTCCACCCCAGAGACCTGCCATACCCTTGGTCAAGTCCTCATGCAAACCAGATTCCTTTCATTCAAGGACTTCCGGAGGGAGGATTACCCAGTCCTCAGCGACACCCGTGCTGCCCTGTCTGGACTGCTTAGACCCCATCAGAACTCCACAGCCGCTTTCTCCGGGAAGTCTTCCTGGCCACCCTCACCAGGTGTTTTCTCCTCATTGTCTTCTCAAAGCCAGGCCTTGACTTGTCCTAGGGCCTCATCCCATACCACATTTTATTGTCATAATATTCTTTCCCATAGTGACTGACCCAGTCCTCAGCACTGAGCCTGGCACAAAGTGCATGCTAAGGACAAGCTTGCTGCACAGATAAGTGAATGGGGACTTCAGATGTGTGTGTGTGTACACATTTTTTTTTTTTTTAAGACCGCTCTTTTGCCCAGGCTGGAGCCAGGCTGGAGTGCAGTGGCCGATCTTGACTCACTGCAACCTCCACCTCCTAGATTCAAGCAATTCTCCATCCTCAGCCTCCTGAGTAGTTGGGATTATAGGTGCCTGCCACCACACCTGGTTAATTTTTTTTATTTTTAGTAGAGACAGGGTTTTACCATGTTGGCCAGACTGGTCTTAAACTCCTGACCTCAGGCGATCCACCCACCTCGGCCTCCCAAAGTGCTGGGATTACAGGCATGAGCTACCACTCCTGGCCCTAGGCATATTTTTAAGAAGGTCCCTGGTTGAGCTGTCATAGATATTGAGTGAGGATCAGCAGATGTTAGGATCTACAGTGTCCTGAGACCTGTGATCAGAGGCCTGGTTTCCTCAAGAAGTGTGACCCCTATATGAGCTTTAAGGCTGAGCTCTTGGCAAACAACTGTCATCCAGAATTCCCCTGGGCCAGGTCAGTCCCTGTTCTTGTTTCATCTTCAGGCTTCAATTCAGCCACCCAGAGCTCAGCCTGCTGGGATCTGGCACCTCCTGTGAGGCTGTCATGGTATCTGACCCTTGCCTTATCCTGCCCACCTCTGTGATGGGGTCCTGTTTCAACCTGGCATTGCCTACCCATTCCCATCCAACGCTGACAACTCACAGGACCCCTCTGGTCCATATGGGTGAATGCAGAGCCTGACGTGCCCACTTTTGAATGTAATGGCATGCACACCTATTCACACAAATGCACCCCTGTCCAACAGAGCCAGAGAGAAACATTGCTGAGCCAGAGGGACCACTTTTATTAGATTCCAGCAAGACTACTGTACATGTTTCATGCAGATTAAATATGTGTCTTCACTGCCCCTGGGAGGGGAGCACTCTCACTGTCAGCTCCTTCATTGGCATGTCAAGGGGTGAGTATCAAGGGGAGCTCTCAATGTATTCCGTATGGGGGACAGTGGGGATCATGACTCGGGGTAGGGGTGAGACACTAGGTAGCTGAGGGTCCCTGGGACCTTGAGTCTTCAGAGGTTCAGGGACTGCAGGACCTTGGTCCTTTGCTGGTGCTGGCACCAGAGGATCTTGATCCTTCAGAGGCACCGGGATTATAGGAACTTGATTCTTCAGAGGTTCAGGGACTATAGGACCTTGATTCTTTGGAGGCTGTAGGACCATGGACCCTTGATCCTTAACTAGTACTGGGAGAATGGGGTCTTGATTCTTCACAGACTCGGGGACCACAGGACCTTGATTCTTTACAGGTGCCACAACTGCAGAATCGTGAACCTTTGCATGCTCTGGGACCACAACATCTCGATCCTTGACTGGCCCTGAGACCATGGAACCTTGATTCTTTATAAGCTCAGAGACCATGGAACCTTGATTCTTTATGGGTGCTGTGACTATAGGACCTTGATCCTTTAGATGCTCTGGGACCATGGGACCTTGATCCTTGATAGGTGCTGAGACCATAGGACCTTGATCCTTGAAAGGTGCTGAGACCATGGGACCTTGATCCTTGACAGGTGCTGAGACCATGGGACCTTGATCCTTGACAGGTGCTGAGACCATGGGACCTTGATCCTTGACAGGTGCTGAGACCATGGGATCTTGATCCTTGACAGGTGCTGAGACCATGGGACCTTGATCCTTGACAGGTGCTAGGATCATGGGACCTTGATCCTTGACAGGTGCTGGGACCACAGGAGCTTGATTCTTCACAGGCTCAGGAACCCTAGGACTTTGATCCTTCAGAGACTCTGATACTACAGAATCTTGATCCTTAGCTCTTGCTGGAACCATAGGACTTTGATTCTTTGGAGGAACTGGGACCGAGGGACCTTGGTCCTTGACTGGTGCTGAGATAACAGGGCTTTCATTCTTTAAAGGCTCAGGGACCACGTGATCTTGATCCTTGACTGGTAACAGGATCATGGGACCTAGATCCTTCGGAGGCCCTGGGACCACAGAACCTTGCTTCTTCAGAGGCTCTTGGACCATAGGACCTTGACCTTTCAGAAGGCCTGGGACCACAGAACCTTGATCCTTGTCTGGCTCTGTGGCTACAGGACCTTGATTCTTACTTGAATCACTGACGCGTTGACCCAGGCTCCTGCAAAGGAGAGAGAGGTGGTCACTGTAAGAGTAGAGTTCAGGCAGGGACAGGGCAGAGAACAGATTGCCTGATAAGTCTTGGCCTAGTGGAGCCTGGGCTGGGCAGCTCTTGCTGGAGAGCCAGGAGAATCTGATTTCTGTGTTCTTAGTACAGAATGTGGGTGAGGGAGGTGGGTGAGGGGAAGGCACAGGAATCAGTCATTCAGTGTGCTTGCCAATTGATTATAACCTGCACGTGGCACAGGGGGTGGCACTCTGGTGACAATGGCAGTACTATAGCTGGACTCAGAGTCATCCGGTAGGCATCCCAGCAGCCCGTCCACCCCACACTCCATCCAGGTCCCTACTTCTTCTAGGATCACTGGGCCCATCCTGGGAACCCCATCTTAGCTGTCCACCAGATGCCCCCAAAGGCCAGGGCGCTCTTTCCTTGCTCACAGGGACTTCCAGTTCTTTTCCCTCCCTGACTCCCTGACCCCCTTGTTAAGCGCTGACTGCAGGAAGGGGTAAGGGGTCCATGGCATACCAGGAAAGGAAGCAGTAGGAATGCCCTTCTCCCCCTCTTTTGGAAGGGGAAAAGGATTTTATCACTGACATTGTATAGAATGAGCAGCCTGTGGTGATAATAAAAAGCAGGCCAGCTTTTGGTTTTTTGTTATTTGTTTCTGTAGAGATGGCATCTCACTATGTCACCCAGGCTGTTCTCGAGCTCCTGACCTCAAGTGATCCTCCCAGCGGAATAGCTGGACTACAGGCAGCTTTTAGCTTTATTGCTTTAAATTCTCTATAGACAGTGTTCCCCGTGATTGCATGCACCACTCCCACTACCCTCAACCTTTGGTAGGGGACTCACTGGGACTCCCCATTCAGGTAGGGATGGGGCCCTGATCCCCTCACTCCATTCCTACTTCTGGCTCCCTCTGCTCTCCTAAGTCCCTTGCCCTCACCAACTCCAAGGCTCCTGGGCTTACTTCCCTGCAACCAAGAGTCTCAGTCTGTCATCAGAATCCTCAGGCACTGTTCTGTCTGCCTCACTGCGGCCATCTGCCTCATCTGCTGGCCCACACAAACTGTGGAGAACCTGTGACAACACCAGCCCTCAAAGGCAAGCATTGCCACACTTGGACCCGGCCAGCCTGGAGCCCTCTGGTTTACAGTGCACACTCCTTCCTTTCAGGCCACGTTGGAAGTAGCCACTCGAGAGTGGCGTTGCTCAGCAAGTGTCACAGGCCCTTGCACACCTACAACACATTCACTTTCCAAATGGCTCCCTTTCAGAGCTCATTTTGGCAACAGAGCAGCCCTGTGAGGCACACAGGAACAATTTTCTTACCCTTACTTGTCTGGTGAAGGAAATGAGGTTGTGAAAGAACAAGTAATGGGGAAAGTGAGGGACCCCCATAGACTAGCATCTGAGTCCTTCCACTCCTAGAGCCTGGACTCTCCCTTAGCATGCCTGGTGCATGGTAGGTGCTCAATGCCAGGTAGCTATTACTATTACTCTATTTATTGGGTATAATGATATTTACACAGAAATCTATAATGAGTAGAGGTCAGTACGTAGAGCACCTTGTACTATGGTATTATTAGGTAGTATTACGGTTATTTTTATAGTTACTTAGAAGTAAAATTATATATATTTGGACTACTTTTATTCTACTGTGTTGTCCTGATGCAGAAGCTTTTTACTGTATTTAGCACCTTGAGCCACCCATGGACTGGTATCTCTCAGCAGAGTCCACGGCCACATAGGCGGCCTCTCCGTCCACTCCTCCTGGCTGTCCCTGAGCATCACAGTGGAAGGCACCAGGGTGGCTCTCTGGCTTAGCACGACATGGAACACAGGTGCTCTGGCCAGACGGACACAGCTGGCTGCCATCAGTAGGTCCTAAGTGTTTGAGGAGACAGCCAGGCAAGGCCGTGAGAAGCTTGCCTAATCCAAAGGCATTAAAACACCTCCAGTCACTGGTGGCTGGTCAGAGAGGAAAAATAAAAATCAAATTCAGAATAGAACCAAGCAGGAAACCGATTAGGTGTATCCTCTTAGACTGTGAGGCGACCTGGGTGGTGTCCTCCCAACAGGGTGATGAAGCTGAGAAGAGACAAAAGCAAAAAAAGGGGCTGAACCCCATCTCAGGGGCTTGGGCTGCAGAACCTATCCCAAGGGCAGGACATGGGCCTGGAGTCTCCTGCTGGCACAGAGGTCACAAAGAAAGCCAGCCCTGCAGCCTGGTCCAGGAAGCACATTTCCCTGGATATTTACAGCATTGGATCCTGTGCCAGGTACCAAATTTATGTTTATTGGGCGCTTGTGTTTAATGAGCCAGCTGTGAGCTAACCTCAACTTTGCATGGATACATAACCCCATATTGCTTTGGTTAGAAAACTTTTCTTTAGTGAGTGTCTTTAATTGTGGGAAGGTTATAATTAAGATTAGGAATGATGAATTAAATCAAATCCCCAATATTACTTTTTTGGTATTAAGTTTAGGAAAAAGCCTGTAATCACAGCACTTTGGGAGGCCGAGGTGGGCAGATCACCCGAGGTAAGGAGTTTGAGATCAGCCTGACTAACATGGTGAAACACCATCTCTACTAAAAATACAAAAATTAGTTGGGTGTGCTGGCAGACACCTGTAGTCCCACTGCTCAGGAGGCTGAGGTGGGAGAATCATTTGAGCCCAGGAGGTGGACGTGGCAGTGAGCTGAGATTTCGCCACTGCGCTCTAACCTGGGTGACACAGTGAGGCACTGTCTCGAGTTAAAAAAAAAAAAAGAAAAAAGTTTAGGAAAAATATGCATAGATTTAGTTCAAAAGTATTTGTAATATTTAAGATAATTTAGCATATTAGAATATCTAACAGATTAGCTTTGTAATCCCAATATAACATGTGTAATGGAATAAGTAAATTTAGACTTATAACTTAAAGCTGAAAGATATGACAGTTTTACAGTTTTTTAAGACAATGATGGAACTTTTATGGCAAGTCATTGGTCACCATATTTTTAATCTTAATTTATTAAAAATTATTTATAATTTAATTTATATTTAGGGTAATTGAACTAAGCTATAATATCCTCCTTAAAAGAGATTGTTACATTTTACTAGGTTTTTGATTTTTGTTACTTTTTATTAAGCGTTCACTTTTAAAATCCAAGCAGTCTGGATAGTTTTTCTATGCACGAAACTGCACTCAAGGGTGCCATGAAATCCTCACTGACATTGACTGGTCCTCGCTTTGGTCCACAGTTGCCTGCCAGTCTCCCATCTGTAAAATGCCCACCTCCTCCAGTGAGACTGGTGAGAATGAGGCAAAGCCACCCCCTCAGGTTGGAAGCCGGTTTGTGGCTTGGGGAGCAGAAGCAGGCTGCATTCGGCCCACTCAGGCCACAGGCCAGCTGTCCTTGGGCATGGCCCAACCTGCACAACCAAATCTGGGGCCCTGGGTCAGCAGCACATATTCTCAAGACAGCATATGCCTCAGGCGCCTTCTCCCGCCTGTGTACCCTGAAAGCACCAGCCTCTCAGAAACTACAATAACCTGCTGGGCCTATCTTGGCTTCTGTGCTGCTTATTGCCTGAAAGGTCTTGGGCAATTGCTCAACCACAACAGACCTCAGTTTCCCTGCCTATAAAGTGGGGATAAGAATTTAAATTTCAGGGATTATTACAACAGAAGATATTGCGAGGCAGGCATCTGCAACCATAATTCTTGATATTTTCAGCATGCTTGGACAGTACACAGATAAGTCCACTATTGTAATAACTGTGATGCAGGTTACTAAATGCTCACGCATCTGTTACCTTATGTCATTTGCCCCTCACAGCAGTCCTGGGGGAACCCCACTTTCCTTGCATCATCCTCTCATGCTGTTTTGCACACTGCCAGCCAGGGCTGTGTTGTTTCTGCTGTTTCTGCTTCACCCACTCTTCTGTGTCAAAGCCCTGCCCGTCCTTGAAGCCTCGGCTCAGCTCCCACCTCCTCCCTGGTCTTCCTGCCTGTGTCTCTCCACACTAATTTCTTTTGCATCCCAGCTGCAGCACCATCTCACAGTCTCTCTCTCCACCTCCTCACATATCCCAACTGGAGGCCAGGCTCTCCTGCTAAATAGCGAGCGCCCTGAAGGCAGGGGCCGACCTTCTTGCCTGCAGCCCCAATTCCCAGCATAGTATCTGAAACAAAGAAGGCAAAATGGAAAGTTTTAAAAGTTATTGTTGCTGAAAGCTGGTTCATCCTCTATTCCCTGGCCCCTGCCAGAAACTCGAATTCATCCTTAATACCTCCCTTTCCCTCAAAACCCTTACCTCACCCATCAGGTCCCATTGATTTCAGCTCCTAACATTTATCCTTGAATATTCCCACTTCTTTCCCTCCCTCCCTTCCCCTGCCACCTGCTATGCCATCATCTCCTTGGACCACTGTCACAGCCTCCTAACTGGTGTCCCCTGTTCCAGCTATCCTTGCTCTCCACCAATCCATTCTTCATATAGAAATCAGAATGATCTCTTAAGAGAGCAAACCTGATCCTGTTTATAGGATCCTGTTTACCCTGCTTACAACCCTTCAGTAACTTCTCCTGGCACCAAGAATAAAGAAAATCTGTTACACTGCTCCACCTAGCTGGCCAATCTACCCACTTCCTTACCCCTCCGCCCTTCCCCTTCCTGCCTTCCCTGGCTCTCTGTGCCCAGTGTTCTGTTCCTTCAACATGCCATGCTCCTTCCCATTTTACAGCTTTTGCACATGCTGCCGTCTGCTCCTGGAATATTCTCTTGTTCCCTCTTCACCTGGCTAGTGCCTACTCAGCCGCCATCACTCAGCTCACTGAAGCACCGCCCTGGGAAGCCTTCCACGGACCCCACAGTCATGGCCAGCCCCCTGCTACAGGCTCTCCCAGTCCCTGGCACTTGCTTTGCTGTCTTCTCTCAGCTAATTCCTTGTGTTCTTTTGGAATACAAGGAGGGCAGGGACCATGTCAGTTTCACACATCATTGCGTCCTCTGTACTTTAAATAAACAGTAGCTGAATCCCGGTAGGTTCTGACTTAATACTTGAATGACTAAATAAACAAGGGACTCTTCTGTGACAGGCTCCGTCCTACAAAACTTAATGTTCCAAGTTTATATGAGACATCTTGTCTTAGACACTTCCTTTTCTGGCCTTCTTCCTGTTTCCATGGAGACAGGCAATGCCTCCTGAGTTCACACACTGACATTGGATTGATGCTTCCCAGAGTCTAGAAGCAGGATTACTGAGACCTGCCCTCAACTGGATGGGGAAAGGGCTTCATTCTCCCCCACTGATTCCTGCCCTTGCACATGATTCCAGTCCTATAATCCACTCACGTGGTTTTTTTCTTCCCAGATTGACTCCTGTTGCACCATCAAAGCAGCCCACAGCTGCAGCAGCGCTCCTGGTATAGGGCTCCATTCAGAAAGCAGGGAACCTATGGACCCTGCCCTCCAGGGGAAGTGTGGGAGTGTGGGGCAGTGTGGAAATGCCTCGAGGATGAAAGAAACTGAGCAATAACTATGGGCCAGGCTCGGTGCCAGCTGTTTTAATATATATTGTTTCTCATGATGTAAAAAGCAACCTGCTGAAGAGACAGTGGATTGACTGGGCCTGAGGCCAGAAGAACTGGGTTCGAATGCGAATCCAACCCCTTCCTAGCCATGGGATGGCATCAGGGACACACATCTCCAGGCCTCAGTTTCCTTATCTATAAAAGGAACTTAGAAGGTCCACCTTGTAGCTTATATAAATGCTCATGGCATGACCCCTGGAATACAGGTGATGTTTAGCAAATGTTAATTCCAAAGGGGGAGTTGGTGATCTGTTCCAATTGTCTGGCTCCACAGATGGAAACTTGGCCCAGAATGGACAAGTGACTCTCCCACAGCCACACAGCTAATGGATAGCAGGCCCAGGACTAAACATGGGCCTTTCAACACCTCAGTGGGAGGGTGGAAGAGACAAGGACGAGACAGGGTGATTCCAGCTCTGTTCCCTTGCTGCCTGCCTCCATGGGCACCATACACGTGCTCCTGATTCTTAGACACAAACAAAGCTCCTAGCACAGCAATGGGAAATGCAGCCGCCAAGGGGGATTGCCAAGGAAACCGTCTTTGAAAGGCTCATTATTCTTATGAAGAATCTGCAGGAGACAGGAGTTCTCAAAACAACACTCACTCCGCCTCTCTCCCCAACAGGACTCTGTGGGAGCTTCTCTTTTAGTAATTATCCTGTTGTTTGGTAATTATCTGCCTCTCCTGCCAGCCCGTGGGACTGTGTTTTGTTGTTCTTTGCATCACGAGCATCTAGCACAGGGTCTGGCTCATCGTAGTACCTGGCAGATACTGGCAGGAAAAACACATGGCTGGGGTAGCTTCTTCTCTTTATTCTCTTTTAATTTTTTCTCTTTTATCCATTCACTCAAGAAATCTACTGAGACCCTGCTCTGTGTCAGGCCCTCACTGGGGACACAGAAGTGCATGATACCTGAGCCCTGACTGGGAGAAGGAACTCCTAGAGTGAGGCAGGAGACAGACCTGTAAACACACACCACAAACGTGACGCCACCACCCAGTACAGGCACCGCCACCAAGCTGGGCCCTAAGCCTTATCGGCCTGTGTCTCTTCAAACCAGAGAGGCTCAAAGGTCTTATTAGGGGCCAAGCTGTCGCTTTGTTGGAGAAGTCCTCCCTCTCTATTCCACAAAAGCACAACTCCACAAGCCAAATCAAAGGCACCCAGAGCTGGAAGGACAGACTGCTGGGCTGCAGGTCTCCTGAGCCTCTGCTGCAATCTCCCTGGCAGGTGGCAACCCAGCCACTGCTCGCACTGCCTGGGGTGGGCTGCAGATGCCTGGTGAGGCAGCCTCCTCCTCGGTGGCCACTGGTTAGACCTGAGCAGAAGCCTGCATGACAGTCAGCTCCACTCCTTCCTATCGCTGCACTGATCCCTCTTTTGCACTCTGGGGCCACCCTTCTAGGGAACGCCCTGCTGGCTGCCCCAGGACAGCCTTTTGGGTATTGAAGGGGGCAGCAGTTGGGTCCGTATCCCTGGCTTCTCCAGGTAATGCATGCCCCACACAGCTCAGACTTGGTTCCCAGAGCCCTCACCTCCCAACTGCCCTCCTCACAGTGTCTCAGCTGGCTCTGTTCCTTGGAAAGTACAGCTCCAGAACCGAAAGCCATTTTGTAGGCGTGGTCTCCACACAGGACACACCTCCCCTGCCCTGGAGTCTATACCTCCAATGATCAGCCTCAGCAGCTCTAGCTTTAACGGTGCTGGCTGCCCAAACACCGCCCCTCCCCATCCGCCTAGCAAACCCCTTCTCCAGGACTGAAGAATCAGTTCTGAGACCATTTCCTCAGTGAAACAACCTCTGAGCCTCTACTGCCTTCTGTGTTCCCGCAGTGCCCCCACCCCCACCTTGGCAGCAGCCCCTATCAGATCAGCTTCAATAGTTTTGTAGCTGCCTCTCTAAACTGGGCAGTTTCAGGCCAGGGACCGTGCCTGTCTCATCGCTCTTTCCCTCACTCCCTCCCCTCATCTCCTCTCTCTCTTCCCTGCCTCTCTTGCCTCCTTCCGTACTTCCACAAGCATTTACTAAATGCCTGCTATGCGCCAGGCCATCGCATATAATGCAGAACCAGGGATCACTAGCTTAGGGTTGGCACGTAGTAGGAGGCCTACTTTCTCAAGTTTTAAAATAGCTCACACAAGGTCAAATTCTAACAACCACGTTTACATGACATAAAAATGTTTTCCTATTTTTAACTGCCTTAGCACTCTTTTTGTCCCTCCAAAGGATAAGATCTCTTTAAGGTTTCTGAGAGAACTTTACATGCAATGAGACATTTGATTCCCACAACAGCAGTGTCACCCAGGCAGACAGAAAGCCCTCACCTCGCCTTCCAGAAGCGAAAACACAGCGCAGAAGGTGGAAGTTGCCCAAGGTCGTGTAGTGAGTTCTGGCAAAGTCAGGACCTTAATAGAAGAGCTCTTTCCTATCTACAACATCCCTCATGGTGGGATACAGAGATACAGAGATTCCAAATTTGTCTGCAGATGTCTGGACTGGCCTGGGCTTGAGATGACTGACTGGCTCTGGCTGGGGCGAATGACTTCTGTAGTTCCCAGCTCAGAGCCCCCAGCTGCATCTCCTTAGAGAGTTGCCCCTCTAGGCCCAACAACCTGGCTGGCTGCTCCCACCACACAGCACCCCCACCCCCCACGTTTACTTCCTAGCATTTGGCAGACTCTGGAAAAGAAGATCTTAGCCCCAGAAAGCAGTGGCATCCTGCCTAAGAGTGCCCAACCACATTCACACCTGGAAGCCCTACCTGTGCAGCTGCCAATCAGTCTACCAGCCCAGGACCACGCTGAGTCCGTCAGGTGTGGCTCATCACCACAGAAACACCAGCTAGGCCCACAGTTAGGAGAATGGCTGCCTCCACAAGACTTAATCCTGGACCAGGGGCTGGAGGGAGTGGAATGTGTAGATCAAACTCAGCATCTGTGACCTTCTTGTGACTCATTTTCCATAGACAAGTGTATGGAGAGTCACTGAAGGCTTCAGAGCAAGCGAGGGACAGAGGAGGAGGCTGCTGCTTTAGGGCACGCACATCTTTACAACAGGAATCCTACAGACAGTCCCAAGTGCTGGACAGGGAATGGGTTTAAGGGTCACCCAAACCTGGGTTCACCTCCTGGCTCACCACTTACAAGTTGTGTGACTTTGTTCTTTCATCACCCAGTTCTGATTTCTTTATCTGTAAATGGGAGTGACACCCACGGACTCTCTAACCTTACTGTGAGGATTAAGTGAGATGAAGCGTGTAAAGGCCAAGTAAAGGTTCATTTCCTCCCCAAAGGCTGTGGCAACTCTGCATTTTTCAAAAGTTGCTTCAAGATTTGGGGCAAGTTCCTGGTTCAGGTCTTTCCCTGCCACTCTGGGTTCCCACCAGGCAGGCATGTTCTTCTAAAGTACAGGGAAATGGTTGCACTGGGTGGGTAGGTGGCTAGGTAGTTATGTTTTCTGCGTGGTTGTTTACCTATTTATTTTTGCCGTTGTTAAATACCTTTTCTGGATTTGGCCTGCTAACTAGAACTAAATAAATTTCCAATTGTATGACACATATTTTTAAAAGCATTCTACGTTGTTTTAGCACCAAGAAGGCAAAGTCAAAGGCACAGTGGATTGTCCCAGTGGGCTGCCAGGAATCTGATAATTCTGCTAATGACCCTTTTTGAAATGTAAAATGTTGGACTAAGGCAGCACTCAATTTTTGTCTAACTATACTCCTGGAAACTTGCAAATCAATCATTGTCTTCCCCCACCCCCATCTAAAGCAAAGGATCGGATCTTGAGCAATTAATCAAAACTGGTTTCCTGTGTCCAGAGGGGATCAATTCCAAATGAATGTGGAATTGCAGACATGGATCTGCACCAGGTGATTTATGGGGTGTGCTTAGAGAGCAGGGGCCAGATGAAGGGCTGGAGGACGGGAGGAGGCAGCAAATTTAAGACCAACACTAGGTGGTCTTAATCTCAGGCCATTCTGTGGTAGAAGGAGTGGATTTACCTTGTGTAGCTCCAGCTACCCTGCAGCTGGGGACCAAGGGCAGTAAGTAACTGGGAAGCTGTTGTCAGCAAAATTACCCATAACATAAGCTATTGGCAAGGGCGTTGCATATTCCAGTTTGCAGAGGACTTTTGCATGCCTCAAAGCCACGAGGCCCTCACAGCCTGCCTGTGAATCAGGTATCCCTTGCTATCAGAGCTCTTGCCACTTGCTATCCTGAACTCTGGAAACAAACAGATTGAAATAACATGTTATCTCTTGCTGGCCAAATTCTTACTTCCTGAATTTGGGAACCAAATATATTTGGAGAGTGATGGATATTTGCATTATTGTTATCTGTTGGAGGCTTCTGCAAGTTAAGTTAAGGTTCGTTAAGGTCACACAGCTAGTAAATAGTAGAGCTTGGATTTAGAACCAGGCCTGTTGGTTGTAATTCTTGCCTGGAATTAGACATGCCTGTGAAATGTGTGGTGGTGGGGAGGGTCTCATCACCCTAGAGTTAGGAGTCCTGCACTGAGCAGGGAGTGGGATTGGCCCATCTCTTGCATTACTCTGTAACAAGAGCCCAAGATTTTATGAAATCCAGACTGTTTAGAAAAAGTGGCTAGCTAAAGTACAGAGGTATGCAGGCCTGAACAGAGGTCAGCCAGTGTAAAACCAGCCAGTGACTGCTCTCTGCTCCGCAGTTGCTGTGACTTCTCACAAAACTGCCCCTTTCATGGGAGCAGGGACTGTTATTAGGCAGAGAAGAGCCTTGTGGAGGCACCATGGTGAATGTGGAGGCGGATGGTGAATATCATCGTTCATTCACTCACTCACTCATGTTTCATTCAACGAGCCCTTTAGAAGACACTCTCTATGGTAGGCTTTGGGCCAGGAGCTAGGGCTACAAACAGAGAGACCTTGCCCTGGGGGAGCAGGGTCTAGTAGGTGGGACACACACAAGAGCGGATGACACAGTACATGTGGCATCATGAAGACACACAGAGGGCAGCTTACCCAGCTTGGGAGGTGCGGGAAAGGCTTCCTGGAGCTGTCCCCTGAGCGGAGTCTTGAAGGATGAGTTAGCCAGGTGAAGAAGCAGGAGAAGGGCATTCTGGGCAGGTGGACAGCGAGGGTAAAGGCATGGAGGTGAGAAGCAGCATGGTGCACCGAGGGAACACGAAGCTTCTGCGCCACGAGGAGCCCACGGATGGTTTAAAGCAGGGGTGACATGGTCAGATTTGCATAAAGATCCCTCTAGCAGCTTAAACCAGTAGCAAGCAGTGGCAGTAACTTAAATCTCAGCATCTGAAGCTCTCTTGGACCCACATAAGAGTTCTGGGGCCATCTGTTGAGATCACTATATACAATGCCAGGTTAACAAGTAATTGAGGCCCACTTACATGAGGACAAGGGACAGAAATGTAAGCTCAATTCCACTGGCTGAACTAAAATGCTCAAAATGCAGTCTCAAATCCAATACTCATATACCGCAGATAATAATGGATACCAGTTTTATCTTGGTAACTCCAGGACTGAGTATATTTCGTATGAATGAAGCATCTGCTGGACCATTCTGCATTTAGTAACCTACATTGCAGTCACCCAGGCAAGCCAGTACCAAAAGGAGAAAAACTGTGTATTGGCTGTGATGATTGGTCAGTAGAGTCAGGACATCTGAGCCACACATGTAAAGATCTGACCCCATTCTTATTTTCCCTCAGTTTATATCTAGGTCCCAGTATTTAAAGAGGGTACTGGGCAAGGCTGCTGGAGGACCTGGAATGGCCCAGCCAGAGTGTGGCACTGTGGGGTGCGGGTTTCGTTTTTATTGGGGGTCCCACTTGTCTGAAACCTGATTCTTTTCAGGCCAGCCCAGTCTCCTTCAGGTGAGAGGAAGAGACAGCATGCTACGGAGCTGGAAGCCGAGATTCCAGTGTTTCCTCCATCCTCCAAGCCTCACCAAACTGGCAGGTGCCTCCTCCTCTTTGAGCTTCCCTTTCTTCCCTGTTACCTGGGCCAACACCTGCCCCATAACATTGGGAGGGTTCAGTGGAATGGTACAGAAAGAAATGCTTTGTAAGCAATGCATACATAGAAACTGTTAGAATATTATCATTTAGGTCTGTGGACTCAAGGTAATTCAATAGCTGTAATTCTTTAAAGGCAGTCTTCTTAAGACAGTTTACCTCAATCAGTTTCATGTATTACTCACAGCTAAGTATATACCTATCTACCGGAAAGTGGACATGTACCTTTCAAGCACTCTAAAGGGAGGGGAAGGGTGTGAAGTGACACATTTAGTGTCCTCCATGGGTTCCCTACAGCCCTCAAGTCATTCATCCTCACTCTGCTCCTCCGAGGGGAGTACCAGTCTCCCCATTTTCAGAGGAGGACACTAATGCTCCAGGAGGTTGGCGAGAGGCACAGGGTTGCATGGCAGCACTGATTTCCACCCACAAACCTTATAAATGCCTAAGTGCACTGTCCATGGTAGCCAGTGTTCATAGGACAAATAACACAAGATGTAATGATGTTAATTCTAGATCTCCCTGTTACGGGAATTCTAAGATGGTCTAAGTGTTATGAGGATACACACATCAAATTGCAGTGGGGTGGAAGTGGGGTTGGACCACATGCCTGGTTCTGCGAGAGTGGAGTCTGGGCTCCCTTTGTTTGAAATAGCTGTCTTTCCTGTTTCAGTGGCCTTGGCTGCCCCAGCTGCTGTCCTAGCCCTGCTGGCTCCAGGTGGTGCTAGGGGTGGAGCCTTGCTTTAACACAGACGGTCCACAGGTTACATCCTGAAAGAAACTTCTGTTCCTATGGTCATGAAAATGTGAACAGCTTTCAGACATGTTAGCAGTAAGAGGAGCTTTAAACCACAGTGACACATTAAAGGAGTCCACAGCCTTTGTGAAATGGGACTTGACACTCCTCAAATCTATGAGAAACAGGTTGTAAATTTTTAAACCCTAGTGAAAGAGGGAAGAATTTCACAAAGAACACACAAGAAATACATTTAGAACTAACTTAGCAACAAATGACCTATTTTGAAAATAGGGGGCTGGTTTGAATTTCGTTTGTTTGCCGTTTCGGGGAGGCAATGCAAGTCATGGGTTATAGTTCGCCTCCTGGGGCTCTGGGCAGCAGAGGGGAGCAAGGTGGGAACCACAGGCGGAAGAGCCTCTGGGGGAGCCCTAAGCATGTGGGCAGCACTGATATAGCTGGTAAGTGCCTTCCTGCCTCCTCCATTGTCCAATGCTTGTCCTTCTCACACTCTTAGGTTACTCACAGTGTTTTCATATGTGTGCTTTTCCGTGTCTTTTTCTCTCTGTGCCGCTATTTCTACCTCTCTACTTCTCGCCTGTGTTTCTTACCACCTCTCTCAATCCCCGTGTTGTCTCTCTCTCAAAAGAGAGCTTAATAATATACTTTTATTTATTTGTTTTAGTTCTTCAACAGCTTTTATGTTTTCTGCCTCATACAAAAGTAGGCAGGTGGGTGGGCTGTTTTCTTTTCATTTAGAAAACAAATACATATGGCTTTTTATTTATACCACCCATGATTGATTTCTATCCCTGCCTCCCTCAAAACTCAGCAATCAGGTCCAGCAATAGAAGTCTACCCTAGGGCTCCTAGCTTAGAGCAAGAGAGGATCTGTGGTGTTGCCTGACACGTAGCAAGTGAAGAAAGCAGGACAGGAGAGCATGCAGGGGTGTGGGTGCCATCTGGGCGTATGGAAATGGAGATCCCCGTTAGCAGCCGCCCCCTCCCATGCACCAGGCCTCTCCACTATGAGCTCTGCCACTCTCCAGCCTGTGCTGTGACCCTCCCGAGGGAGCTATCCCCCAGAACCTGAGTTCATCTGGTGTTTAGCAGCCTCCCTTCCGACCTGTGCTTGGGCAGACCCCTCTGTTTGGCATGCCTCGGCCACCCCCGGCTCTGTTCACCTGGTCAACACCTACCCATCGCCGAAGTCCTCCCTGATCCATGGAACAGCCTAGAATGGCCTCCTCCTTCATGCCCCACTGTGATCAGAGGCGGGGTCTCAGTCATCCTGGTTTCCCTAGTGCCCAGCACAGTGCCTGGCACATGATAGGTATTCAATCAACATATGTTGGAAAAATAGAGTATAACATATTTGCCTTCCACTTTACCAGAAGGACAACAAAGTGGGCAAACTTGGTCCTGGCTTTCAGGTTCCCACCCAGCCCCCCTACTTTTCCATTTCTAGACTTGCTCCCTGCGGTGCTCTGCCCTTACATATCCACACCCCAGGGGCTTTCCAGGGGCTCCCTCTGCCACAAAACCTTCTGCGACTCCCCAGCCCTAGCTGGAAGAAGCCTGTTCTTCATCTGAGTTCCCAATTATCTGATCTGTTGTTGCCTTACTTGGTGGCCTCTCTGGTGGCTGTTTCAGCACCCCCACACTAGGCACACACATGATTGTCACCCCCACAACCCACAGCGAGCCAGCCCCCGAAGGGTGGAATGTCCACAATGACCATAGATGAATCGAGCAAGCAAAGGTATCTGTGCCATCCCATGGGAGGAGAAAATGCCAGAAACAACAGTCCTGCCAGTCAGGCAGAGAGTCAGAGCCCAGCCTCCCAGTGTGGCAAGGCAGTGCTGGGTGCGGGCGGTTGCTCTTCCCAGCAACATGGTATCAAAACGTTACACTACCTTGTTGGCCAGTGCGTCTCCCGGTCCATCTTCGCTTTCCCAACACTTAGCTCTGACTGCTTGCAAATAGTATCTGAGAGGCAATCTAAAAGAGTCAAGCTGCATTATGGAGAGCCCCAGGAAGACTGCAGGGCACAGCTCATCTTGCAGAGAATGGCTCAAATGGCAAACGTTTGTTCCTTCACCTACTTGGGTGGGCCTCACCAAGGAAATAAGATCAAGAAAGTGGTGTTCGTCTTTAGCATTTATTTATAATTGGAAAAACCGTTGGTTGGTTTGTTTTTCTGAGCAAGCACAGACCACAAGCACGTCACAATCAATTGGCTATACATGAATATTTTTGTCATTCTCTTACAGCAGGAATGAAATAGCACCAAGAGAGGTGTGCGCTACACGTTACATAGACAATCTGTGGTATGCAACAAAACCCAGGCCACAAAATCATAATTAGACACTTCCTGTCTGCCTCAGAGAGGCAAAGCGATGTGGCCCGAATGGGAGCACAGACAGAGGACGGATTGCTGAGGGAAGCCAATACGCAGCTGTCGGGGCTGCTTTTGCAGGCAGGGAAACAGCAGGAAAGCTTCCGTCCCAGCTCCCCGGCCAGGGAAGGATGGGGAACCACAGAGTAATGTACAGAGATCAGTGGGACAAGCATTGGAAGCTTGGTCATCTTTAGGAAGGCAACACCCAAACACTGCTTGTGGAACCAAAATCAGTTTCATTCAGTATGTTTGGGATATAGAATGAGACTGGCTGAGTCTTTCTTGTAAACAGTAGAAATTAAAGGAAGTTTCTTGCCAGTGAAGTGACACATTCAAGAGTCGAAGTGAACTACAAACAGGCTTTTCTCAGTGGGTGTATTAAACAGAAGGGGCTACTGACAGGGTGGACTCTACAGGTCCTCTGAAGCCTCGGGTGGGCAGGGTAGGAAGTTGGTCCCTGGGGCAGTGACGGGCGTGAAAAGCCTATGGGACAATGATGGCAAACTGCGATTTGGGCAACACCAGCTTGACTTGGTCACAGGGATCAAGTCATGTCACTCTCTGGTTGTGTGGCTATGGAGAAACAGATTTATTTATACTGCCCACCACACCTAGCACAGGGCCTGGCACACAGGCTTCTAGTAAGTGAACACTAAACGCGTGATCCCCTGTGCACTGTAAACTCTGATTTACTTGATCTGCAGAAATAAATGATTATTCTATGGAGAAATCCAAACTGTGGCTACCATCAACATGTCTGACTAAGGCCAAATCTTGAGAGACTGAACGTGCATTGGCAAATCCTCTGGATACAATTAAGATCATGTTGATAGAACTTTCTGGTAAATGTTAAGATTAGCTGGCAAAGAGTTGGAATCAGTACCAAGATCCACTCCAGTCATTTCCCGATAGCATTCAAAACCCTGAGACTCACCAGCATTTTCCACCTTCTTTCACCTCCTTCCTCACAGATTCAAACCCTGAGACAGAAAGGAAGGTCGCAGTGGGCCCCACCAACGACTTCGTTTCTGGTATTCCGGTTCTGTGTTAATAATTATGGCTCACGTCACACATGCCGAATTAATTTGCAAAAGGCTTCTTGTTCAGCCCCAAGGCGACAACCAAAATGACAGTGAAGCAGGGACTTTGCTGCCTGAATGGTCAGAATAAGAGAGAGTTTGCTTATAAGGAAGAGGCTCCACTTCCTCCAAACCGGAAGGACTTAAAGGGATTTTTGAGGTGAGGAACTGTGAGACTCTCACTCTTCACCCCTTTCATTACAAAAGAAGAGCAAGCCTGAGCCGGGGCCTGACACCGGATGGCAGCCCCGCGTGTCAGAATGCCGGGGACGAGAAGGATTTTAAGGACAGGAGATATAAAGTGTGCTGAGCAATATACACGTCACATTGGCAAAGATTTTTTTTCTGGTAACTATTTTGCGTTCCCTCACAAGCACTGGGGTTTTTTTCCACAACAACTCCCTGACTAATTCCTACAACACAACTCTAGCACAGCTAAGGTGGCACTTGCCACCCTCAGGGCTTTGGCCACACACACACACACACGTGACACGGAATATACTGAGAGCTGCTTTTCTATATGAATGAGGTCAAAGCTGTTTGCTAATCAGTTAGCAGGGCAGTCTTCTAGTCTGCAGCTAAGTCACAGACATTCTCCCTGTCCTGAGGCCTGGCACCGCTGCCCTCTCTGAGGAGCAGACCAGGGCGGTTCAGGAAGGGAGGGTAAACATCGCCACGCTTGCCACTACGTCTACGCGCCCTTGGATCTCTCAGCAACGGAAAGTCACATTCCAAATGCACTATCCCTACACCTTGAACTTTCTTCCTCAGATACCTCCAACTAGTCGCTCTGCGAAACCAGCACTGAACGGGTGGTCGGCCGAGGGGAATCAGAGGAAAACAGCCTCCTCATTTTTGTGACCTTCCTATGACAGCTAGAATGCACCTAAAACACCTAACCTTTTATTACCAGCCCTGGCCTGGCTTTGGCTCAGTGCCATATCCATGACTTGGCATACAATTGAAGCCCACTGATAGGAAACCAAGCACAGGCGCACACGTCTCGTGGACGATTCTGTGAAAAGACTACTTCACAGACACAACTCCCTTTTAGCGGCATTAAGGCCAAGGTTGTTTCTTTCTTGTTGTTTTTATTTAACTCAAATTTTGTCAGTTGCTGAAGCCCAGGCTGAGCTTCTGTAGCACTTGACGATTCTCTGAATTTTGGAAAAGAACACGAGTATCTAAAGTTCAAAATCGACCAGTGACACAGATCTGGGGGACCTGGGAGGAGGACACCCTACAGACACTTCCAAGCACTGCCAGGAGATTCCTTTCACCTCTCCAACCTGCCCGCCTTACTGTTCAGCATGCAGTCGGAGTCACAGGGGAGGGCACAGCCAGTGGCAACGCGTCCTGGTGCTCCAGGGGCCTCGGCTGGCTGGACTCCCGGGCTACCCTCAGGAGGAGGCCTGCCACTCAGCCTTTGAAGCAGGATTCTTCCATCAAAAGAAGCCAAACCAAACAGCTCCGGGAACACTCAAGACCAAGGCAGATGAGAAGCCTCTAATTAATTTTGTGGCCTTTTTTTGTTGGTTGGTTGGTTTAAAAAAAAAAAAGGTGGGAGGGAGAGAGAGAGGAGAGTAAAAGGAAAGTGCAGGGAAATTTACTCTTTTGCCTCAGCCAGTTTATTGTTCATCTCTTTGCTTTGCTCCTTGTCGGCAGGCTTGGCGGCACCAGGGCCCTCCGCGCTCTTCTTCTTGGCGGCCTGGCCGGGCGCTGCCTGCTTGTCTTTGGCCTTCCTCGTGGGCTTATGGCTCGCTGAGGTCTTTTTTGGTTTGGAACTCTGAACACTAGGTTTCTCCACCTGCACCGAGACACAGACAGACCGAAAACACAGAAACACGAAAAGGGGGGGAGTGGGAGAGAATTTAGAGAGAAGGTGTGATTAATGAAGGAATAACGGTGATGACAGAGGTTGGCCCAGGTGGAGGACGGTATATAAGGGGTTTCCAGGGACATCAGGGCATTCGGCTTCTCCCATCTGAACTCCCTGTTCCACCACTTTGGCAGCACTCATTGGCCACGTGGGCTCCCTTGTCCTGCCAGCCTTCCCCCGACTACCCCAGGCGGTGGGCCATACCACGGTTGGGGAATATTTCAGCCCCTCCCTGTAGGATGTTACATCTCATCATGTTGGGACACAGGCATAGAATTTTGCTTTAGTCAATGAAATGTGAGCAGTGACTTGGGTCACCTTCAGGCAGAAGACGCGAGAGTCAGCCTGTGCTGCCCAGCGCTCTCTTTTCCTCTGCCACAGAGAGAGGCTGCTCCGCCATCCCAGATGAGGAGGCAACAAAAGGTAGAGCGGCAGCCGACCCACCATGGACATTAATAAGAAATAAACCTTTGTAAGATGCAGAAGTTCTGGTGGTGGGTCACTGCAGCACCCGCTGGCTTCCCTGTTTCTGTCTCCAGGTTGGCTCACTCATATGGAGAAGTGTCCTCACTGAGATGCTTCGGGCCCGGGCGTCTCTAGTCTCAGCTATGCCTCCCACTGCCAGCCCTCTGCTCCTCCTCTTTGCCTGGCTCCCCAACCATGTCCCCCAGAGCAGCTGTTCCAAGCTCACTCCACTCTCCCCAGCCTCCCTTCTCTAGCTCCGTTCCCCTCATCCAGAGAAGATGGCCTCGGCAGCTCTTTCTCAGGAAACTCTGGAGTCACTGAAAGGGACCCCTCAATAGGCCGCCCCCCTCACCCATCTCTAGATTTCCCTCATTTTCCCTCCTTCGTCCCTATGTCCTCTTTTGTCCAATGCCGACCCCATGCCCCGGGTCCCACCCCATCTCTGGATGGACAGAGCTGATGCTGGGCCTTGCAGGCTGGATCATTCGCTCACTGAGGTGCAGTGGTTTTCAGTCACTCCTGACCCGTGAGGAAGGGAACCAATCGTCCTGGTTTGCCTGGAACTGAGAGGTTTCCTGGAACACAGAACTTTCAGTGCTAAAATGGAAGAATCCCAGGCAAACTGGGTCGGTTAGTTACCTTACCCATAAACTGGTCCTGGGCCAAATAGGCAACTCCACTTGAGTGTAAGACTTTAGGACAAAAGCAGAGAAAAGGCTAATTAGGTTCCAGAGCTATTTACGTTCTCAGGCATTTTCTGCTATTATACAGAGGACAGCGGATATTTGTACAGTTCCATGGGGCCTGGCATCAGAGTATGCTAGGTTGCATGGCTTGTAGGATTCCTGCTTCACCAGCTATATCTCCAGCACGTTTCACCCGCTCAGGAACTCCTATGTAAGGTGGAGGAATGTTACATTAGGAAAATCCCTGAGTCCACTTTCATTATCTGTTCATTTTGGTAACTATTGCTGGGAACACATCTTACAACTGATGTGGCAGGTGCGTTGTGACAGACTGAGAAGGCATGGTGGATGGTGTTTAGCCTGAGAAGATGAGAGAGGGCAGGTGCTTTTCAGGGACTAGGGAGGGAAGAAAGTGTCCAGTGATTGGAGCTGAGGATGAGGTAGGGCAGGATCTGGCGGGAGGGGAGCCAAGCATGGGAACCTGCAATACTGGGCCAGTGCTTCCGGGGCCCAAACACAGCTCTGTTTTTATTTTATTTTGAGACAGAGTCTTGCTCTTGTCACCCAGGCTAGAGTGCAGTGGTGTGATCTCGGCTCACTGCAACCCCCACCTCCCAGGTTCAAGCAGTTCTCCTGCCTCAGCCTCCCAAGTAGCTGAGATTACAGGCATGTACCATCACACCTGGCTAATTTTTTGTATTTTTAGTAGAGGTGGGGTTTTCACCATGTTGGCCAGGCTGGTCTGGAACTCCTGACCTCAGGTGATCCACTCACCTCAGTCTCTCAAAGTGCTGGGATTACAGGCGTGAGCCACTGCTCCCAGCAAGCACAGCTATTTTAAGACAACAGGATTTAGGGCTCAGGTGAGATTTTCTACCACTGTTTATCTGGATTTCTCAAAATTGGAAGCTAGTTCCCTAGAAATCTGCCAGCCTTTAAACTGTCTTTATTTTAGGTGCTGTTCCTCTTTAATACTCCCTGTGAGTTTATCAAAGGTTCCCATTGAAGATGCCCCAGGTCTCAGTGTGCTTGAGAGGAAGCAGGGATTTTAAAGATGCCCATGGGGGCCTGGCCAGAGTTGACAGCAGTCCACCCCATGCTCTGCTGCAGTTAACTCTTATGGTCCAGGCTGTGCTGATGGATTTCCACAAGGTCTGTCTCACCTTTGGGGGTTCCTTGAAGGGTTCACTGTAAAGGCTGCGTATTCTTCTGCGATCAATGACCTTATTGTCAGCTGCTGTTGGCTTGTTGGCCTCTCCCTTGAACTGGGCACTGTAGCTGGTCTCATGAACCATCTTATCATCTGGGGGCTTGTACTGGGGTTTGGCCTTTATTGGTTTCACAGGCTTGATGTCCGTCCATGCCCTGAATTCATTCCTGTTAATCAAAGAAAGCATATGTGATATGGAACACCATCTGTCTGGAAGCAGTGCTCCTGACACAGGGCTGCAAACATAGCACGCTTTCCATCAGTGCTTGCAGCACTGAGAGTGGCTGGAGGGTTAGTTTCACTCTTTCGTAAGGAAGTGCGCAAGTTTCCCTTCTTGCAAAGTTGACCCAGGTTGGGTTGTGGCAATAGCAGCTGTGGCTTGGAGAAAGCTCAGGCTCTCAGCTCCACACAGTGTGACCACGAGCAGGTAATTCTAATCTTCAGGGCTCTTTTTCCCAACCTCATCAATGAGATGGAAAAAACCCAGCCCATTCAATCATTCATGAAGTCAAAAAATATTGAATGCCTGCTATGTGCAAAGCTAAAGAGTTGTGAAATTAAACGAGACAATCTATTAGGCACACTGTCTGATATATTGTGGCATATCAATGAATGCCAATTCCCTTCCCACCGTTTTTATAATGAACAACTTTTGTTGCCCAGATTCCTTGAGGATATTCCCCCATTTGAATTGCAGAGGGCTTGCTTCTAGGACTGCCAGAACGTTAACAATCTTAATCACTTTAGATGAACATCCTCGTGAAATATCTAAACATTTGCAGATCATACGTAAGCAACACAGACTGAACATAATTTGGAGATCACAGCTGCACCTTGTGTTGGGCTCTGTGTAGGAGCATCTTCCTGTGCTCTTGGCTGTTGGTCCTTAACCTAAATGATCCTCATCTGCTGCTTTTTTGAGTCAGTTTTCTTGTTCTCTGCAACCCCTCTCATGGTTTCTAATCAGCTGTTTATGACCTGGTATGGAGCTGGAGAGTAGACGGCTGACAGTGTTTAAAACAGAATTTAAAAATGTAGCTGCTACGGAGGCCGTGAGGGTCCATCCTGTTTGTTAAGTGCACGAGAGTCAATGCACGAGCTCTGTGGCTTCTGGGGTCTTTATCGGGTCTATTCTCCTTTGGGGGCACAAGAAGCTGCATCGTGGGAAAGGAGGAGTTAGGGCATGAATATCTGTGGAGTCAGGCTCTTCCAAGCCCCTCTTTCTCCCTCATGGATGACTCCCTCCTTCAGGGCTCAGTGAGGAGTGCCTTGAGCAAGGAGGCCGCAGGAGGCAGGAGAAAGAGCCTGGACTGCGATGGGGACAGTGGCTCTCGCGCTAGCACTGCCTTATGCTAGCAGGCCTTTCCCTGCGCTGAGCATACGTTTCCTCATTTGTAAAATGAAAGAATTAGGCCAAACAAGGTCCTTATAATGTCTTTCTAGCTCTGAGGCTGTCTCAGTTGATAAAGCTGATTTGGTAACTCTGGGCCACTTGCCAGTTATTTGACCTCCTGATCTGTATTTCTCTAAGGGAACTGGCTCGTATGTGAAGAGAGATCACTGGCTTTTAAGAGATGCTTCCCTGAGCTTCAGACTCTCCTTTCCAGTGCAGCCTGGGTCCCCGCCTAGGTGCCCCATTGTTGTGGTTCAAATGTTTGTCTCCTGTAAAGCTCATGTTGAAACTTCATCCCCAGTGTGGCAGTATTGAAAGGCGGGGCCTTTAAGAGGTGACTGGATAATGAGGGCTCTGCCCTCATGAATGAATTAATCAATTCCTGGATGGACGTATTAATAGGTAATTGATTAATGAGCTACTGTTGGAGTGGGACTGGTAGCTTTTATAAGAAGAGATAGAGACCAGAGCTGGCACACATGGCCCCCTTACCATGTGACGCCCTGTGCTGCCTCAGGGCTCTGCAGAATCCCCACCAACAAAAAGGCCCTCACCGGATATGTCTCCTTGGCCTTGGACATTCCTGCCTCTAGAACTGTGAGAAATACATTTTATTTCTTATAAATTACCACGTTTCCAATATTCTGTTATATGCAACAGAAAATGGAAAAAGACACTACCAACAACTCAGACTTAATGTCTCTAGACCTAAATCATCTTGTTTTCTCTGCCAAATTGTTTCCTCCTCTTAGATTCCCTCATCATTCATCTTCACTCATTCATTCATTCATTCATTCATTCACAAAATATGTACTTGGTGCTTATGGTCTGTCTAACAAGATGCTGGGTGCTATGGAACCCAAGCAAGTAGGAAAAGGCCCCGTGGGGACCTGCAGGCAGTATGGGTGGCTGGACTCACATTTGGTGGGGAAGGGCATAAGAGAATAGAGAGACCATGGAGGCCCTTGTCAGCCATGTTAAGGGCACAGTCTCCACTGTAACAAAGAGTTGCCAAATGACTTCTAGCCAAGGATGAGTGAGGCCAGGTTAGTTTTTGGAAAGAGAATGTTGGCAACAGTGTTAATGGTGGACAGAAGGAAGGGTGGAGGCAAGAGGCCAGGCAGGATACTGTGCAGTTAGGAAGAGGGGGAAGCAGGGGGCAGAGAAGAGGGTGCTGGGTCTAGAGGGAGAATGGGCAGGACTTAGAAACTCATGAGTGGTGGGAGGTAAGGTCGGGGACAGTGTGGGGAGACTCCAGGACTCTGGCTGGGGGGGTGGTAGTCCCTCACTGAGAGGTGGAAATTGGGAGGAAATGAAAATGGGCTTTGGGAAGAAGCTGAGGCCCTCCTGATTCTGTTCACAGCACCCCACCCACCCCAGCAACAAGGCTGTTCTTGGATCCCTTCCTAACCCCTCATCCTCACTTCTCCACCTCTTTAGGTTCAATCTCCTTTCTGACCTGACTTCTGAACCATTTCAGCCCTACACACAGGCCCAGGGCTAGCCCAGGGGACATTTGGGGCTGTCGCCACCATTACCTGCCAGAGGCCAGAGTCCCTCCCTCCTTCCCTCGATCCTTCAGAGCCAAAGCCTTGCCAGTTAGATGGGCTCCTGGTATTTGGGTCTGGGCCTCCCAGGACCAAATCAGTAACAACCTGGCTCCTGAACATAGGACGGCAGAAACTTGGGTTCTCTGTCACAGCCCTGCCTGCTTCCAGAACCAGCACTGAGATAGGTAGACATGATTCCTCAGCACTGTTTCTGGGTCACCTCTTGCAGGCCAGCCTCTGCCACCTCCACCTCCTGTATCTCTGCAGTGGCCCCTGTGCGCTGGGGAGTGTCCCACCTGTGAGCACTATCAATGGGACATGTCTCTGGGAAAGTTTGATAACCCCTGATCTTGAACAACTCTGGCACATCATCTTCACATGAGACCGGATCATGAGTTTCAGAATAGGTTCACTGTAGTTATGACAGATGGTTAGATTTAAGCCCAAATTCCATTTCTTAAAACCTTCTTTGTCAAGGTGTGAAAATGAGCCAAATAATAGAAAATGGAAAAAACAAGAAAAAATAAAAGAGAAAAGAACTTTCTTTGTACTCTCTGTAAAACCTTCTCCAATCACATGCAACAACTAATATTATGTCATAAAAAGAAAATTAGCTACCATTCGTTAGTTGCCTTTTATAAGCTGGAGGGTTTTGTTTTATTTTGTATATTCTTTATAGTTCTTATAACAACTTTGAGAACAGGTACTATTATGCCCTTTTTATAAGGGAGGTAACCAAGGCTCAGAGAGATAAAGTGGCTTGTATAACGCAATGCAACTAGCAAATTAGCAAATAGCAGAGTTGGGGGTCTGAGCTCAGGTCAGTCAAGCTCTGCAGGCCACAGCCTTCCCACTACACTTCGGCAATGTGCCAGAGCTGCAGTGTGCTCCGCCTGCCCTCCCTGGAGGTGCCTGTGCAGGGCCTGGCCTGCTGCCTGCAATGCTGTAGAGGAGTTACATGACACAGACCGGGCTAGATGACACCTGAGCTCCTCCAGCCCTGAGATGCTTGACTGAGAGCAATACGAGCCACACTCTTGCCCCGTCATGCCTATTGCCTCTTGACAGGAGTTCATGGCCCCCTGTTACATGGTCTCTCCTTCTTGTGCAACCATATTTTTTCTTGATCATTCATTCATTCATCCATCCATCCATCCATCCATCCATCCATCCGTCCATCCATCCATTCGTCCATTCATTTGGCAACTGCCAAATACTAGCCATGGTCATGGCAAGTGGCCTACAGGGATGTGTAAGCCATGGAATGGATGAGGTGTCTAGAGTTCAGGTATCTAGACCTGACCATGTGTGATTCTAAGAAAAGGCAGGATGGATCAAATGGGACAGGGCTCAGAGGGCAAGAAGGAAAGGAATGCTTAACTCTGATAGAGAGTGAGGACTGGGGAAAGGGGTACCGAGGGATGTCGACAGACAAGTGGATGAAGGGAATTCAGGCACCAGTCTGAGTCTGTATGGCAGGTTCAGAGAGCAGGTGAACTGATCAGGGCAGCTACTCAGGGTGCAGGGTGGGGTCTTGGAGGCTGTGCAAGGTGCCCAGACTGGATAGGAGGTAGGGCCAGGCGGCAGAGAGCCTGGATGCTATGTGTGGAAGCAAGCACTGTGTCTGGGAAGATGCTGAAAGTTTCTGAGCAAGGCAGCACTGTTTCTCCATTGATGGTGCTCTCCTCTTACCAGCTTGCCCTGATTCTAGCTATTCTTTAAGGCCCAGCTCAGGGTTCTTCTCTTCCAGGAACCTCTCCTGGGTTACTCAACCCAAAACTTCCTATCTCTCAGCTCCCGGCCCATTTACTTTGCTGGCCATCTTTGTGGTTACCAGGCAGTTTCATGCCATTCTTCAATTCATTCATTGTGCATTTTGTCTCTCTTAAGGGATAAGATAATATAACATGTATGACAGAATCCTACTCTTGAGTCCAGTCTCATTTGCATGCTGCAAAGGGATATCCTACGTCAGACTGCGGGTTAGGGTTGAGTGGGGCTAGGACTCCAATCCCTGTCTATCCCCCACACCCTAGGCTGCCACCCAGGGCCACACTCCATATCTTCTTTCCATTCTTCACAGGATTTAAGGGCTTAACATTCAGTGGGCAGCTAATGGAAGTAGCTATTGTTAGATTTATTTCTGGTCAGCAGATGCCACTCCTCCTGAGCCCTTCCTTCCCTGCCCTACATGGGGCAGACACTTGCTTCTCGGTGGCATGGGAATGCCTGCCTCCAAAGCTCACACCTGGGAGTGGATGTGTAACCCAAGCTTGTCTTGATGTCCTTTAAGCTCATGGCCACTTTGGCTCCTGGAAGTAATCACAAGAAAGCCCTTCCCTTCATCAGCCTGAGTGTACACCACAGTGAGGCTCTGGGCACATTGGGAGGGTCCCATAATCCATGCGTTTCTACCCTGACATCCCAGAGATGCTCCTTGTGCCACAGCTTTTCTAGTATTGTGAGGTAAGTCACAGGGACAGGGTGCTCTTCAACTGCATCACCAAAGGCCTGCTGTCCCAGCCACAACAGAGCCTCTGGTGGACCCTGTTATTGGAGCCTTGATGCATGACCTATCTCATACGCAACCCTCCAGGGGCAGAAGCAGGTCTGGGACTATGATATTCCCCAGTGGGTGGGTGAACGGCAAATGAGTGGGCTCAATCAATATATTCAGATCTGGGTTTAAATGACTCCTTGCGGGCTTATTTGTGCTGGCAAAATTTATGGAGAGAAGGCTGGGCCAGCCCTCAACCTCCTACTAAGGGATGGCAGAGCCAGGCCCAGTTTGAGCCATCTCATGGAGACTTAGTGTGCAAGATTTTTGGGGGCTGCTCCTCCAGAACCTTTGAACAGCTGTATGGTCATGTTCAGAGCAGCTGCCAAAGCAGGACTTTGGGATCTTGCTGATGAGGTGAAGTTTTCAGAGGAGTCAACAAACACTCTACCTTCAAATCCTCCTGTCTGATCTCTCTGTTCCTTCTCTGACCTGCATCTCTCTGTAGCATGCCCCATGCTATATTTTACCTCATGCTACCTGTGTAGATGACTTTCTTCCCTCCCAGGCTGTGCCATCCTTGAGAGTAAAGACTTTCCTTTTGCATCCATCTAATTATCATCATATCTAGGACAGGGATGTGGAATGCAGCTCCCACCTCCCTGGGGCTGCTCCAGCCAGGGAGGGGGTGTAAAGTTGCTATGCAAGCATCTCATGGCATCCACATGCCGTCCTACAATATGCCCACAAGTTCTTTGATACTTTTACCTTACATAGAGCTTAATTCCCTCCTCTTCAGTGTGCTTGGACTTGGGGACTCACTTCTAACAAACAGAAGATGGTGGGAGTGGTGGGGCATAACGTCTGAGAGTGGATCATTAAAGGCATTGTGGCCTCCTCCTTGTGCTCTCTCAGGGGGCAGCAAGCTGCCATGTCATGAGGACATTCAAGTAGCCCTGTGGAGAGGCCAGTGTCAGGAGGAACTGAGGCTTCCCACTAAAAGCCATGGAAGTAAGAAATCTTAGAAGTGGATCCAAGACCCAGACAACCCTTCACATGACTTCCTGGGAGACCCTGAGCTAGAATCCAGCTAAGCCATTCCTGGATTACTGACCCTCAGAAACTTTATGAGATAAAAAATATTTATCGCTTTATGTGGCTAAATTTTGGAGTCATTTGTTACAAGCAATAAATTCTAATATAAACCCCAATCAGAAAATTTTCTCTTCTCATTGAAAAGGGTTTAAAACACTTGTGTCGTCTCAGCAAGGCAGAAAATACTGGTGCAAGCAGAGCACAGAAGTTCAAGTTTCCAGCAGAGCGGCAGCATTAGCTTCATGGAGAGAAGTCATGCTCTGTCCTAAGAAACAGGGTGAATGGTCTGCAGCCTTCTTTAAATGGTAGCAAAGCCTCCAATGCAGCAAAGCTGGTAAAAATGCACCTGCCTTGGATCCAGGTCATAAGCAGAAAAAAGAAAAGGCCAGCACAGAAAAAATGATGTCTCAGAGCACACAGCATATGCAAGGCTCTCAGAAGTGCAGACAGAGGTTAACAGGGTGAGAGGAAGCACGGACCCTGGGTTAGACGATGATAATGATGATGAGTTACTAGAAAGAGAACTGGCTCTGGGATGAGATACATCCATCCTAGCGCTAACCCAGGGGTCAGGTCGTGCCTGCTCTGAACATCGGTGAACTCATTTGTAAAGGGTTTACACACTGCCTACTAATAGGATTGATGTGGGGGTTAAATAAGAAAGAATGCAAACCAGTTCTTTAGTTGAAGAGGACCTGGATATTTGCATCAGAATTACAAATCCTATGGTAGATAAGTGCATAATAAATGTATTTGGCTTTCATTACAGAGTCGTTTAGTCAAGAAAAAGTATTGCATTTCTTCTGTGCTCCAGGCATGAAGCTAGAAATGCAGTGTGGACCGATAGATGTCTTCCCTCCATGGACCTTGTTGCCAGGTGGGGAGAGATCAACAATTACACAGATAACCAAATAGCCATGATAGCTATTTTTAGATTTCTGAACGATGCAGTCAATGTTCTGGTGCCCGAAGTGGGCAAAATTTGGGCAGCAGCTTCCAGCGCCAGGCTTATTTCTGAGCACATTTCAAGTTAGACTTGAACAAAGTTCCATTCAATGAATGCCTGATTAATTGAATCGCCAATAGTGAGTGCCCACTACAAACAGATGTTCCCTTTTTAAGGCCTTGTTCCACTTAAGCACAGTTGCCCACAGTCATTCTAGAGGAGATACTGAAAGAGCAATTATAGAGGCAGAGCCTGCAGACAGCCTGTCACTGATGGGGCCAGGCCCCACAAGAGGGAGGGAGGGAGGGAGGAAGGGAGGCAACAGGAGTGTGCAGGAAGGGTTTGGCCCTGGAAAGTGTCGTAAAAGAGCAGAGGGGAAGCTGTGCTTTGGTTGCTAATTTGTAAAACGCTGACATTTCCAGGAAACAAGGAAATATAAGTATGTAAGGAACAAGTTTTACTGCTGTGAAGAACATCTGCATGTATTAGTTGGTACAAATCACTTCTTAATAAAAGTAGCGACTTAGAATAATGGATTACTGCCAACTATGGTCATACAAAAATTCCATTTCTCTGTTTATAAGGGAAGAGGAACTTATTTATTATGTATCTAAGTATTTATTATTTATTATGTGTCTAAATCCTGGAAAAATAAAATTCTTTCCCCATCTCCTTCATAAAATTTTTTTTGACATTCCTCAACTGCTTTACGAAGGAAGAAGAGGGTGCTTTCAAGTCTTTTTTTTTTTTTTTTTTTTTTTTTGTTTTGGGAAGGGGTTTTCTTTTTTTCCCAGGCGGAGGTGGAAGTGGGCCGACATGGCGCCCCGCAACCCCCGCCTCCTAGGTTCAGGCAATTCTCCTGCCTCAGCCTCCTGAGTAGCTGGGATTACAGGCACTCACCACCATGCCCAGCTAATTTTTTGTATTTTTAGTAGAGACGGGGTTTCACCATGTTGACCAGGATGGTCTCGATCTCTTGACCTCGTGATCCACCCGCCTCGGCCTCCCAAAGTGCTGGGATTACAGGCTTGAGCCACCGCGCCCGGCTGCTTTCAAGTCTTAAGGGTCTAAAATCTTCCTACAGATTTTTGTAGGCGATTTATGTCGTCATGGAAACATGACAAGTCTCTGTTCGAAAATCTTGTCTCCATTTGTTACTGTGAAGGGTTCCTGAAGAAGGGAAGCCGCCTCCTTTGCGTACTCTCATGGAGGCAGTCGCTGAATGCTGTCACTTGCCAAGCTATTGTCAGGAGGTGGTTAAAGGAAGTAGGATCCGTTACTTAAAAAGAAAGAACAACCTTGGGCCTAGAGAGTTGCAAGCGGCGTAGAGAGCTTCTGTCTCCTTTCAGAAGGTGGTTGAAGATTGCTTTCTCCTGGCCAGAAATGACTGGGCATATGCCTGTGTGTACATGCTCGCATGCAGCTCCCAGTTCCTTTTGTGTGAAAGGAAGAAGAAAGTATTGCATAGAAAATGCCAGTATTCTAAATATTTAGGATCATTTTTCTCATCCATTAATATCCAGTAAGTGCATGTACACCGTGGATGACGATTTTAGAAAATGAGGAAAGCACATAGTCAGACAAAAAATGGTCAAGTACATAAAGAAAAGTTTGAAGCTAATCTGAGTAGATAATTAATAGAAAAGAATGCTCCATCTCTCTTAATAGAAAGATTTGTATGGGTGACATCTGGCAATGATAGATGTTGAGGTTTGGGCCCCCACACTAGGTAAATAGCTCGTTCTGCATGTAGCTGCCATCTAAGTCTAGCTGTGGGTGGCCTGCAGCTTAGACGCCCTTGGGCATCTGGGAAACAGTGTCTCATTCAAAGAAAGTCCACAAGCACAGTGTGTATAAAACTGTGAGGATGGATAGTTAAAATTTAAAACTGCTCAAACTAGGCTGGCTGCGGTGGCTCATGCCTATAATCCAAGCACTTTGGGAGGCTGAGGCGGGTGGATCTCTTGAGGCCAGGAATTCGAGACCAGCCTGACTAATGTGGTAAAACCCTCTCTCTACTAAAATGCAAAAATTAGCCGGGTGTGGTGGTGCATGCCTGTAATCCCAGCTAATCAGGAGGCTGAGACAGAAAAATAGCTTGAACACAGGAGGTGGAGGTTGCGGTGAGCCGAGATTGCGCCACTGCAGTGCAGCCTGGGCAAAAGAGGAAAACTCTGTCTCGAAATAAATAAATAAATAAATAAACCCCCAAAACTCAAACTGATTCTACACAAATTAATTTTAATTGCAGTATTTACCAGAAACTGTAGGAAGAAAACTGGTGCAAAATGAAAAAACCCACAGTTGACAGAGGTGGAGGATAAGAGTCGGGAAATGTGGAGATTAAGACAAGTACACTTACAAGTATACCTCAAGCAGAAAAACGAAGATAGATGAGAAGTTAGATGGTTGTAAGAAAACAATTTCCTTGTAATCATTTCCCCATCACTGTCAGGGTTTATCAGTCCGAGGAATGCTGGTGTGGTTGTGCCACAAGGCCATAGAGTTATCAGTCGAGATTGAGAAGTCTACACTCTTTTAGTGAGCTGGGTCCCCAACGATCTGTGTCCATCCCTGCAGAAAGATGATTCCCTAGACTGGAAATGGAAACATTGAAGGGAGATAAGCCCTGAAAGGTGGGAGGGAACCCTGCTCCTTCAGGGGTAAACCTAGAGTGCTGAGAGTATACTCTGTAAAAACTGCCAAGGACAGAGTACACATCTAGTGAAGCACTCAATCGACCTAAGTTTTGTCTTTTTTTGTGTGTGTGAAAAAAGTACGCCGGGCACGGTGGCTCATGCCTATAATCCCAGCACTTTGCAAGGCCGAGGTAGGAGGATCGCTTGAGGTCAGGAGTTTGAGACCAGCCTGACCAACATGGTGAAACCCTGTCTCTACTAAAAATACAAAAATTAGGCAGGTGTGGTGGCGGGCGCCTGTAATCCCTGGTACTTGGGAGGCTGAGGCAGGAGAGTTGCTTGAAGCTGGGAGGTAGAGGTTGCAGTGAGCTGAGATGGCACTACTACACTCCAGCCTGGGTGACAGAGTGAGACTATCTCAGAAAACAAAATAATAATGGACTCTAATTCCTGAGTGCAGGGGGAATCCCTCTCACCTGCTTCCTTAGATGACTCTGGAAGCTTCCCCACACCACCAGGCACTGAGACAAAGCTCCCTGACAGCCGAGACCGGCAGACCTCCATCTGGTCCCTGCCCTGGCCAGAGGCCCCTCTACATCGACCTCCTGTCGATGCCATGGTGGAGCCGACAGGTGACCTGGGAGTCCTGTGCTTCCTGATCCAATGGTGCCAAACCCTTCATCTTCCCCAGAAGCACAGCATACCCCTGGGACCCCTCGGCAACTGCCCGTTCCATGAAGCTTCTCTGTTTCTGAGGCCTCCCTGACCACAGCTCTGACTCCTGCCCCACATGGGACTAACCCAGCTGAGGGGGAAGGGGCAGGAGAAAAGATACAGAAATGCAGGAGGGGAGGCTGCTCCAGCAAAGACTTCAGGGCTTTTGGGGATCCAGGCCTGGGGCCAAGAAGGAAAGTGTGTGTGAATGCATGTGTGAGGAGTGTGTGTGAGCACGTCTGTGAGTGAGGCATGCATGTTAGTGTGTGTCTTTCCTAGGACCCACCATACCCTGTGTATATATGCATGTTTTTGTAAAAAATAAAAAAATAAATTAAAAAAGTCTGAATAAATGTTTTATTTGCTTTAAAAAATTGACTTCAGAAGAAATAGAAAATCTGAATAAACCTCTATAAGGTACAGACATTGAATTCATAGTTTTAAATCTTTTTAAAAAAAATCTGTACATATCTTTTAAAATATTTATTTACATATTTAACTTTTAAGTTCAGGGGTACATGTACAGGTTTGTTACATAGGTAAACTTTTGTCAGGGGGGTTTGTTGTACAGATTAGCTCATCACCTAGATGTTAAGTCTAGTACCCAGTTACTTTTCCTGATCCTCTCCCTATTCCCACCTTCCACCTTCTGATAGGCCCCAGTGTGTGTCTATCAGACACTGTTCCATGTGTTCATGTGTTCTCAAAATTTAGCTTCCACTTATAAGTGAGAACGTGCAGTATTTGGTTTTCTGTTCCTACATTAGTTTGCTAAGGATAATGGCCTCCCGCTCCATCCATGCCCCTGCAAAGGACATAAAAAAAGAAATATGTACCACGTTTCCTTTATCCAGTCTATCACTGATGGGCATTTAGGTTGGTTCCATGTCTTTGATATTGTGAATAGTGCTGCAGTGAGCATGTACGTGCGTGTGTCTTTATAAATAACAGAACAGTTTACATTCCTTTGGGTATATACCGAGTAATGGGATTGCTTGGTTGAATGGTATTTCTGTCTTTAGGTCTTTGAGGAATTGTCTTCCACAATGGTTGAACTAATTCACATTCACACCAACAGTGTATAAGCATTCCTTTTTCTCCACAACGTTGCCAGCATCGGCTGTTTTTTGACTTTTTAATAATTGCCATTCTGACTGTCATGAGATGGTATCTCATTGTGGTTTTGATTTGCATTTCTCTAACTAATTTAAAATCTTTACACAAAGAAAGTCTGACCCCAATGACTTCACTGGTGAATTCTATCGAACATTAAGGAAAAAATAAATACCAATTCTAACAACTTCTTTTTTAAGAGAAAAAGAGGCTGGGCACAGTGGCTCAAGCATGTAATCCCAGCACTTTGGGAGGCCAAGGTGGGTGGATCACTTGAGCCCAGGAGTTTGAGACCAGCCTCACCAACATGATGAAATCCTATCTCTGAAAATATATATATAAATTAGCTGGGTGTGGTGGTGCATGCCTGTAGCCCCAGCTACTTGGGAGGCTGAAGTGGGAGGATGGCTTGAACCCAGGAAGTGGAGGTTGCGGTGAACGGAGATGGTGCCACTGCACTCCAGGCTGTGTGACAGAGCAATACCCTGACTCAAGAGAGAGAGAGGAAGAAAATAGAGGAAAAGAAAATGCTTCCCAACTCATTTTAAGAGGACAGCATTTCCTTGACACCCTGATACCAAGTCAGTCAAAGACATCACAAGAAAAAAAAATCTACAGGCCAATATTCCTCATGAATACAGATGTGAAAACTCCTAACAAAATATTAGCAAATCAAATCCAGCAACATAAAAAGATTTAAACACCATGACCAGGTAAAGTTCATCCCAAGAGTACAAGGTCAGTTTAACATTCCAAATCAATTAGGATAATATATCATATATTAACAGAATAAACAACAGAAACCATATGATATCTCAAAATGCATAGAAAAAGCATGTGACAAAATCTAACACCCTTCCATTATAAAAAGAAACCTTGCTGGGCATGGTGGCTCACTCTTGTAATTCCAACATGTTGGAAGACCAAGGCAAACAGATCACTTGAGGCCAGGAGTTCAAGACCAACCTGGCCAACATGATGAAACCCTGTCTTTACTTAAAAAAAAAAAAAGAAAAGAAAAGAAAGAAAAAAATTTTAATCTAGAGGGGAACTTCTTCAACTTACCAGAGGATATCTACAAAAACCCTACAACTAACATAATACTCAATGGTGAAAGACCAAATGCTTTCCCCCTAAGATCAGGAACAAAGCAAGGATGTCCACTCTCAACACTTCTATTCAACATTGTATTGAAGGTCATAGTTAATATAACAAAATAAGCAAGAAATTAAAGGCATACAGATTAGAAAAGAAGATACCAAACTGCCATTATTTGCATATAACATAATCTTGCATTTAGAAAATATTCAGGTATTGGCCGGGTAATCCCAGCACTTTGGGAGGCCAAGGTGAGTGGATCATTTGAAGTCAGGAGTTCAAGACCAGCCTGACCAACATGGTGAAACCCTGTCTCTACTAAAAATACAAAAATTAGCCAGGTGTTGTGGCAGACACCTGTAATCCTGGCTACTCAGGAGGCTAAGGCAGGAGAATCACTTGAACCTGGGAGGTGGAGGTTACAGTGATCCGAGATCAGGCCACTGCACTCCAGCCTGCGTGACACAGTAAGACTCCATCTCAAAACAACAATGACAACAGCAACAACAACAACTCAAGAATCTAAACAAAAGCTACTAGAAAAAAATGAATGAGTTTAGCAAGATTGCTGGATGCTAGATCAATACACAAAAATTAATTTGTATGTCTATATACTAGTAATAGACAATGGGAAAATAAAATTTAAAAAGTTCATTCACAATATCAACAAGAATAAAATATTTAGAAATAAGTTTTAAATTTTTTTTATTTTTAAATTTTCTTTTCTTATTTAAAATTAGAGCTCATGGGATAAAAAATTTTTTAAATTTATTTTTTAATTTTAAAAGACAAGGTCTCACTCTGTCGGCCAGGCTGGAGTGCAGTGGTGTGATCATGGCTCATTGCAGCCTCAAACTCCTGGGCTCAAGCAATCCTCTCAACTTGGCCTCCCAAAGTTCTGAGATTACATGTATGAGCCACTATACTCTGCCAGTAATTAATGTAACAAAAGAAGTGCAATGCCTATATACGGAAAACTACATAATGCTGCTGAGAGAGATTGAAGAAATATTATAAATGGAGAGATACACCGTATTCATAAACTGGAAGATTCAACATTGCTAAGATGGCAACTCTCTAGAAATTGATCTATAAATTCAAAGCAACTAATATCAAAATCCCAGCAAGACTCTGTAGAAAATGACAAGCTGTTCTTAAAATTTATAGGGAAATGCAAAAGATCTAGAATTGCCAAAACAATTTTGAGAAAAAGAAACAAAGTCTGAGGATTAGACTACTCGATTTCAAAACGTATAAAGCTACTGTCATCAGTCAATGTGTTACTCGAATAAGGATAGACACATAGATCTATGAACAGAATAGAGTGTTCAGAAATAGATCTTTGCATACAGAAGTGTGCTAAAGCTGGCTCACACTGGCTTATAGCAATAATTGTTAAATTTTCAGGAGTTTGATGAGCTGATTGTTAAACTATTGGTAGCTTGAAAGCAGCCATGTGAGAGTATTCATATAAGAAACCTGCTAACACTGCAAATAAGACAAATAAGGCCCTTCTTTTTTTCCAGATAGTGGGAAAAAGTTATTAAACATTTATCGTCATGCTGTTGACTCACATATATGGTCAATTTATTTTTGACAAATGTACTGAAATAATTCAGTGGGGGAAAGGACAAACTTTTCAACAAACAGTGCTGGGAAAACAGGACATCCATACACAAAGAAAATGTGTTATACCGTACACAAAAATTTTGTTATACCATACACAAAAATTAGTTAAAAATGGACTATAGACCCAAACAGAAACCCTAAACCCATAAAACTTCTGGAAGAAAACACAGGAGAAGATCTTTACAGCTTTGTGGTATGCAGAGATTTCTTAGACATGACACAAAACCTCAAAACAATAAAAGAAAAAACATGATAAACTCTGAACATTTTTACTCTTCAAAAGATATCATTAAGACAATGAAGGCCGGGCACGGTGGCTCATGCCTGTAATCCCAGCACTTTAGGAGGCCAAGGCCGGCGGAACACTTTAGGTCAGGAGTTTGAAACCAGCCTGGTCAGCATGCTAAAAAACCTGTCTCTACTAACAATACAAAACAATTATCCAGACGTGGTGGTGAGCACCTATACTCCCAGCTACTTGAGAGGCTGAGGCAGGCAAACTGCTTGAACCCAGGAAGTGGAGGTTGCAGTGAGCTGAGATCATACCACTGCACTCCAGCCTGGGCAACAGAGCAAGACTCCATCTCAAAAAAAAAAAAAAAAAGACAATGAAAAGACAAGTTATAGTCTGAGAGAAAATATTTGCAAAATATATATCTGGTAAAGGATTTCCATCCGTACTATATAAAGATCTCTTAAAACTCAATAAGAGGACAAACAACCCAATTTTAAAATAGAAAAAATGTCAATAGACACTTCACTAAAGAAGGTATATAAATGGTAAATAAGCATGCCCAACATGCTTATTTGCCCAACATTACTAATAACTAGGAAAATACAAATTAAAACCACAGTGAGATACCACTACAAATCCACTAAAGTGGCTGAAATAAAGACACTGACAATCTTAAACGTTGCCAAGGGCGTGGAACCAGTGTTATCTGTCGTTGTTGATGGGAATGTAAAATGGTACAGCTATTTTGGAAAAAAAATTTTAAGTTAACCATACACTTACCATGTGGCCTGGCAATTCTACTACTAAATACCAAAGAGAAATAAAAGCATACATTTATACATAGCTGGTACACGAATGTTAATAACAGCATTATTCATGGTAGCAAAAATGGAAACAGCCTAAATGTCCATCAGCTAATGAATAAGCAAAATGAGTGTATTTGTATAGTGGAATACTACCTAGCAACAAAAAGAAATGAACCAACATGGATGACTCTTAAAAAGCATGCTAAATGAAAGCAGGCTAACAGAATATGCCACATATTGTATGCTTCCATTTATATGAAAATTCTAGAAAAGGCAAACTGTAGAAACAGAAAGATCAGTGGTTGCCGAGGCCTGTGAGTGAGAGGGAGGATGCTAAAACTGTCTTTCAGAGACGATTGCTCCAATGTATAATTTTACTAAATCTCATGAAAATATACACTTAAAAGGGGCACATTTTATGTTATATAAATGGTACCTCAATAAAGCTGTTTAAAAATCCAGCTGGAACATCTCCTTCCTGACACTCCTCCCTTTGCAAGGAGGTGCTCCCTGCCTCATCTGATCCCACCTTCTTTGTCTGACGTCTTATGCTGTGTATTCTTTGTTACTTGTTTCCAAGCCCAACTGTGGGGCCTGGGAGGGCAGAGGTGACATCTGACCCATCTCTGTTTCCCTGATGCTTCTTCTGGATTCTGGCATGTTTCAGTATGCACTCCAATCAGTGTTGCTGAAACAATGAATAAACACCTTTGTCTTTACTTTTTTTTTTTTTTGAGACAAGTCTCGCTCTGTTACCCAGGCTGGAGTGCAGTGGGGCTATCTCAGCTCACTGCAACCTCTGCCTCCTGGGTTCATGCAATTCCCCTGCCTCAGCCTCCCAAGTGAGATTACAGGCATGTGCCACCAGGCCCAACAAATTTTTGTATTTTTAGTAGAGATGGGGTTTCACCATGCTGGCCAGGCTGGTCTCGAACTCCCGGTCTCAAATGATCCGCCCGCCTTGGCCTCTCAAAGTGCTGGGATTACAGGCATGAACCACTGTGCCCAGCCTACTTTTTTAATTGTAAAAGTGACATAAAATAATTACAGTCAGTGGTCCATTTTCCTTTCTCTTATTGATTTGTAAGAATTCTCCATATTAGGGATAAAAATAAAATAATTATTTGCAACTCTGTTTCCCAGTTTGTCTTTCGCTTTGTATCTCTATATAAACTTTCTATTTGTATGTGACCTAATCTATCTTTTCCTTTATCATGTCTGCTCTTGAAGTTATGCTCTAAAAGTGCTTCCCTAATCCACAGTCACATAAATATTCATCTATAATTTCCTCTTTGCACATTTATGCATTTAATTTACATTTAGGTCTTTAAGACATTGGGAAGTATTACTATTTTCGTGTAGTCTGGCAAAGTGGAAGAAGCGTAACTTCATCCACTATTGACAGGGATGTGGGGAAGTATAGCCTGTTCCAACACAGCATGGCACCACTCTGGAACGTGTATTGTCTGCACGCCAGGGCCCCGTAAAGTGCCTGGTACATTGTGGGTGCTCAGGTACACCATGGCTATTTGTTGAATATGTGAATTAGTGAATGAAGCCTTTAACACTGCTATTCCTTGACCCAGAAATGTTAAAGGCTTCATTCATTAATTCATATACTCAACACATATTAGTGATATCACATATTTAACCATTAGTAAATATTAGTAATAAGTGGACTAGAAAGCATTTTTTCACAGTGTCTTACAAGATCTTGATGATCATCCTGTGTGGAGGATGCACATTACTCCTTTGTTTGGAACTATGAATGAATGCTGACAGCCTGGGATATGCCTAAATCTCAGACATTAGTAAATAATATTGAGTGTAAAATATGAACAAGGTGACCCCCATGATGAAAGTCACAAGAAATACCATTTTTGTTGCATTTTGTGCTACTTTTGATTCTTGTTGCTACTGATTCCCTGGAAGTGATGCCCATGAAGCCCAGCTGCCCTCACTGAGACCCGTGGCTGCCCACACTGTCTCACCTGCAGGGGGCAGAACTCTGGGGCGCCCTCAGGGTTGTGCAGCCAGCTGGGCCAGCAGCAGGTGGGCGGTCTGGTGAGTGAATCATGGACTTGATTTACCCAGGCCCAACTAACCTTCCCTGGCTTCACTATCTTCCTTTCTTTTTCACATTGTAATTTTATTTTCGGCAAGTTTTTCAGCAAACCTGCTAACTCAAAGAGAAGTAATGGACATTCTCAGAGGTGTCAGTGTCTGAGAAAATGTGAGACTTGTTTTTCAGGCCATGAAGTCCAGAGAGGCTTCCTCAAAAATGGCATGTGGAATTTCATCATGAAGCTGCAGCACAAAACTTGCCTGGGCCAGCACCCAGGGTGACAGTGATGTGCTGCGGCTGGCACCTCAGAGGCTGATTGCTCAGGGCAGCTGCATGGCTTCCTTAATTCCTCCCCATGCCAGAGGGGTGAGCGGCACTTACAAGCACTTGCTCTCTCACCTTCAGCTCAGCCCATTAAGGCTGGAGGCCCCCTGGGTCCCAGAGAGGTTCAAGGTCTTTCCTGAAGTGTCATGGCTAGTCAGGGCCTGACTGGAACCCAGGCCCATCCAACTCCGTATCTCAAGCTCCACGAGCTGCCCTGCAGACACTGGAAACATGTTCATTAGTCTGTGTCTGCATGACCTGCCCTGCCTTGAATTTTTTGCTTCCATTTTCTACCAGAGATGCAATTCAAATGTAGGCCAAAAAAAGGAGTAGAAAGAAAGACGCTAAGGACACAAGTCAGTGTAACACATGGACCCATCAGGGGAGTGGCCATGTTCTTTCAAAAGGCATGGTCACCCACACAGTACGTCCCTGCCTGGCTCCACACATGCCTACTGAACACGCACCTTGCACATAGCAGGTGCTCAGCCTACACTGGGCACTTTCAAATATTATATTGCTTTGAAATATTAATTGCTTCCCCCAAAGACTAGGTGTTTTCAAGGGCTTTGTTTGCCCAGCTGAATGCACATGACATGACAGGCTCGGCCCTGTCATCCCAGGCTGCCTGCAAAGTCAAACCAAAGCCCCTGGAGAGGTGAGTGGTTTGCTCAAGGGCACACAGCTAACAATCGGTCTCTGAGGTGCCAGCCACAGCACATCGCTGTCACCCTGGGTGCTGGCCCAGGCAAGTTTTGTTTCATGCTGCTGGGCCTCTGCTGGCGATTCTGTTTAACAGGCATTGAGGATGCATCCTAGAGCAACACGAAGATGTGAACTGGCCTCTATCAATGTTCAGCTGAGTGGAGCAGTAAACCTCACTCAACACAAAGAAAACAAAAGTGCACACCAGGGCCTGGGGAGAGCAGGTGCTCTGGGAGTTCAAGGGCCTCGCCGAGGAATCTCAGGGCAGATTCAGAAGAGGAGGGATTTTCAGGCAGGGAAGGGGAGGCACTGACATTTCTGTAATCCTTCCCTCCCAACATTCATAGGAAGATCATCCCCACAAACTTATTAACACAGCCACAGCGCTTGGAGTTGTCTTAAGAGGCATTTTGCAGGCAGCCTGAGATGGCAGGGCCGAGCCTGTCATGTCATGTGCATTCAGCTGGGCAAACAAAGCCCTTGAAAACACCTAGTCTTTGGGGGAAGCAATTAATATTTCAAAGCAAGCCTCCTTCACATCAGCAGCCTGCATTATCTGTCAGCTGTGCAGGTCGTCAGGCTGGCATCCTGCGACTGGGGGAGAGAAGAGAAGAGGGTGTTGGGTCCTCCAGTGTGCCAGATGCCGCACAAACATGCCCTCAATCCCCACACAATGCTGCCAGGCGGGGACTGTCCCCCATTCTAATGAGAAAACCAAAGCCCCTGGAGAGGTGAGTGTTTGCTCAAGGGCACACAGCTAACAAACAGGAGGACCAGAACTCAGATTCAAGAGTGAACCATTAAGTACAGATCTGACGCTTTCCTATTCTACAGTGATCAGTACAGAAAACAACAAAAAACAAACAAAAAAAGAACTCCACAATTTTTTTCTCTTACTTAAATATCAAAATAAAATTTGGTACCAATCACATGCACAAATTACACTACCAGAAGGGAGGAACACTTCTGCCATGGTTGAAAATAGGCTTGGCCTGATTAAAAGACCTCTGTTAATTCCATATCTGGAGAATCAAGGCCAGACTCCCCGGCCAGACCATGGTTCCAGTCCAGCACCGTCCACTTCTGCAGGCCCACTGCCTCCCACTGTCATCCTCTGAGCAGCTTATCCACACTCCTGGTCTTTGCTTATACTGCCCTGTTTCTAGAATGCTTTCCCAGGCCCCATGCTCTTTGCTTGACCTCACACATGTCACCTCTGCGAGCCATCACTGACCCCCAAGACAGGATGAAAACGCTCACCCCAGCTCCCAAAGGGCATCGCAGTCTGCTGCAGTCATCTCTTGACAAGCATATATCCTCTCTGAACTGGATGCCCTAGAGGACTGGAGCTGTGTCCGATCCTAGCCCAGCACAGAGCAGGCACTCAGAAAATGCTTGCTGAGTGAATATGACTGCATAAGAATCACGGAGTAGCAGAGCTGGACAGACAGCTGAACACTTTCGTTTTATAGCTAAGAATTATATGAAGGCCAATAGAGGCAAAGAAGGTGGAGAGGTGAGGAGGGACCACACCCCGGAGCTCGGGCTTGGCTCTGGCAGCAGCAGGAGCCACACAAGACCTCAGGGCAGAGGAGTGACATGATGACATGGTCTGGGAGGTATTTTGTTTTGGTGACCCGGGGCCACTTTGAGACAGTAAAAGGCTGGGATAGGGAGAGACTGGAGGCTGCAGATTCACGTATGTTTTATTTAATAATGATCTTAATTACAAACTTAGTGTCACTTCTGCTGATAAATTATTTAATGCATTTATTGAGTGCCTGAGGCAATTATGATATGGGTACCCTTTACTTAGGGCCCACTGTGTACCAGGTGTTTTGCATTCATTATTTCATTTAAACCTCAGAGCCACCTTTTGAGGTAGGTACTATTACTTTCTGTTTTATGGATGAGGAAACTCAGCTCAGAGAGGTGAAGTTACTCATCCAGGACCTCAGAGAGGCTATGATCCAGGCTCTGGGAAGAAAAGACAAGGAGCCCAAAATCTAGTGAAGGGTAGAAGAGGAAAATAAATGATTTGAGTCATTTGATCTCAGAGTTGCTATAACCCAGAGAAACAGAGGGAGCAGAGAAGGCCCAGAAGGGGCCTGTAACCACCGGCATCAGGCAATGAGTGAAGTCTAACTGCGATGCGTGGCAGAAGAAAGTGCATTACAAACTGAAAATAGGCCCATGGTCCTATTACTTATGTTTTTTCCTTTTGGAGCGGAGCCAAACTGCATATAACCTAGGAAATGGCTGAAAGCAGAGAGGAAATATGCAGAGCATCCCTCTGTGAGATTCAAAAATCATCTTCATACTTGTAATCATTCAACACAGATGCTTCACACATGACTTCCCAACAATGGGATTAGCCCGTCTTTCTGCCCCAGGGAGCTCTGTGCCATTTGGGGAGCCCTAGGGGTCCTGGGAGAGAGATGCTGAGGGTCTAGCAGCAGCTGGCCTCACACAGGCCCACCACTTAATGAGGTTTTTGGGAGGGCAGTGTGCAGAGATAAACCAATTAGTAAGGGGCACCAGGGTGCTGGGTGTGGAAGAGTCAGCATCAAAGACACGTCCAAACTGCCTCTGCTCTGCACATGCGTCTGTACTCACACGTACCTCTATGTCTGTACGTGTCTTCGTGTGTGTGTGCTCTGGGCAAAAAATAGGAGGAGGGAAGATTGGTAACAAATGGACCTGAAAACAAGGGCTCCATCCCAGTGAGAAACTGATTTGCTTTGAGACTAATGATGGTGGCTGGGCATGGTGGCTTATGCCTATAATCCTAGCACTCTGGGAGGCCAAGGCAGGTGGCTCACAAAATCAGGGGTTCGAGACCAGCCCGGTCAATGTGGTGAAACTCCGTCTCTACTAAAATACAACAACAACAAAAAAACTAGCTTGGCATCATGGCACATGCCTATAGTCCCAGCTACTCGGGAGGCTGAGGCAGTAGAATCGCCTTAACCCAGGAGGCAGAGGTTACAGTAAGCTGAGATCACACTACTGCACTCCAGCCTGGGTGAAAGAGTGAAAATCTGTCTCAAAAAAAAAAAAAAAAAAAGATTAATGATGGTAATGGTGATGATCGTGAAAGCAGATGACAGAGCAGCCTCTCGGTACCAGAAACGGCATAAGGCACACTTTTCGCACTATCTCATTTAATCGTCATGGAGACCCTATGAAGTAGACACAGTTACTATCATCCTCGTTTTACAGATGAGGAAACAGGAGCTGAGGGGGTTCCATGTCTTGACCTTGAACAGGAATACATAGGAACGTTAGGGTTAAACAAAAATACTACAAGTAAGAGCCGTGTCCCAGAACTGAAATGGAACATTTCGCTGAGGCACTGAGACAGTACCAAAGCGGGCACAAGGTCACAATGCAGAATCCTCAAGGGAAAGGCTGAGAATGGTGGAGGGAGAGGACGCTGGCGAGAGCTCTCTGTGCTGTGACGGGGCTACTTCTCCCTTTACTGAAATCAAGAGAGAGGCTCAAGGACACCTGGATCTCAGGGGCTGTGCTGGGGCCATAGCTGACTCATCTGAGAGACCTAAAGGCCCAGGGGACAGCTAGCTAGCTGGTCCCAGAGCAGAGGGAGAGAGAAATGGTTGTGTTGGGGGTGGCTTGTACTCTGTGTGCTAGGGCAAAGAATGCACGGTGCTATTTCCCTGGAGCAGATGGGGTCAAGAGGGCCAGCTGAAGTGGCAAACAGATTCCACCAGAAAGAGGCTGGAGGGACTGCAGGATGCTGAGGGTGAGGAAGGAGTATGGGAACAGCTGGAGAGATTCCATTTATCAAGGCACTGTGGGATAAGATCCAAAGTGATAGGTGGGGGCCTCCAAAGAACCCAGCAAAGCGCCCGCAAGAGAAAGAGCCCACCTTAAACACCTGCTGAGGGAGAGCAGTCACGGTGGCCACGAGGGTCCAAGCGAGACCTCTCCTCCTCCCTGCTCTGGCTCCCTGAATACCAACCCTGGAAAGGTGAAGAGCTAAGGGAGGGGAGGACAGGCAGTAGAAGCCCATTGTGGGCATCTCTGCAGCAGGCCAGACTGGCAGGGGGGAAAAGTATTCACTTTAAATAGACTGACTACTTTGACTATTAACATGGGACTGAACATTTAAATTACTGGAGGACTTTTATTTCCTGACATTTGCCAAGTTACAAGACTTCCCTAAATATTGTACAAGTTATGAGATTCATCCAAAATTTTGTGCAAGGGAAGGGGAAGAACTTGCCCTGGAGAATATGTTTAAAGGGATAGTCGGAGGCAAAAATAAAGTCACCTTGCAATTATGTCTGATGAGTTGCATTCGTTGAATGTAAAAGTTACATTTACAATTAATGAAAACTTACTGTGTACCAGAAGCTTTATAATAGATTTGCTCACTTGATCTAATTTAATCTCAAGTCAAACCTGCAAGATAGAAGTTATTACTTCTATTTTACAAGTTGGAACACAGAGGCTCAGAGAGGTATAGAATTCTGCCTAAAGTCACAGAGCTAGCAAGTGGCAGTGCTGAGACTCAGGCTCACAAGGACAAAAAGCCTGGGTCTTTCTTTTTTTTTTTTTCTTTTTTAGTGTTTTGAGACAAAGTCTTGCTCTGTAGCCTAGGCTAGAGTGCAATGGCGCGATCTCTGCTCACTGCAACTTCTGCCTCCTGGGTTCAAGTGATTTTCCTGCCTCAGCCTCCTCACCATATTGGCCAGACTGGTCTCGAACTCCTGGTCTCAAGTGATCCTCCTACCTCAGCCTCCCAAAGTGCTGGGATCACAGGCATGAGCCACCACCTCCTGCCAAGCCTGGGCCTTTCTACCATGTCTCTCCTTGGGGCTCCTGCAGGTCAACTTGCGCCAATAAAAGTGCTCAGAGTGGGAGCTTTTTTGGCATCCTGCATCAGAAGTACATTTTTTTCCCCCTGAATTAATACTGTCCTCAAACATTCAATGAAGCTTTCATTACAAAGGGCAATAGGCTTTGCTCAAAATACTGACATAAAATATATTATCTTATTTTGAGGTCAAAGGGATTGGAAAAAGTTTATTCCACGGCTATCACTTGCCTGTTTGTCAAAGGGTTAACATAAACTGCAGTGTCATAACCAAATAACTAGATCTAGGTCTGAATGCAAGTTTGTAAACAGGGCTGTAGATATACTGCCAGGGTGGTGCTATTTGGAGGGAGCTGTTACTGAAGGACAGTGAGGGCATTGTCGGAAGGGGAGTAGGCTGAGGGGGATGAGGAGGAGAAAAGAAAATAAGAAGGCAGTGAGAGGAAGTCTTGTTGACACAGGAACAAAAGTCTCCGTTCTTGATCATCAGCTACACGCTGAATTCTCATGTCTTCTAATATCTACCACAATGAGTATCTACAGCAAAGACAAGGCCAGGATCTACCTTAGAGAAGAATGTTTGATAAAACACACTGCTGGATTTCCTTCTTTCTTCCTTCCTTCCTTCCTTCCTTCCTTCCTTCCTTCCTTCCTTC
>NW_022437046.1:4467735-4550319 GCF_009761245.1 Sapajus apella
TTCTTTCTTTTTTTTTTTTTTTTTTTTTTTTTTTTGAGATAGAGTCTCACTCTGTTGCCCAGGCTAGAGTGCAGTGGTGCGATCTCGGCTCACTATAACCTCTGCCTCGCGGATTCAAGTGATTCTCCTGCCTCAGCCTCCAGCGTAGCTGGGGCTACAGGCATGCACCATCACGTCAGGCTAATTTGCATGTGTGTGTGTGTATTTTTAGTAGAGACAGGGTCTTACCATGTTGATCAGGCTGTTCTCGAACGTCTGAACCTGTGGTCTGCCTGGCTCAGCCTCCCAAAGTGCTGGAATTACAAGTGTGAGCCACTGCATCCGGCCACACTGCTGGATTTCAAATCCGTGTTCATATGAGTGATGTGAGTGTGTGTGCATGTGGTGCTGTAACTATCATCACCACCATTGTCATCATCGCGGTCTTCTGAGCTTTCCGACGCTACCCTCTCCCGGAAATCCATCTGGTCCAGTCAGAGAACCAGCAGGTACTCCTGGGTTTAAACTCCTCCCACCTTCACTGGTGAATTCCATGTCTTTGTCTGGTTTTGGTGTCAGGGTAATATTGACGTTATAGAATGAATTGTGAAGTGTTCTCTCTTTTTCTATTTTTTGGAAGAGTTTGTGAAAATTGGTATTAATTTTTCTTTGCATGTTTGGCAGAAATCACTGGCTTCATTGTTTTTGTAATCCATTGCACCCAGTTCACAGTTGATGTTCATTAAAGGTACTGCAATGAAATTAATCTGTTTCTATAATTTTGTATCTTACCTGATATAATTTAATGATGAATATTTAACTTAAATTTTAAAAAGAGGTTTCTACTTTATATACCATAGAATACTACAAAAGTCCAGACTGGAGTCCAAATTTCAGACTATTTATATCAGGTCTTGAGTTTTATAGATGTGACCTACTAGTCACTCCTAAAAATAGATTCCTACAAATTTCTCTGGGTACCAGGTAATATTCATTCAACTAAGCCCTGAACTATGTTCCAGCTTCCTATCTGGTATCTCCCTAAACTTATTACTAATTAAAGGAATCCACAGCTACATTTTAAATACAAAATGCTTAATTTACAAAAGCTTATTAAAAGGTAATGGTTCAAGTGTTTTGTTAATAACAAAGACTTATTACTTTTTTAGAACAACTGTCCAAATGTATCACTGAATTTGTTAATAATGAAAATTCCAGTGTTTTTATCCTTGTGGAGAAGCCCTGGAATCTGTATTTTAACAAGTTCCTTGGGTGATTCTAATGTAGCTGGTCAGAGGAGCATGCTTTGAAAAACACCACTTTAAAGTTATCATGACTTTGTGGATTAAGGTGATGAATAAAGTAAATTGTGTCTATAATAAAGTGCCTGGCACACCATTAGGCTCAAGGTGGCATGCTGTGGGTGCCAGTATGACTGGTTTAAGATGTATAATTTGAATTACCTCTTTAGAGGGGTACAGCTGGGTAAAATCTTAATTGTTAACAGGATTGCAGGTATACCTAGGTATTTTTGGTCACTCTCCCACAATCTCCACTCATTTTCAACAAAAACAAAGCATGGCCTATGAGAAAGGGCTCGTGTTTGGAATCCCAATTATACTGTGTATCAGCCGTGTAACTTCAAGAACTACCCTCTCTGAGCCTCAGCTTCCTCATCTGTAAACAGGGATAATGTCATCTGCCTTGCTGTGGTGGTGTGCAGATTTAATGAAATACAGTAGATATTTTTTTCTTAATTGCCCTTTGCCTAACCCTCTCCCACTCCCCAGCTCCAGATGGGCTCATGTAACACAGGGCCAGCAGGAGATGGTACAAAGGCACTTTCACAGCTACAGTGATGGATGGTTGTCAAGTGGCGGTCTTAGCTAAGGAAACTCAAACATGAAAAGGGAAGAAAAGGAAGCAGATTCAAGGGCTGGTGAGGAGATGATCACGTGCTTGCTTCAGAACGCAAACCTCAACATGAGACCAGTGAGATTCAACTGAAGCAGAGCACACTTATATCCTTGGGTGCTTTGATATACATAGGAGGAAATGAGGGAATATCGAGGTCAGCTCTAAAAGGAGAACAATGACAAGTGATCATTTCTGCTGTTGCAGGAGATAAGCACTGTGTCCAATTATTTCACTTAGATGGAATGATCCAATTTCATCTAGCAAATACCACCCATGAAGACATTTCTGGTATATTTTGCTGACTGGACACCAGGTTTGTGAGTAAGTGAATTTCTTGCAATGGTGAAATTATCTCTGAGAGCTCCATCTAGACATTCCTTACTTTAAATCCATCAACGTAATAAACAGAGAGTGTAAAATTACAGGAGTTTCTTTTGATTCCTTTTATATTCATTTCCTACTATGGCTTTGGGATTTAAATGATTAGCTCCGTGACATTAGGGACAAGTTACTTTACCTCACTGAGCTTTCTTGTTTAATCCTCACTTCAACCTTATTAGCTCTGTTCTATTTCCAGAAACATGGGGGTAGAGGGTGCCTTATCCAAGGTCACTCAGCTAGTAATAAGTAGACCTGAACCCAGGGCAGGCTTCCTCTGTGTTCATTCCAACTCTGGGGACTTGCCCAGGGACAGCAAGTTAGGGGGCCAAGATCACTTTTTCAGATGTTCTTCTGGGTCTTTCCACGTTCAGCCATCTGAGTTTATAATCCACCAGAGGGAAGATTCAACGTCTCTATAATCTCTGTAATAATTTGTGCAAAAGTGTGTAAAGAAATGTCTCACAGACAGCCATAGTGACATGGACTGCATGAACTACTTTGCCTTCCTGATTCTCAGATGTAAGTTAGAACATCCACCTTCTTTCCTTTCTCACAGAATAAATGCCCTTCAGTTATCACCACTTTTTTTTTTTATGATTCTATAATCTACTGGCTTCTAACCGTTCACTATTCAAAGAAGACTGATACAAGGACCTAAGGGTAAGGGGCATACATAACCTCAGATAAAGGGTAGTACTCTCTGGACTAGGGAATTGTGGGAAGAGAGTGATAAGAAGAGATCAGAACTAACCACTATTGTTATGACTGTGTAATGTGGAAATTAGAGTTATCTATGCATCCAGCCAGCCAGCCAACCGGTAATTCCTAGAACCCTAGAATTTCAGAGCTGGCAGACAAGACATAGAGATAATTTAATCCAATATGTTAATTTTTACAGATTGGAAAAATTAGATGGAGAGAGAGGAAATAACTCCATAACTCCATTAAAGTTACATAGCAACTGATGGCAGAGCTGGAACCGGCATTCCAGCTTCTCATTTCCTGGCCCGGTTTTTTGGTTTTGTTTTGTTTTGTTTGCATCAGAGGAGACAGTATTTTAAAGGCACTAATAGGATATTGTTATTATTAAAAACAACAATAGATAATGTCTCCACAAACCCTAACCTCTTGTAGCATACCTTCACTTAAGTATTTCATGTGAGTTACCATGTACAGGGCATTAGAAATTATTCCATTAAGTATGTCCTCTGAATTGCTTGGGTTTGCTCATAAATCGCCATCCCACGGGACTTATGAAGGCAAATGATCTTCCCAAAAGGTCCATGCGCCTTTTGTTCTTTAGGCTAGTCCTCATATAATTTGAAATTAAATCTCACTCCTTTGGCAGATACTCTGGGCAAACTAAGGATTTTTCCGTCAGTAAGTGTTTCTTGAGGAAATGCTAGTGAGATGCTCAAAAAATCACTCATTCATTTATTTAACATATATTAACTTAGATGCTGTGGGAAGGCATCGGGACAGAGGATACAAAGTTCCTGCCCTCTCGGAGAGCAGTGACGTTCCAGTGAAGGGAGAGGGAACATAAGCCAATAAGCTGGTATGTCAGGTGGTGGGAACTTCCAACAACAATAATAAAGGTGACAGAAAGTCACCTTTATTTATTTATGTGCTGTGTGTGTGTGTGTTTGTATGTGTGTGTGTTTACCTAGGGTCAAGAACAGCCTCTCTGATCAAGTGACATTTGAGTAGAGACCTGGAAACAAGGAGCCTGTGTGCTTCTGTGGGAAGAGTGCGAAGACTCTAAGGTGGGAGGATGTGTCTGAGAAATGCTTAAGAGGCCAGTGAGGCTGGATGGGAGCTAACAAGGAGTAGAAGAGACCAGCGAAGGGTGGGCAGAGGGGAGGGCCTTGGGCAGCAGAGAGAGGGATTTGGTTTAATCCTCTGCACAATAGGGAGCCGCTGGAGGATTTGAGAAGATCTGATCTAGTTCCGATGGCATGATCTGACTCTCGGTTTATGTTTATTTCAGCTTCTGCATTCAGAACAGACACTAGCTAGGCAAGGAAGAAGCAGGGAGACCTGTTAGGAGATTACTTTGCTAGTCCAGACAAAAGATGATGACGGCATGGGTGAGAGTAGCTGCGTCCCCATTCCCAGGCTCGGCAGAACAGACTCTTGAGATATTTGCTGAAAGTTGCTGAATGAATTAAGAATATTACACAGCAAGTATGTAAGGAGTGTTAAGAGTACATAAATAAGAAGATTTATTCCACTTTATGAAAATGGAAGCAGTGGCAAAAATGTCATAGAAGACATGACTCTAATCTTTTAATCTTTTTTGGTTTTGAGACAGATTCTCTGTTGCCCAGACTGGAGCGCAGAGGCACGATCTTGGCTCACTGCAACCTCTGCCTCCTGGGTTCAAGTGATTCTCTGCCTCAGCCTTTTGAGTAGCTGGGACTACAGGCATGTACCACCATGACGACCTAATTTTTCTATTTTTGGTAGAGACAGGGTTTCACCATGGTGGCCAGGCTAGTCTTGACCTCAAGTGATCCACCCACCTCGGCCTCCCAAAGTGCTGGAATTACTGGTGTGAGCTACAGCGCCTGGCCAAGTCTGATTTTTATGATACAAATTCACCAAAGATTGGAGACACAGGGCTTTTCATGGCCAAAGGATGGCAAAAGCAAATTCCAGAGATGGCTTTTACTAGAATTTTCAGAGCACCTTCACGTGTTTAGAAATGGGCTCTTCAGAAAACCTCGGCCTCTTTGGAAAGCCATGCATGGGTTAAGAGAGATGCTGACACTTTTCAAAATATTGTGCAGGAAAATTTATTTTTCTATTAATGAGTGTTTAAGGGCTATTAAAACTGTGTTTGTCATCTGTAATCTGGCAGCTATAAAGAGATGCCCTTTCATTATTCTCTCATTGAGCTTTCTCACACCAAATTACTAATGAGGTAATTACCAACATTGTAATTACTGTATAATTACTAGAGGAGTGGGAAGGAAAATGTGGAGCAAAATAGGCTGCCAGGATTTGGTGGTTCTGCCAGAGACTTGATAATAACGATCTCTGTCAAAGTCCGTGAACCGAAAATTTAAGGCTCATAAATTGGGAGCAATGGTAGCCCGGGATTATAAAGCAATGAGTAGGACGTGCAGGAGCAGCCTCCGGCTTCCCCTGGGGACTTCTCTCTTCTTGGAGGCAGCCTGCTTGGGACATAAAGGAGCCTCTGAAACCAAACAGAGCCGGGGAAATCTTGGGCCTGGGACTGAACGTGTCTGAGCCCCATTTTATTAAAGGGAAAGGGGAAAAATGTACCTCCTAGGTCTGCCGTGAGGTTTAAACACATCAACAGCACGAGAAACCGAGCGGCATCGGGTGCTTACGGGTGCTTACAAAGTGCTCGTCTCCTTAAGCCCCTTCCATCAGCACCAGGCCAGGCGATGTCTCGCTGCCAAAAGCCCAATTAGGCAAGGCCAAAAGACTCAGCAATTTTTCAATAATTTTTACTCAAGTTTACTTGAAACTGCTAAAGCACTTTCAATTAGTTTGTTGGTTCATATTTTTAAATTTTTGAGATAAAAATAGAAACCCATGGGAATAAACATGGCGTTTTGAAACCACGCAGCTGCATCAGCAGCCAAGCTGTGATTCGAGCCTTCTCACAGTCCCTGGACTGGGTGCCTTGGCTTCATTCCTTTCTGAGCCGCATCAGAACATCTGTAACGTTTGCCTCCTCGCGCAGCTGGCCCAAGCCAGTCAGAGCTGCAGGAGGCAGGGCTTTGGGGAGGTATCTTCATTGTGTCCAAGTGTTTAACACCTAGCTCAGCGGGTGCTGTGCCAGGCATGAGATACTGAAGCCCGGGAAAGGCTACGGTTGTATTATAATAAGTACACAAAAACCTCTTGACCCAAGTGTGACGTTTTACCCTTTAAGTCCTAGAATGCACCTAGCAGTGTTTTCTCCATGGTGATTCCCAACTTTAGTGTTCCTAAGAATCACCTAGGGTGGGAGTGAGGAGCTTGTGAGGATGCAGAGTCCTGGGCCCCACCCCCATAGTCTGCTTCTGAGTCCCAGGAAGCTGCAGTGGAAAGGAGCACTCCAGGTGATTCCGATGCAGGTCCGCCGGTGGTACACGCTGAGAGAAACACTAAGATATTTACTGAATCTGCCCAACAACTTTGGCATATAAACAGAATAAACATGGTTCAGAGGGTTTAAGTAATTTACCCAAGGTGGGCAACTTGCCAATGAGTGATGGGTGCTGGGCTCCTTCCCCTCACCCACCCTGCTGAAAAGCCATTTCTTCTATTAAGCCTATGCCAGAACAAGTATACTTGAAATAATCTCTTCCTCTTAACCAAAGAGTGCTTCTCTTTTGTTACGTGCAGCTTTTTATCTTATACAATGCTAGCATGAAGCACCTACTTTGCCTCTCTATGAAGTGCATCTTTTTTACTCTGATGTTTTTGGCATCTGGGGCCTTAGTGATGCCCTGGAAACTGTCCCTTGCTCCCCAGCTCCCTTCCACACACCCCAAGACTAGCCAATTTTTAGAGATAGTAAACAACTTGCCTATGAGGGTGCCTTTTCTATGCAAACCAACTGACCCAGTGACTATTCCCCAACCACCTCCCTTAGCAGGCTCTCACACTTGGGCCACTATTCCCCTGCCCTAATCACCCCAGGGCCACGTACCAGACCACCATGGACAGCCCCTGTGCCCCAGAGCCCACAGAAACTATTCAAACTAGCCAATACTAAGCCCACTTAGCCTGCTTACCCCAGCTTATCCATTCCTTCCTGCAAAAACCACAAAGAAGCGTTTCATCCATATTCCCCCTCAATCCTTCTGCCTCCTGACCCAACTTGGTGCTTCCCTATGTGGCCCTGCGTGGTGCAGTATTCTTCCTGGGAACGAACGATCTCTTTCAATGGCAGTTGTCTCCTGATCTTCTGGCCTCACCATATACGAATAATAATGAAACCTGCATTTGAAAACAGCCTCCCACACTAAAGTAGAAGCAACCTGAGGACAAAGCCTTCTCCCTTTTGAACAGCCATTAATTATATTAACTTGGCGTTTTGTTCACTGCAGGTGTTCAAAAACTATGTATTCAGTTAATTTAAAGAGTCAAGAAGCTTAAGCGAAGCCTTCTATTAGTGATTTTGTTCACCTTTAGGGTTAGAATTTTAAATCAATTTTTAAGCTGCTCCCAAACTGATGTTTTTCTCAAGCAAAAATGTAAAAGTTAATGGCAGATCATATATATGGAGTAGTTGAAATATTCACAGGCTCCTTTAAATCATGCAAGAAAAGCATTTACTGACACTAAGTTGAAAAAGACACAGTCCCTGCTTTCTAGCTTGCCACGAAAACAGTATTGACTCACAAATAAACATTTAGAAGGGCAGAGACACATCCAGTAAAGTAAACCCAGCTATATATAGTGTCTTGAATGGGCTAATTTTGTAGTATTTCTGGGTGATGGGATGTGAAATATGTGATCAGTCAAAATGAAAAGGTGGAGCTGGAGGCTGCTTGGTGAGAGAGAAGCGAGCACTAGAGCAAGAGTCCAAAAAGACTAGGAACCAATTCTCTACTCTGAGCCCTGAACCCTGCCTTGGATTTGCCACTGGACAAATCACAAACCCCGTTGTCGGCCTCAGATGTCACATCTCTAAAATGGGAGGGCAGGACAGATTACTTATAAAACTCCTTTTCGTCAACAAACTATCAGTGGATCAAAATTGTTGCCTTGAAATGGAGCTGTTTCTTAAGGAAGGAAGAAGGAAAAAAGATAGGAAGAAAGGAAGACAGGGAAGAGGGAGAGAGGGAGGGAGGGAGGAGAGAGGGAAGGAAGGAAGGAAGGAAGGAAGGAAGGAAGGAAGGAAGGAAGGAAGGAAAAAATGACATTCACCATAATGTTTTGAATTAACAGGGATGAAAAACTGAAAATAAGTGAAATGTCCAATAATAGGGGACTGGTTAAGTAAGATGTGCTGCATCCACATGCTAGAATAGTATGTAATCATTTACATGATATAAATAAAGAGTTTCGTTGTCTTAGGAAAAATTCAAGAACACCAGGGTGGCTTGACTGAGCCTGGATCTGCCTGGTTCTCTGCTGAGCTCTCCTCACAGGCCCCTTGGGCCTGCTTTATAGCAATCCTGGTGGCTCTTACCACTCCCATGAAGTGTTCTTCTCCAGATAATATACGATTGGATGAATTGATCAGTAAAAGAACTCATCTAGACAATGGATCAATCTGAGAAACATTCTGCTTGAAATGGTATCTCGATCTCCCTGACAGGTAATGCCCCTCTGCCCCTGAAACATGGTTGGTCACTGAGGACTTGGCACTGCCCTTGGGGTGCTCCTGCCAACTTCCCTGTCACCCCTAGTGCTCTTAGGGTAACAGGAATAATGAGGCCTCTGGTTGTTGTACCACTAACTGAGTAGAAATGATTCACTTCCATGTTTCTCACTCTATTAATGTCACGCTCCAGCGTCAATATAGCATTTTAAATCTGAATGCTGTTTTCAAAAAATCTGAAACAAAACAATGAGAGACCACCGCACACCAGTCAGAATGGCTATTTACTAAAAAGTCAAAAAATAACAGATGCTGGCAAGGATGCGGGGAAAAGGGAACACTTATATATTGTTGCTGGAAATGTAAATTAGTACAATCTCTATGAAAAACAGTATGGAGATTTCTCAAAGAACTAATTGTAGAACTACCACGCAATCCAGCAATCCCACTACTAGATATCTACCCCAAAAGAAAAGAAATCATGATAGAAAAAAGATAGCTGCTACTGTTTATCACAGCTCTGTTCACAATAGCAAAGATATAGAATCAATCTGTGTCCATCAATGGATGAGGGGGATAAAGAAAATGTGGCATATATACCGCAGAATACTATTCAGCCATAAAAGACAATGAAATCATGTCTTTTGCAGCAACACAGATAGAACTGGAAGCCATTATTTTAAGTGAAATAAACAGAAAGTCAAATACCGCACGTTCTCACTTATAAGTGGGAGCTAAATAAATAATGTGTAAACATGGACACAGAGAGTGGAATAACAACTGGAAACTCAGAAGGTGGCAGGTGGGAGGCAGGTAAAGGATGAAGAATTACCTAATGGCGACAATATATGTCATTTGGGTGATGGGTACACGAAAAGCCCAGACTTCACCACTACATAATATATCCATGTAACCAAGCGGCACTTGTACCCCGAAATCTATAAAAACGGGTCGGGCGCGGTGGCTCACGCCTGTAATCCCAGCACTTTGGGAGGGTGAGGCGCGCAGATCACAAGGCCAGGAGGTGGAGACCATCCTGGCTAACACTGTGAAACCTCATCTCTACTAAAAATACGAAGAAAAAAAATTAGTTGGGTGTAGTGGCACACGCCTATGGTCCCAGCTACTTGGAAGCTGAGGCAGGAGAATCGCTTGAGCCCAGGAGGTGGAGGTTGCACTGAGCCAAGATTGTGCCACTGCACTCCAGCCTGGGTGACAAAGTGGGACTCTGTCTCAAAGAAAAAAAAATCTATAAAAACAAAACTCAAAAAATATATATCTAAGCAAAACAATCTCCCATTCCTTTCTTCCTGATGGAAATGTTTTTTTCTTTATGTATAAGGCTTTATCAAAGCTGCTAAATACACACATACAAAACCCTAAGTTGAAAACTGGTGAAATGACTAAAATGGATGCTGCGGGTTCAGATGGACAATAGCATTCACTTAGGAATATCCATTTTGAGCTAACTTGTCATTTTGGCCTCAACCACTGATTTTTGACCAGGCTGATGTGGGGTGCAAACGCAGGAGACATCTCACTCTGAATTCTATACTTTCTTCTCAAAGCTAATTGCCTAACTCGAAGGAACTTTTTATAGAGAAGAATACAGAATTGGAAGTGCATGATTTCAACCCTATAAAAATATGTACAGAAAGACAGATGACCCAACACCACAAGTAAAGCATTTGCTTAAGAGTGGAGGGAGGAAACAAGCAAGGGAGGGGGTTTGTGAGGCACAGAGAGAGAGATTACTGTTCAGATTGCCTAAAGTGATCCTCCTGGGCACAGCTGTGCAGTCACTGTTGTCTGGAGGCCTCCTCTGGGTGCCCAAGCGCTAGCTTGGCTGTGGCCATGCCCCACCATGGCTCTCACAGCTGACTGCCTCCCACTCCATTGAACACACACGAGTCTGTCACTTTCAGTTCCACTTAATTTCCACTCTCCCCTCTGGCTGGCGGCCACAGAGTCCTCTTGGCAACCTCCACACTGGTAACCATGGATACCCTCCACTCCCAGACAGGCAGCTCCTAGAGCAGATGGTTGCCGGTACTGGGGGTGGGGAACAGGCTGAAGGGACAATCTGAGTTATCTAGCCCCTTGCATCCTTCTGTTCACCCCATCGCCAACCAAACCCCCGCCCCCCCACATACATTTACACACTCACACACACACATTCACACGTCTTTCCCTAGATCATGCTTAATTCTGGCCTTGACAAGGACTTTTATTGTTTCAAATATCACAAATACTGCAAGAATAATTGCTACCATTGGTGTAGCACCTATTGTCTGCCAGACAATGACCTCCATGCTTTGCATACAAAGGGAAAGAAGTAGTTTACTAGGAGGGCTTAAGGAGTTTCATTTTTCTGACCTAATTCAAACATGACTGTTTGGGGCCAAGTCTTTTAATGTGGACTGCTGATATGCATAATAACAATCTCAGAAGCATATTGAAATTTCAGGTTCCTGGGCCCAACCTTAGAAACTCCAATTTAGAAGGTCTGAGGTAGAACCCAGGATCCTGAGTGGGGCCCAGGATCTGCACTATAAACAACCACTCCATGTGATTCCAATACAAGCGGCCTGGACCACTTGAGAGAAAGCCTGCTCTGGCTCAGGGATTCTCAGACTTTAAAATGCCGATGGGGATCTGGTTAAAATGCAGTCTGACCCAGTATGCCCAGGGCAGGACCTGTAATTCTGCATTTCTGTTAAGCTTCCAGGTGAAGCTAATGCTGTATCCCTGGAAGGGACCTTTCCTCATTCTGTTCATTTTTCTCTGTGTGAGGTGCCACCATCTACTTCATCTAGCAGACTTCTACTCAACCCTCAGAGTCCCATTCAAACATCAGTCTTTCAGGAAGCTTCCTCCGGTCTGCATGTCTATGTCAGAGGTCAGCAGTGTGCTGGAATCAGTTCACAATGGCTCCAGAGAGCCACAGTTAAATTTTCTGTAATTTTATGAGCCAGTTATTAAGCACAACCATTATAAAAAATTTAACTATATAAATATATAATTAAATAAATTACATTAAAATTAAAGCAACGAATGCTCAAAATTCATCATTTCCTAATTCTTTTAGCACAATTGCTATTAGCTGCACTCTTGAGGTGATTTCCATCTACTGCTGCCTTAGGGTGGAAATGCTACACAGTGATGTGCTTCTGTACAGCACTTCCCGACTCTGTGATCATCACTGTCAGGTCGGCTGATTGAAACTGGTGTTAGTGGGCATATTGACATCCTGGAAATCAGCAAATGCTACAAATCAGTACTAGGTCTATCACTCTGTTGACTGTCTAGATTTAAGAAAGTAATGGAGGGCTGGGCGCGGTGGCTCAAGCCTGTAATCCCAGCACTTTGGGAGGCCGAGGCGGGTGGATCACGACGTCAAGAGATCGAGACCATCCTGGTCAACATGGTGAAACCCCATCTCTACTAAAAATACAAAAAATTAGCTGGGCATGGTGGCGCGTGCCTGTAATCCCAGCCACTCAGGAGGCTGAGGCAGGAGAATTGCCTGAACCCGGGAGGCGGAGGTTGCGGTGAGCCGAGATCGCGCCATTGCACTCCAGCCTGGGTAACATGAGTGAAACTCCGTCTCAAAAAAAAAAAAAGAAAGTAATGGAGTAAATGTTAATAATGCAGATTAGGCTTAAAAATGGGTTGTATCTGTAGTTGTTAGATTGTAAATAGCATAAAAAATTGAGGAACTACTTCTCTAAGATTCAAAACTATTATGTGATTGAACAAAGAAACCCACAACATTGACTAACAAGAAGAGTTCTGGAATATGTCTTTACACATCTTCATTGTTTCTCTCTCACCTTCTCCTTAATACAGACAAAAATATTAGTCAACATACACATCAGGCTTTCTGGCCTTGGCACAGAAGCAAGACAATGAAGAGAACATCCGTTTGTCATTGTTTGGAAACCCTTGCCATAGACACACACTGTGCTTCTGTGGTGTTGCTAAGGCCTCCCGCCTTCAGAAGTTGACCTGTGGCAAATGTTGCTGCCCTGCCAAGCACAAGAGAAAGTATAGCTGAAATGCCAAGGCTAAAAGCTGAAATACCACTACAACTGACTGAATGAGACACCTAAAAATTGTACACCACAGACCTAGGCATGGATTCCATAAAGGAACAACACCTAAACTCAAGAGGGCAGCCGTTGCAGCACCCAGTTCATCGCAAGGATTTAAATGATTAGTCAACACAATAAATGTTCTGGTTAAAAAAAAATCATGTCAGAGCTACACTTGTTTGTTAATAATGTGAGTGACTTCCTTGCTAAATCAAATAGTAATCAAGCCTGTATTCATAGCCTATTTTGTGATACTTTATTGGCAGTAGAAATATAAAAACTGATGGTAGACTTTCCAAGAAATAGACGTAATGTGGTAATAGGTATTTGGAATTTACTGTAAAGAATACTGCGTATTTTATTATTATTTGTAAATTGTGTGTTCACATCCATTATATTATTAAAATTTATTATTAAGTATGTCTAATATATCTATATATATATATTTTTTTTTCTTGGAGAGCTGGTTATTCACATTTGCCAGCACACTACTGCAGATATCTCTTTTTTGTATTTTACAGCAGCCCAATCTTGCCATGTTTTGTATGCTTATGAGCCCATACTATAGATCCTTGATTTACTACATATTTGTTTCTTCATCCAGAATGAAGGCTCCTTGACAGCAGGGACCTTGGACTTTTTAGCTTTATAACCCCAGTGATTAGTAAGGTGCTTGGCACAGAGGAAAACCTTTGTAAATGTAGAAGACAAACCTCACTTGGACTATGAAGTCTTTTCTAACACTCACAGTTGATAGAACTGGCCACTTCTGCACATCCACGGCAGTTTCCACACATCTCACAACTCAGAAAAGCCTCTTGACTGTATGTTGAACACGGTGATAAGAATAAATGCTAGCATCTCCTGAGTACATGTTATGTTGCCAGGCACTTTTCTGCGTGCTTTATACACATTAACTCATTTAATCCCCACCCCTATGAGGTAAGTGCTGTTACGATTCTCGTTTTACAGATGAGGAAGGTAAGGCTCAGAGAAGGTAAACAGCTCCTCCAAGGTTAAGGAGGACAGCTGGGATTAGAATCCAGGTAGTCTAGCTCTAGCCCTCAATGAGAGAATGGATGAATAGATGGATGATTTGAAAAGCAGCCCCTCTGCTAGGCAGTTTCTGAATCTATATATACTGGTTTGCCTTTCAACATCTTAGAAAACAATTCTTATTCTTACAGGTGCATGGTTACAAACTTACTTTTCATTTTTTGAGGCCCTTCTCAAGGTTTGGGATAGGACAGAATTCTGCAACAGTGTAAAAATCACGACCATAAAGGGCAGTATAATCTAGGGAGGGGAAGACACAGACTTCAGGGCACCCATTCAGGGAAGTTATGCTTTTAGTTATTAGCTGTGTGATATTAAGCAAGGTATTCAACCTCTCTGAGTCTATCTATCTGACAGAGTTATGAAGACTAGATATAATGTGCACAAAGCTGTTACCATTATTTTTACTACAACTACTGCTGCTAATAGTTAATATTTATGGTATTTATTTTGTTATGTGTCAGGTACTAATCCAAGTAGTTTATATAGTAATTTGTTTAATAATAATTTTTCAATAATAATAATAATAATGATTTTTCATGGTAAATGCCATTATTATTATTATTTTTATTTTTTATTTTATTTATTTTTTTTTTTTTGAGACGGAGTTTCACTCTTGTTACCCAGGCTGGAGTGCAATGGCGCGATCTCGGCTCACCGTAACCTCCGCCACCCGGGTTCAGGCAATTCTCCTGCCTCAGCCTCCTGAGTAGCTGGGATTACAGGCACGCGCCACCATGCCCAGCTAATTTTTTGTATTTTTAGTAGAGACGGGGTTTCACCATGTTGACCAGGATGGTCTCGATCTCTTGACGTCGTGATCCACCCGCCTCGGCCTCCCAAAGTGCTGGTATTACAGGCGTGAGCCACCGCGCCCGGCTGCCATTATTATTTTTATCATCTCTTTATACCAGAGGTATTAAGTCACAGAGCCTAGATTCAATCCAGATGTGCCTGATACCAAAGTTTACCAGTATGTAATATTTATTCATCCACTAAAATAGGCTATGACAAAAACTTTGCGGTATTGTACTGGTATTCCTAGACAGTGATATAAGACAAAATTGAAGAAATAAGAGAAAGAAAGATTGTTAAGACAGAGACAATATTGTCATCATTTGCAGATAATACAATCATTTATATGGAAAATCCAAGAAAGAAAATTTGGTTGACTAAGCTAAGCTGCCTTTTCCCCTACAAAATGCACAGAAATTCTATTAAAATATAGTAAAATGTAATAAAACTCTTTTTTACTCTTATAGATGAGCTCCAAAGAAAGAGAATCTTCAGGGGCAGGAAACCCTGAGTCAGAGCAGTAAAGGCAGTATAACTGAAATATCAAGGCTAAAAGCTGAAATACCTCTGGAACTGGTCGAATGAGACACCTAAAAATTGTACCCCACAGACCTAGGCATGGATTCCATGAAGGAACAACACCTAAACCCAAGAGGGCAGCCATTGCAGCATCCAGTTCATCGCAAGGATTTCAGTGAAGGCACCCCTGAGTCAAGAGCAGTAAACGTGAGAAGTGGTTGCATTGCTGCCGAGAGGGCACTTTGGACCCCAGTGTCAGCTCTCATGGCAAGGCAAGGAGAAGAGACCTGGCCTTCTGTAGAATGGGGAGTGGGAACTGAAACTCCTGTATGAAGCAGGGCCACAGAGATTGCCCCACTGTGTAATGGAGTCACTGGCCCAGGGAAGTCTAAGGATGACCCTTTCTGTTTAGGGTTCTGGATCTGGGTGGGATGGTGTCAGGGAAACTGCCACTATCCATTAGAACCCTGAGTAAGAGTCACGCATGGGTGTGGAATCCCTATGTGCACTACCCACAGAGTACAGAATTTCCAAGCGGAGAAATTAAGGTAAAATTGAACCCCAGACCACTGAAACCCTGAAATATATCTCTCAGGAACTAAAGCACAATTGTTCCAGTGGGCCATTTTCACAATCCACAATAAAAACTTAAAACCGTATGAGGAAATGATCTGCCATGAGGATTAGCATCCAAAGAACTTGAGATAACATCTAACCTAAAAGAGACTATAAAATAAATGTGTTTAAAATGTTTAAAGACTTAAACAGAAAAAGAAAGCATAGTGAGACCATAGGACATGATGAGAAAAAAAATGCACATTTGAAAAATCAGACAGAACTTCTAGAAATGAAGCATCATAGAAATTAAAAATTTAGTGAATGATTAATATCCCATTTGAGAGAATTAGTGAAAGACTGAGAACATTTCCCAGAACGAAGCACAAATAGATAAAATATTTGAAAAATAAGGAGTGGTTTAAAGACAAGGAGGATATATTGATAAGAAATAAAACGTGTAATGTAAGTTCTAGGGGAAAGAATAGAGAAATAAAGAGAGGCATTATTTAGGGATATTGAAATTCATGGAATTGAAAAAGTTACATGTCTTCAAATTCAGGAAAATAACTAATCTCAAGCATGGTGCATAAAAACAAGTCTATTCTTAGATGCATAATAGTGAACTGCAAAACAGCAAACACAGAGAGAAATCATAAAGAGGAAATATTCCATAGGAAGGAAGGTCAATTAGAGTGACAGCAGACTTCTCACAGGCAACAGCAGACACCAGCATACCATAGAATGGTATCTGCAAAGTGCGAAGGAAAGATTTTCTTTCTAGAATTCTTCGCTCAGTGACACTATCTCTAAAGCTGAGAGTGAGATAAAGATCCCTCAGGCAAAGGACATGTTTTCAGTAGAAAAGAATGGGATTCAGGAATCAATGGCTGGCTGAGTGTGGTGGTTCACACCTGTAATCCCAGCACTTTGGAAGGAGGAGGCAGGTGGATGGCTTGAGCTTAGGAGTGGAAGACCAGCCTAAGCAACATGGTGAAAGACCATCTCTAAAAAAATAAAATAAAATAAAGCTGGGTGTGGTGGCTCACACCTGTAATCCCAGCACTTTGGGAGGCCAAGGCGGGCAGATCACCTGAGATTGGGAGTTTGAGACCAGCCTGACATGGAGAAACCCCATCTCTATTAAAAATACAAAATTAGCCAGGCGTGATGGCACATGCTTGTAATCCCAGCTACTTGGAAGGCTGAGGCAGGAGAATTGCTTGTACCCAGGAGGTGGAGGTTGCAGTGAGCTGAGGTCACACCATTGCACTGCAGCCTGGGCAACAAGTGTGAAACTCCATCTCAGAAAAAAAAAAAAAAAAAAAGGAAGAAGCAATGGTGAGTAAAATATTAGTAGGTATGTGGACAAGTCTCAATAAGCATTGGGTATAAAAATTGTATTACTAATTATTTCTAAATTGAGAACTTATAAAGATGTCTTGTAAAATATAAGACAGGAAAAACATGGAAGTTGAGAACAGTCGAGCTTGATTAATTTGAAACTTTTTTTTTGAGACAGTCTTGCTTTGTCACCCAGGCTGCAGTGCAGTGGCATGATCTCAGCTCACTGCAACCTCCACCTCCCAGGTTCAAGCGATTCTTCTGCCTCAGCCTCCTGAGTAGCTGGGATTCCAGACATGCACCACCACGCCCAGCTAATTTTTGTATTTTTAGTAGAGACAGGATTTCACCATGTTGGCCATACTAGCCTAGAGCTCCTGACCTCAAGTGATCCACCCAACTCGGCCTCCCAAAGTGCTAGGATTACAGGCGTGAGCCACTGCGCCCGGCTGAAACTTATTTTTTAATTCTTATTTAAAAATAAGAATAGCTACTAAAAAAACAAAAGTCACCTGACCAAAAAACTCCACAAAAATGAATATGTGACTTCCACAGAGAAAGGAATACAAAAAAATATAGTTCAATAGAAGACAAATGCATCCAAAAGGAGCAAAGAAAAATCATGATAAATAGAAAAATCAAAGAGAATCAAAGGAGAAAATATTAGAATTAATAAAATAATTCAGCAAGTTCACAGGTAAAAGACATAACAATCAATGCTGTTCCTATATGCCACAACAACCGATTAGAAAAGATAACAGAAAAAAACTCATTGATAATAGCAACAAAATCTGGGAAATGTCTAGGAAGAAACTCAAGGAAAAGAGACCTTTTTGAAGTATATCAAAGAAGACTTGAGGAAAGGGAACGACATCTTGTTTATGCATAGAAAGAGTCAGTATTATAGAAAAGTTAAGACTCAGATTAATCTATAATATTAACCTGAGGCCAATCAAAATCTCAACAGTGTTTTTTTGTAGTACTTGAAAACTGAGTCCAACACAAATATGAAAGGATAAATGTCTGAGAAAGACCAAGACAGTTTGGCCCAACGTGGTGGCTGACGCCTGTAATCCCAGCACTTTGGGAGGCCAAGGTGGGAGGATCACAAGGTCAGGAGTTCGAGATCAGTCTGGCCAATATGGCGAAACCCGTCTCTACTAAAAATACAAAAATTAGCCAGGCATGACGGCACATGCCTGTAATACCAGCTACTCAGGAGACTGAGGCAGGAGAATAGCTTGAACCTCGGTGATTGAACCTGGGGGGCAGAGTTTGCAGTGAGCAGAGATGGTGCCACTGTACTCCAGCCTGGGCAACAGAGCAAGACTGTCAAAAAAAAAAAAGACAATTTTGAAAAAGAACAACCAAGAGATGTCTACCCTGTTAAAAATCAAAGCATATTACAAAGCTATGACAAATAAGTGTGGCTTTTTTTTTTCTTTAAGAAAAAGACAAACAGACCAATGCAACAAATCAGAGAGCCCAGAAACAGATCCAGAAACAAATGAAGGAACTTGCTATATGATAGTGGGAACTTTTTTCATCAAGAAAAAAAGAATGACTTGTTAGACAAATGATGGATTTGGGATACTTGACTTCCTACATGCAGGAAAAGGAACTTCTACCCTTCTGACACTACACACAAAAATAAACTCCAGATGTACTACACGTCTAAATGTAAAAAACACATTTAAAAACTGTTAGAAGAGGCTGGGTGCAGCCGCTTAAGGCTGTAACTCCCAACACTTTTCGAGGCCAAGGCAGGTAGATCGCTTGGTAAGACTTTGTCTCTACCAAAAATAATTTAAAAAAACTAGCCAGGTGGGGTGGTGCACACCTGTGGTCCCAGCTACTCAGGAGGCTGAGGTGGGAGGATTGCTTGAGACTGGAAGGTCAAGACAGCAAGGAGCTGTGATTGTGCCACTATACTCCAGCCTGGGCAACAGAGTGAGACCCTGCCTAAAAGCAAACAAACAGAAAACTATTAGAAGAAAATAGTGCCTTTATAACTTCAGGATAGTGAGGCATTTCTTACATTAGCAATAAAAAATAAATGATAGAAGCAAGGTCTAAATCCACTGAATACATTAAAATGAAAAATTTCTGCATGACAAATGATACTGTAAATGAAAGTAAAAGACAAGCCACAGAAAAAAGATTAGTAACCAGAATCAATGGAGACAAGTAAAAAAAAAAATAACACCTGAATAGGACAATGGGAACAGGTAGGAATACGCAATTCACAGAAGAAGAAATGCAGATTGTGCATAAACACATGGAAAGTTTCTTAATTTGACTGAAAATCAGGGAAGTATGAAGTAAACAAAACAACAATTCCGTATTATGAAATTGGCACAAATTTTGAAGTCTGACATTCTAAGACAAAGGGGATACTTTTATATGCTATTAGTTGAAGTATAAATGGGTCCAGCCAGTAAAAAGAACAATTTTTCAACATTTAATAAAATATAAAATGTGTATAACCCAACACCCGACAATTTATCTTCTAACCCTTTAATATATTCACAGCCAAACATGTATAAGGATATTCACTGCAGCATTATTTATGGTAGTAAAAACGTACAAAAACCTAAACATGCATAAGGAAATGAATAATATGTGATATTGTCATATGATGGCAGATTACACAGCCATTAAAAAGAACCATCTGTACACGTATGGGTATTTACGTATATGTACATGTTTGCATTTTCTCAAGATACGTGATGTTGGGTGAAAAAAACAAAGTGACAGAGTGATACACAGTGTAGGATGCCATGTCAGAAAGCACACATAAGTTCAAGGCCTTATGCAGCTCATGGATAAGGAGGTATACACCAAAGTATACCTCTTTATAACAGTGGTGACTGCCCAGGGGGCGAGGGGAGAAGCAGAGTGGGTCTAGGCCTAGTGGTGGTGGGGGAAACCTATCTGAAAAAAAAATTTTTAATATGAAAAAAGACCAGAAGCAAATATGATAAAATGTTAATTTTTAAAACTCTCGATAGTGAAAATGTATATGTTTTACCCTGCCTAGTGGTGTATTTTTAAAAGTTTTCCAAAAAAACCCAGAAAATTCTTTGAGGATTGATTGGAGCAGGCACCATCAAATATTTAGGAGGGAATGAGAGCAGTATCAAATGGATGGCATTGATTCTTTGGCCATGACTTCCCCTCCATAATGTCATTGGATTTTCAGATCCGTCGTGCTCCCTCCTGTGTTCCCCACTCCAACGTGAGACCATGCTTGGGCATCATGCACTCGGGTCTTTACAGGGATCTCTGAGTGTGGCACCGTAGTGCTGGGAAGGACTTCCAAAAAAAAAATTGGGCCAACCCCTAGTGACAGATGAAGATAATGAAGCAGGAAGGCGAGACTTGTCCAGGGTCACACAGGAGGCAAAGCTGGTCTCAAGGTTCATCTTTAACCTTTAGGCACTGCTCCAATGCCACTGTCTCAGATGACAGCTCCAACTCCTCATCTAGGTTAGCCTGTCAGCTCCCATTAAATGCTCTGTTAGCACCTTGTACTTTCCCCGCCAAGCATTTATCACAGCTGAATTTAATCATTAGTTATTGAAATGCATGCTTGGCACCTTATCTGTCATTATACTGCTCATTCCATGATGAACTTTGTCTTCTTCATGGCTGTAATCCAAGAACTTAGTTCAGAGCCTGTTCCCTGAGTGACTACTCTCTTGATGTCTAGACTGGTGTGCATTCAGATTCCATGCTCACTTCTGAGAATTAGTATTTAGGAATTACAATTGCAAGGACCTAATAGTTTACACATATTCATATCCTATATCCTATGGCAGGTATCATACTGCCCTGTTTTCTGGAAGAGGAAATTGAGGCTCAGAGACTTGAAAGAACTTTACCAAGGTCACACAAATAGTAAATGGAAAGGCCGAAATTTAAGCTGCAGTTTTCTGATCCCAAGCCATTTGATCGGTCCACTGAACCTTGGCTACCAGATGAGTAGCTGTAATTACTATTTTTCCTTGTGTTCCTCACCTTTTCTTCAAACACTTCTCCCCTCCATCACACACTCCTTGCCCTAAAGACCTTCCTTATTTAAGAGCATTCATGCTTCTGCTGCTGTCTCCCTCCTCCTTGCCCACCAGTACCGTAATCCTGTCATCACGATCATCATGATCATCATCATCATCCTCATCATACTTCTCCCTACTGTTGAAGTAGGAGCTGACACAGAGTACATCAGCATGTCCCAGCCCCTGAGCTTTGTAGTCATATCCCCAGAGACTAGCTCAGAGTCTTGCTTGTAGGAAGAGCTCAACAAATATGAATGGAATGAACAAATGACTAAAGTAATGCATTCTGCAAAAGGCTTGCAAAGCATCTCATTCTCACAAATGCAGCTTGGATTGGGACTACTATGATGTGCTAAAAGGCTCCCTAGAGAATGGTGTTGCTAGATTAGATTTTTAGAATCACAAAGCCTCTCTCCAATTCAAAGCCTGCTTTTGGCCAGCCCTGGAGGAATGCTGGACCAGGGCTTCAGTGAGGTGTCATAACGGTCCCCCAAGGTGGAGCTCTCTTCTGTGCTATTTGTGGGTGCTAGATCCCGGCGCGTTGATTATCTCACTGTGTACTTTTAATACCACTTATCCCTTGTCTATTTTTTTTAAGTCCTTGCAGTAGCCCCAAAGGGAACCCTATGCAAAAAATGGTCATAGTAGCCAGAGACTGATAATATTTCTCAATGGTGACTCCTGTACCTTGCATTCTTGGTTGCTATGAGAGATTGGTTGGTTATCCATTATATATAAAGACAAAGAGACTCTAACATGTACATGGCTTCCTGTTGCTATTCAGTTGTAGGGAAACAAGAGAATGACTATGTCACTTTCAAAGAATGAGTGGTGTGCTTAATAAGGCACAGTTAAAACAAGCATTCTATGCACTCTGTTCAGGCGGTTACTTGCTACCTAAATACAGAGTCTGAAACTTAGTAATACAATATTCTGTCCTCAATAACCTAGATCAGAGATTGGCAAACTACTGCCTACCAGCCAGTTCCAGCCCTCTGCCTGTTTTGTTCAGCTGTGAGCTAAGAATGGTTTTTGCAGATGAATGTTTGCAATCAATCTGATGAAAGGGAACACTAACTTTGAACCCCAATTCAGCAAATGTTATTACCCTAAAAAATTATTCTCATTTAGGAGAGCTGTATGATAAAAGATTATATTCAATAATGATTATTATATTTTGAATTTTAGTAACAAAATTCTGGGGGAAATTTGTTTTCTCTCTTGTTATTTAAGTACTTAATAATCTTAATTTTGTGTCTCAGCCTGCAAAGCCTACAAAATTTACTGTCTGTCCCTCTATAGGACGTTTGCTCACTACTGGTCTAGACTGAAGCTATCAAGCTTGTCTCCTGCCACGTCACTTCTTATACTTGGAACACTTGTTATATGGGAATATCTGTGGTTCTCCACATGCACGTCTAGCTCTCCATGCTCCAGCTGTCCCTTCTGCTGGGACCTGCCACCTCCCACCCTGCCTGCCTGATCATTTGCTTGCTGATATCATACTAATCCTTCTAGGTCCAGCTCAGATGCTGTCCTCATTTCTGAAGTCTTCTCTGACTTTTCAAGTTAGAATTGATATCCTCTACTCAAAAAGCATGTGACATCCTATAAAACATAATTTACTTTGCTATAGTTAAGCCGTTCGCATCCATGGCTGCCTTCTCTCTTATACTGCAAGTGTCCTCTAGGCAGGAAGTTGTGTATATACAGTAGGAGATTGACAAATGTCTGTTTAATGGATGAATGATTGACTGATGCACTGACAGGAAAGGAAGAAATAATTAATGAAAAGCTAACCTGACTCCTGTTGGAAGGGGGATCTAACTGATCGTCTGACTATTGTTTCTACCAGTGATTTATGTCTTTGCCTACCCACAGGAAGGAAGACACTCGCCACAGCAAGGCTGTGGTAAGTTAAAAGGATGGAGACTTGTGTGTTGACACGCATACTACAGTAAATAGGTATTTAGAAAAATACTGTGAATCCATCTTGAGAAACCTTGACAATACTGTCTTCTTGAGTCCTCAGGCTGTGGGGCACAGCTCTGCTTATGGACAGGAACACTTCAACTGCCATCCCTACTCCTTCTCCTCTGCTTGCTTCTCTCCCACCCATGTTACATTCATGATGCCTCATTTTTTCCCCCGCTGTACTCTCTAGATAGAATCTCAGGATCTGAATTGCATATTTAATCCGGTGGTTCACTCAGTCCACAAGGGAGAATGTGGTCATCAGGGAGCTCTGAGAAGAATGGCAATGGACCCGTTCACTCGCTGAGTGTCATTCTTCAAACACTGGTTGAGCTCTCTTCTGTGCCAGGCCTGAGAAAGGAATAAAAGGGCAAGGCCCAGGCTCTGCCCGCAAGGAGAGCAAGCTGAATGGACTTTCTTGTACATCCCTGAAAAATCATGTGAAATATACCAAATCCTCAGGAGTAATCCTCGGGGCCCCTGGGCTTTTTGAGGAGATGTGGGCATAATGCTGTCAGAGTGGCACCGATATTTGGCTGGCAAGCCATCACAATCCAAGGAGGAAAGTTCTATCTCAAGTTTGTACACAATTAACCCATTCTCTGACCTGCCACCCAAATCCAGACTTTGGCAAAAATTAGATAACATCACTTTACTAAGCACAAAAACATTTCTGAATTCATTTTCAGAGCAAATTATAACTTGTTAAAATCATTTTTTTCTAATTGCTTCCATTACAGTTCTAATTTTATGATTCTTGTTTTACTCGTGCAACAAAGAATTTTTGTGTATACAAAGTGGCAAAAGCCAGGCCTCTCCATATAATTCACATTTGCTAGATTAGAACATGGTGACTCAGATATGCTTAATGGACTAAAAATACTCATAGAAAATCTTTGATCTGAGCATTTAATGGTTCTTTACGCAGAAATTCAGAATGCGTGCAATGAGAAGGGCAAAGGACCTCTGTATATTAGCCAAGTAGTACTCAACCCACCAGGGACAATGACGGCAGGATAATTGCCATTTATTGAGTGTTTACTGCGGGTGAGGCACTATGTTAACACTGTATGTGTATCATTCATTCATTTGTTCAACTAATTAATATCTATTAAGCATCTATTAAATATCATGCACTAAGCTAAGTGCTGGAGGTACAATGGCAAATAAGACAGGTAAGAGAGTAACAAACCTAATGGAATGTTAAGTCTTCCAACAACTAACTTCATATTAGACAACTAGATATTAGTGATTCTGTTTTACCACTAAGGAAGCAAAATCAGAGAAGAGTGATTAAGTAACTTGCCCCAAATCATATAGTTAATGTGTGGTAAGCAGGACTTGAAACCAAAGTCCCAAACAAAGCCAGACATCAGAGGCAAGCAGGAATTGTAAGAAAGTATTGTACTTTCAAGTGCCCTTCTGCATTTTTATCTCATTGATAAAGACCTCTAGGAAGGAATTTACAGTTCCTAATCTTTTTCCTTCCCAATGGAGCTGACTCTTAAGCTTTTGACACACTGTACAGGTACACTCCTCCAGGAAGTGGTTCACGACTCAGACCAGAAGCCCCCTTTCCTCTACGTCTCCTCAATACCCTGTGCGTATTTCTATTCTTGCACTTACTACTATTACTATACTTTTGCAAAATATGCCTTCCATCCACTAGACCAGGAGCTCCTTAAGGACAATGGCTAGATGTAATTTACCTGTTTACCCTAGAATAGTGATTAATCTGAGATGCAATAAATGTTTTGTGAATAAGTAAATGAAAAACGTTCATTGGTAATCTACTCTACTTCATTATTTCAGTGACAATAATAAAAGTAGCCAGCACTTACTATGATGAGTGTGCACAGTGTACAAGCATTATTTCCCCCCATCTTCATCATGGCTCTGTGAAGTCACAACTGTGTAATCACCCCCATTCTATTGATGAGAAAAATCAAAGCTTTCCCAAGATCACACAGAGTTAGTTAAGATGCATGATTCAAACCCTGTTTTGATGGGCACTAAATTCTTCACAGGACACAAGGACACTTCCCAGTACTCATACAAACGTTCCTTCCAGCAATTTTCTGACAGTTGTGCCCCTAGAGAACTCTGGCTCCCAATTTTTACTCTCACCAGGATCTGCCTGGTGCTTTTAGATACAATACTTGCACCCATATTATCTCCCTCAAAAGACAACAATCCACTGTAAACAGGGATCGTGTGCTCTTCACCTTGAATCTACATAGACTAGAGTCCCAGCCTTGGCATACTGTTAAGATGTTGCATTGAACTCTGAGTAAAAATAATACTAAGCCCACTGCAATATTACTATGGAATTAGGATCACATAAATCCAACCTAATTCCCTGCTTTTATAGTATAAGCCTCTTTCTCAATGGACTAAAAGCCCTGAAGGATAGAAAGGATTTAGAAAGAAGATGGGAGGAGGGCATGGGGGAAAACTGTGAGCAAAACCCAGCAGTAGTTTAAGTGTGGGGCTTGTGGGGCCCAGTGTAGGCTGTGATTTGGTCAGAGCACCTACTGAGGCCCATATGATTTTAATATGCAGCCAGGGCTGAGAATACCCAAGAAAAAGCATCGAGTGTGTGCAGGGAGCAGTGGGCAAAAAGGCTGGAAGCATCAGATAGCTCAGATCCTGGAAGGTATTGACTGCAGGCCAAGGTGCCTGGGCCTTGCCCTGGAGGAGAAGGGATCCATTGAGAGTTTAGGACATGGAGGGGTGAGACTACCCACCCCTTTTCCACTGCAGAAACAAGGTTAGTGGAGGGAGATTGTATGGGCTTAGCAGAGTTGGGGCCAGAAAGATAGCATAAAGGTTGAAGTTGGCAGCAGCCCTCCCAAGAATGGCATGTTGGACTAGGGGAGTGTGAGGGGACTTGGCAGGGACCTGTTGGAGCTGCACAAGCAAGACACAGCTGTGGCTGGAATGAGGAGAAGCAGATTCCTGAGCCCACTCAGCCACTGACTCTTTCTGTAACCGCAGTCCCCACACCTCCCTGACTCTATTCTGCACCTTTAAAAATAGAGATGTTTACCTTAAAAGGTCATTATGAAGTCTATAGAAAAAGATATGTTAAAGCAGTTGGCACAGAGTAAACACTCAGCAGATGAGGTTGAAACTCAATGATGTCTCTGTTCTTTCTAATATTCTGCTCTTTTGCTTTCTGCCTTGATCTACATTTTGCCTAATTATTATGGTTTAATAGGGAACAATCCTTAAGGGCTAGGAGGCTTGCAAAAATGCACTATGCACTCCAGGATACGCCACGATGTGGGCCAGTGTTTTGAAGTAATTGCACGAAATGGACAGTGACCACAAGGGGACAGACAGCTCAGTGGAGGAGGCATCGTTTCAGGGACGCACTTGTGGTGAGTTTTGTGGCTTGACGCGTGGACACAATTTTCCCACCAGAAGAGGTTACACCAGGCCTAATCCTGCAAAAGCCTCTTCATTCAATTTGAAAACAAATACCCACTGACAGTGGACTATGCTAGGATAAAGGAAGGATAGCAAAGATAATAACGATGTGTATTATGTAATACACAGCATAGGTAGCTCCTGTGTGTAATGTTCAAGACCAGCAGCACGGGAGGTGGGAGATTGAGACCACAGTGAGGCCTATGCTCCTGCTCTCTTTCAGACAGGAGAGGCAGGGACAGACACCGAGAGCTCATTCTTTGCGACGCCTCCCACCCATATCAGAGATGTCAACGCTTATTGGCCATTGACCTCAGCATTCTTTTCTTCTCACCCTCTCTATCCCCCACCTACCCTAATGTCTATGGGTTTCATTCTCAGCAATAGGCTGATGCTGTCTTTATCTTCTTTTCTCTTCTGCCCTTTCTCCTGAGCTTCAAGCTCTGTCTCCATTTAGTTCTTTTGTATTTTGTTTCTTATTTTTTGTTGAGGTATAACATACAGAGAATAAAGTCCATAAGTCTCAATTGTTTGTGTGTATAAACCCATATCACCACCACTCAGACAAAGACATAGAACATTTCCAACACCTCAGAAGGTTCTCCTGTGCTCCTTCTCAACTTGCACATGTACCAGTTCATATATGCATTAGATGCAATTTCTCCCTACAAGAGCAACAAAAATTAATTGTATACATCTTATCTTCTTTGTGGGTTAGTCTTGGTCAGCACTGTATTTCTGAGAGTTAATTACCCACCTAACTCCCAGAGATTACCATTATTCCAACATTTATCACCATCAATTACTTTACCTGTTTTTGAACTTCATATAAATGGAATCATTCAGTAAGTGCATTCGTATCTAGGATCAATTTTGTCACCCACTAGGAAGCTTTTGGTAATGTCTGAAGATGCTTTTAATTGCCACAACTCAGGGTGGAGAGGGGTGGGAAATATTACTGGTGTGTAATTAATAGAGGCTAGGGATGCTGCTAGACATCTTACAATGCACAGGACAGGCCCACAACAAAGAATTAGCTGGTCAGTAATTGATAAGGCCTGTGTATCAATCTCCTATAGTGACTGTAACAAATTACCACAAACTGAATAGCTTAAAGCAACATAGATTTAACATTTCACAGTTTTTTTATTCAGAAGTCCAAAATGGGTCTCATTGGAAGCTCTAGGGGAGAACACTTTCTTTCCCTTTGCCAGCTTCTAGAAGCGGCTTACACTCCTTGGCACGTTTCCTTCCATCTTCAAAGCCAACAACCGCCAGTCAAGTCTTTGTCACACTGCATCACCCTAATATGACACTTCTGTCTTCCTCTTTCACTTATAAGGACTCTTGTGATTACACTGAGCCCAAGTGAATCCAGGCTATCCTTCCAATTTCAAAGACCATAACTTAACGACATTTGTAAAGTCCCTTTTGCCATGTAAGAAAACATATTCATAAATTCCTAGAATTAGGATTTGGATGTCTTTGGAGGGGGGATTATTCTGCCTTCCATACCCTGCTATATAATATGCTGCTGTATGAATATACCACAATTTATGTATCCTATTGTTGATGGGGATTTGTGCTGTTTTAGTACTTTGCTACTAATAATGCTGCTATAAACATTCTTATACATGTCTTCTGCTTAATTTCTGTTAGGTAGATACTCACGGATGGAATTTCTGGGTCATGGTAAATGTATGTTTAACTTGAATAGATAATGCTAAAGAGTTTTATAATGTGGTTGTGCCAATTTACACTCTTAGCAGCAGTATGAATTTCCATTTTCATTCTGTATTGAACATCTCCATGTAGACCTTCCAAAGACACCCCAAACTCAACTTATCCAAAACTGTGCTATCTATAAAGCTCAGTGTATACCATCTTCCCCCCAGACATTCAAAGCAGGAACCTGGAAATATCCTAGACTCTTCGCTCTCCCTTTCTGCCTACTTTTATTTAGCCCCTATTATTTTATTCTTTTCAGCACTTGCTTACATTCTATTCTTGCTGGAGGGCTTCATTATCTCTCACCTAGACTACAGTTTCTTCCCTGGACTCTGTTCCCAGTCTCGTCTCTCCAGTCCATTCTTCCCACTGCTGTCAAAGTCACCTTTTCTAAAATCTAAAGCTGAACCCTGATTCTCCTGTTGCTTATAAGACGAAGGAGCTAGCCCCAGCCTACCTTCTTCGGCGCTTGCCATTCTATCCTTACGCAGTGATACCTCCAAGTTCTGCCCGCACAGAACTGCTTATGATTTCTCTTCTTGTACTTTTACTCAAATTGATCCATTCTCCCATTTACTGCCCACTCATCTCTCAAGACTCAGCCTACTAGTCACCCTCTCTACTGAACTCTTTCCCAACACCCCTCAAATCAGGCAGACTTAACCCCTCTCTTCTCTGTGCTCCACCATGCCCTGCACAGACATTTTATCAGGGCATCTATAACTTTTCAGCAGACTTGTCTATGTCCAATAAACACAAGCCTCCTGAGAGCAGGGACCGCTTTGTCATCCAGGCACTTAGTCCAGGACCCGGCATAGTAGATGCAAATAAATATTTACTGAATGGAAGCTGAATTAAGAGAGTACATATTAATATGACATGGAGGAAGTGTGGAGTGTAGAGACAGGCAAGCACAGACAAAGTCTGTGCTTTCAACAGTCTTAAAACCTAAAGGGGCCAGGTGCGGTGGTTTAAGCTTATAATTCCAACACTTTGGGAGGCAGAGGCAGGCAGATCACCTGAGGTCAGGAGTTTGAGACCAGCTTGACCAACATGTTGAAACCCTATCTCTGCTAAAAATACAAAACTAGCCAGGCATGGTGGTGCGCACCTGTAGTCCCAGCTATTTGAGAGGCTGTGGCAGGAGAATTGCGAGAACCCAGGAGGCGGAGGTTGCAGTGAGCCGAGATTGTGCCACTGTACTCCTGCCTGGGCAACAGAGCAAGGGGGGTCATAAGCTCTAACAGGGAAGTAACTGCATAGTTTCTGCAGAGCTACTGTAAAGATTTCAGGGAGAAAATCTATCTAAGGTTTCTAGCCTTCTGCCAGGCACATACTAGGCACTAAATTAACTACTACTACTACTATTTTTTTTTTTTTTATGATGAAACTAGACTGTTTTTAGTTTGCTGGTTCAGGGCCATGTTGAAGTTATCTTCATTCAGCACAGAATGGGAAGCTCACCTATTTATATTAATACAGTGGACACAGTTTGTAAAGCCAGAGCAGCATTCTAGAAATAGCTCCTTAATCTTGATGAACATTTGTTGATTTATTTTAGTTTTATATTTTGAGCATTGACTTATTCTTAGTGATTGTTGATTTAGAATTATCACTGGCTTGACATTTTTTTAAAGTTCATATATGCATTAGATGCAATTTTTCCTTATGAGAGCAACAAATAATTGTGTCTATCTTATCTTCTTTGTGGGTTAGTCTTGGTCAGCATTGTATTTCTGAGAATTAATTACACAAAGTTAACCAATGATCTAACAAAATGCCTCAGTAAAAATGTCCAAACAAACATAAAACACTGCTGAGTTCATGTGTGGTTTCCGTGACAAGTTTCTCTCCTGGTTTCTTCCCTCCCCCCATCACTCCTCCTTCATCTTCTTCATGGATATCCCTTCTGCTGTCAGTACTCCAAATACATGTATCCCCTATGGCTCCATTTTCTGTTGGTTATTTTTCTCTACTCCTTTTCCATGGATAGTTTTGCCGCTTCCCATTACTTTCATAACACTCACAAGCTGATCGTTTTCAAATCTATATTTATAGCCCAGACCTCTCCCTAAGCTTCCAGATCCAAATATTTACTTAACTGACCCTCAAACGCCTCTTGTTAGATTTTCCATAGACAACAGATCCAGAATTTTCCAAATTCTATATATTGACAAGTACTTCAACTTTCACTTCTGACTTCTTTTCCTCCTCTATATTCCCTGTTCCAGTGACAAGCATCACTACCAGTTACCAAAACCAGAAACACAAGGGCCATCCTGGGTCATATCTTCTTTTCATCTCAATTGGTCATTCAGATCTGTTGTTTTGTACCTATATTATGTTATAAATCTCCAATCTTATCGCCATGATTAAGGCTTTGTCATTTTCTCCAAATTATTTCAATAGCCTCCTTACTGGCCGCCCTTTCTCTAATCTCCCCAGGTTAGCCAGTCAATGGGAGCTTTATAAAATTTGAATCAAACCATGTTGTCACTCTGCTTAGATTTTTTCAGTGACTCATTATAGTCTATAAAAGCAAATCCACACTTCTTAGCCAGGAATATAAGGCTGTTGATAAGCTGGCCTATGCCTACCTCTCAGAGCATAAAAAGAAAGGGAATAGTAAAAATAATAGTAAAATTTACTGAAAAAAAAGATGTTCCACAAAATCAAAATTTTATTCTTTGAAAAAACTAAAAAACAAAACAAATCTTAACAAGAATAATCCCGAAAAAAAAGATAGAAGGCACAAATAAACATTAGGTATGAAAAAGGAGACATAGCTACAAGTAAGTAGAGATTATTTTTAAATCCACAAGATAATGCTATGATCAATTTTATGTCAATAAATTATAAAATTAGAAGAAATGTACATTTTTCCAGAAAAAATAAATTACCAAAATTAGCTCAAGAAGAAATATAATACCTGGATAAGTGAATCACTATGAAAGACATTGAATTGATAGTAAAAAAAAAAAAAATCCATGAAAAAGACAACAGATTCAGCAAGTTTTACAGGAGAATTTCATCAGATATTTAAGGAGCATCCCTTCTTATATAAACTTGTTTTAAATAACTGAAAAGGAGGGGAATCTATCCATCTAATTTTATAGCTATAACCATGACCCTAATAGTACATAAGGCCAATATAAAAAAGGAAAATCTTATTTATGAATACATGCAAACATTTCAGATAAAAAATAGTAAACCAAATTCAGCATAATAAAATATATTTTTATCTAAGCAAGATTTATTCCAACAATGCAAAGATGGTTCAATATCAGAAAAAAAATCTACTAACAGATTAAAAAAGAAAAACCGTAGGATCATCTCAGTTGATACTGAGTCTTCAATAAGAGAAAAAGCATTCAGTAAGACTGAACAGCCAACTAATTTTTAAAAACCCTAGCAAATTAGGATAAAGAGAAATTTCTTAACCTTATCTTATTAAAACATAAAGCAAACCTCATACTTAATGATAAAACTTTAGAAACTTTCCCACATCCCAAGACAAGGATGTTTGTTATCACCTACTATTTGAAACCACACCAGATGTCCTAACCAACAGAGCAACACACACACAAAAAGCACAACATATAAACCTTAGAAAGGAAGATGATACATTGTTATTTGCTAAAAACTTACATTATCTTCACAGACAATCCAGCAGAATCTACAAACAAAACTAATTAGAAAGTGTGATAAGATTCCTGAATACAAGATTAACATATCAAAATTAATGCATATGGGCAATAATAAATTAGAAAACATAATAAACTCTTCACAATAAGAGCAATAATTAAAAGATAGCTCAGAATAAAATAAAATAAGATAATGTGGTGCTAACTCAGACTGATGGAATAAAACAGAGAATCCAGAAATAATATCTAAAGATATGTGACCCTTATGTGATAGAGGAGATATCATAAGTTATTGGGGAAAAGTAAAGCTTTAAAAAAGAGTGTTGGGATGAATGACTTTCCATATAGGGAAAAATTCGATCCCTATCTCACTCCATTTATAAAGACAAAATCTAGTTGGATTATCAACAACTGAAATACAGAAATAAAACTTTAAAACTGTATTCATGTGTATATATATGAGTATATGTGTGTATGTAATTTTGTGAAGAAAATTACAATATATAAGTGAAGAACATAAAATATTTAAATAAATGGCAAGCTTTGCCATGTTTGCATATAGGAAAACTCAATAGCTTAAAGATGATAAATTTCTCCAGGTAATTTTTTTCCCAAGTAAAGCCTGCATTCATCTGCATCAAAATTATCTAGAGTGCTTGCTAAAAATTAGATACCTGGGCTCCATTTTAAGCCCATTGAATTAATATGTATGAGGATATGGCCCAAGAATCTGCATTTTGGAAAACTCTCCAGGCGATTCTTTTGTGTATTAAATTTTGAGAACCATGACTTATAAAAGTAGACCATAACATGAGTTGCACATTAGAATCACCTGAGATAGTTTTTAAAAAGTTGGTTGTCTAGGCTACACCCCAGACCGATGAAATCAGATTTTCTGGGCAAGGCACCTATGCATCAGCCTTTTGAAAGTTCTCCACTGATTCCAATGTGCAGCCAAGGCTGAGGACCACTGCCCTGGCTGGTGGTTGACGTAGAGTCAGGTAGATAAAGTTTGCTGCCCTTCTCCCTTTGAACATTTGCTTCTAGTGCTAACCTGGTAAGATTTGGACTTTAACTTGACTGAGGAAGACACAATTTTCTCACATTAAAATTATGACTCATTTATTTGGTATCCCCACCTCCTTATCTGGTACATGGTACTTGGTGATCATTTTCTGAAAAAAAATTCAACTAAATAAAATTGACTCTATCAATATGTAAATAAGTAAAATTTTCACCAAGCCCTAAAAATTCCATTAGAGTCAACAAATCTATATGGCACGTAGGGTGTGAGAGGTCCAGAAGTGAACAAAATACAGCCTTCTCTTTAGGTGTTCACGACCTGCTGGGAGAGACTGATATGGACAAAAGTATTTTACAATCAAGAAGACAATGATAAGAGTTCAAAAACTAAAAAGGGAATAGAAGAAAAATTAATTCAGAATGGCTGGATCTAGGAAGGCATTGCTGTAGATTCAGTAACCAAGATTGACCTTGAGGCATTGCTGGGATTGACCCATGAGGAGATTAGGGAAATGGACAGTTGGGGAATGGGACAGTTCAGCACAGCATAAACTAAGTCAGATGGGCCTTCCTGTTACCTTCATGCAAGGCTGGAGGGCAGACATTGAAGGCTCCTTTTCTTTCTAACTTCCTTGTCACTGCTCTCATTTTTCAAGTATTTCACCCTGGTTTATTAATTCTACCTCCTGGTGCCTCAGCTGGTTTTTTCTAGGAAAAGTTTCTCATTAGCATTTCTATAGGGACCAGCTGCTACCCTATCTATCCCTATTATCTGATGGCCAGAGCAATAGGGTTGACTGGGAAAGGAATTTTAATCCCCTCCTTATGACTCATCTATTTTCTAATTGAGAACGTCAGGTCTAAAGTCACAAATGGCTTCCCAGTGAAATCCATCCTTAACATTAAAAATGGTAATAAAGACATGCTTCTCAATTTTATATCATCTATGTAAAATGAAAGTGTTAAAAATTAATCAAACTCATGTTTGTGAATAATCCTAAAGCTATCTCAGATACTACTCGAATGCAAAAATCTCAGGCTAGTATGAATGGATTGGGAATTAGATAAGATGTTGGATAGGGAAGGGTTCTCAAAACCATAATGTCAAAGGATATCTAATGTTATTTATGACTGTAAATTATAAAGTAAAACAATGAGCATGTATATGATTCTGAATGTTGAATGTTTATTTTACATGATGGACTGTGTGTCCTTTCTGTTTAAGCAGACTGTTCACATTGATGTCATGTGACAGATGTCATTTGTAAAGTCCATGAGATGAACCAGTCACCATGGTGTAAGCACACCATAATTTATGTAGAATGGCAGAAGAAAAGGGTTTGTAAATCAAATTATCATTGAAGTGGCGCACAACTTAGCTCCTAAGGCGGCATAAGGTCCATCTACAGTGGATATGGAACATACTTAAATTCAAAAGATATCCTAGAATGATAGCAAGGAAAAGAATGTGAGACAATAGGGAGGGAAAATCAATGTTCTAGATAAGCTTATAATTGCCAACCATCTCTACAATGTATTTAATGTATTGACTATCTTATTTCTTTATAACTACTTTAAGCCAAAGTGTATATCTCAATTTTTTGTTAATTTTTCCTTTGGAACAAAAAAATGTTAAATTTCACATCAAATTTGTCATGCACTTAAATTGTTCATTAAATAAATTGATGTTTCTTAGCAATATTCATTCCCATAACATTTCAAAACCCTTCTGATTATCTAGCAAAATGGTAATGGTGGCCCCCCAAAGTCATGAGTATAATTAAATTTTACAGATCTAAATTTAAATTTTTTTTGAGGTGTTCAAAGTTTTGTTTTTTTTTTTTTGACAGATTGATAGAATTGATAGGTGTTAAAAAAATAATCACTCTCACCAGCTGTGAGGGCATAGCTATTCCCCACCAAATCCAGTCATTTCCAGTCCGTGTGTAATTTGAAGCATGGCATGTGAAGCATGCCACGCTTACTGCACGGTTAAGCTGTTTTTTTTTGAGGAAAAAGGCTATACAGAATAAGGTGTATTATTTATGTGCTATATTAAATCTGAGGTGTATTATATCTGAAGGATGTGGTCATTCCTTGACTGACAGGCCACTCATCCATAAACAAAGCAAGTCCTGCCAACTTGGAATCAAAACTGAGCAGAATCACCCGAGGAGGCTGAAGAATCTGGAATCTCTCTTGATTGGCATTGACTGTATGGTAGTGAGAAGAGATAGCTCCTGCCAGGGGGTAGTAAGGTTCCACCTGCCACAGGGTGCTAGAATGAGACTGGGAAGATGAAGAGGCCAGGCCAGTAGTCTATGATGTTGGGCCAGACTTGGGTTTCTCAGGGTAGGAAGATCAAAGCTATAGCAGAACCAGAAAACTACATCCTGGCTTTGTTTTTTATGTAACTTGCTTGCTTGTTTCTCTTCTTTTGTTTTGCTCCCCACTTGGTAGCAGCGTAAAAACATAGTGAACATTCTACCTTCTCGTGGCTAACCAAGGAAAAGGATTTATGTCCTTGCTTGACCAAGAGCTCAAAGGAAGTGCTGTATTCCTGGGGTACCAGTGTGGTTGTTGTGATAGCAATAAACCAAGAGAGAGGTGCCGAGGGAGGTGGAATTCAGGAAGATGAGAAACGCAGGGGTAGAAGCTGGGGGACAGATTTTCTCTTCACACGAAAGATGTCTGAAGATGGTAGTCTTTCCTCAGCCTATGAGAGAGTGTTGGTGATGCTCACTGGAGAAGGACATCAGTCTAACTTGAGGCTAGATATACAGTCTTGGCAAAGGACTAACTCTCTAGTCCTCCCCACCGCACCCTCGTGCAGGAAGGAGGCAGCAGGAAGCTGTGGCATTGATAAAGGACCCCATAAGCTGCATTTTGAACACCTCTAGCTCAATTACCATTCATACACATCTTCCTGGAGAGACCCCAAATGCAATGTTACATGTTCAGAGTCAACTGCGTTGTTAGCCAATTGATGTTGGTTGGAATATAAGGGCAGGATTGAAAGCTAAGACTTCAGAAGTATATACTGGCTGGATGAAAAGCAAGAAAGCAGACTGGAATGGCTGAGGCTGCAGCAGAGGGAAATTCTAGAAGGAAAGACAGAGATTTTCATGCTTGAAAGCATTCATTTGCGAGGAATTAAGTGTGCTGGAGAAAGGGGTTCTTGGTGGCAAGAGGATGAGAGACATCTGGAGAACATGTAAGGAAAGGAGAGAGAAAGAAGATGCCTCAATAGCAGAGAAGGCTGGAGGCATCTAGAAAGAAGGATCAGAATAATAAGGCATCATGTAGAAGGTAGGAATGGAACCAAGACGTACTAATTACCGCTATGTCCTAGGCACCAGCTGTTCTCCTGAATCATCTCATTTAATCCTCACAATGTCCAGCACAGTGCTTGGCATATAGTAGGCATTTTAAAATATGTTGAATATTTGATAATAATTAAATAAAAATAAAATCAATATTTAATATTAAATCAATAAAAGCATGAACAATCCTAAGAGATGTCTATTACCAATCACATCTTACAGATAAGAAACTGAGGCCCAGAAAGGTTACGAAACGTGCCCAATATGTCACAGCTAGTAAGAGATAGAAGGACAATGACTTCAAACTCCCAGTGGTGGAAGGAGGGGGGTGATTTGTAAAGATCCTGTGGGTAATCTACAAAAAGGTGTGGTGCTTGGGTGTTGCCCAGAGACTGAGAGAGGGAGAAAAGAATGAAGCGCCAAGTGAACTGGCCTAGGGAGGAGGGGGAGAGGTCACTTGGAAAGAATTCTTCTTCTAGAAGAATGGCAAAGGGCAGCATCCAGGCTAACGCAGCAGGTGAGCTGGGTGGGGGCAGGACGGAAACACAGCCTGTGCTGACATTGCAGTCTCTGTGGGCAGGCAGGCAACTGAGGTGGGCGGGATGGAGAAAAGGGCTAAAGCGGTAAAGTGAAAGAGCCAGGCAGTCTGAGATGGAAATACTAACAGCTTGCGCATAGGACAGGGCAGAAGAGAAGGCTTTGATGGGCGGTGGTCTGGGAGGCGGCTGAGGGGAGGGTGTGGCCTGGGACAGGAGGCAGGCTTCATGCAAGGCCTGTGCTGGGGATCGTGGGCCCCGGGCAGCCCGCGGGAAGGGTCTGCGTGGCGACTACCCAGCCCGAGCAGCGGCCGCGTCTCACCTGTAGGAGCTGCTCACGGTACTCGCCACCTCCTCGCGGATTTGCCGGTTGAGGGCGTCTGCTGCCGCGCGTCCCCTGCCAGCCTCCGGGCCGGTGGCCTGGACCAGGGCCTGAGCCGTGGGCAGCGGCGTCTGCTCCTGCCCCAGGCCCTCGGCACGGCGCCCCATCCAGGCGGGCCCGGCCTTCCTGCGCGTGTCGCGCTCGTCCGCCCCGGACGCCTTTCCGGCCGCCAGGCCACCCGCTCCGCCGGGGGCCGCCTCCTGCTCCCGGGACTCAGCAGTCGCCTGCACTGGCCAGCGCTCCTGGCTCTGTGGCCGGCGCTTGGGCGCCCCGAGGATGGGGGCCGACGCCTGGGAGGCCGCGGGGATCTGCACGGGCTTGGGGATCCACGGGTGGTCCCCGCGGCGCGGCAGAGGCCAGGCGCGGAAGTCCTTCTGGTACTGGGTCTCGCGCTCGAAGGGCGCGTCGGAGGGCTGGTACTCGCTGCGCGGCCGGCAGCTGGGCTCGGGCCGCTGCACCTTCCAGGCCCGGTAGTCCTGCCGCATCACCGAGTCCGCGGGGCCGGAGGTGGAGCCCGAGCCCAGGCCGGGGCCAGGCCCGCTCCTGCTGGGGCCGGCCGCCGGCTCGCGCTCGCCGCTAGGCCCAGGCGCTGGCCCGGTTGCCCGGGCAACTGCATCCAACTCGCCCTGGGCCGGCTGCGTCTCTATGGCAACCGTGCGCGCCAAGGGGGGCCCGAGAGCCGGCTGCGCCTGGGGCTGCGGCGGCGGCGGTGGCTGCGGAGGGGCGCCCGGGTGTTCGGTGGCCTCCGAGTACTTGGTGAAAACTAGCGGCACCGCGATGTCCGCCTTGTCCAACTGGTTCCAGAAGCGGGCGATGCAGCAGGCCCTCGTGATGCACGGCCACGCCATGATGCTCTCTGCAAAGCCGGTCCCCTCTTCCTTTTTGTGGTTCTAAAGCAAGTCTCTAATCTTCCTTCAGCCTCCTACTCTTACCGGCCAATGTGATTCCCACCGTTTTCTCCCCCGGATCAGCCGGAGCTAGTTCGCCCTCCGTCAGCGAGCACCCAGGGAGAGCGATCCTAAGAGAGTCGGTAAAGTCCCTCGATTACCGGCTGCAAACGACTTCGGGAGCGCAGTCTGCTGCCAGCGCTGAAGGGCGAGAAGCGCGGCGTCCCCGAGTCCCCGGCGAGGGTGTCTGGGACGCGCCCCTCCCTGCGGCTGCGGCGGCGCACAGACCTCGGCCGAGCGAGGCGACGTGAGGAGAGGTGGCTGCAGGCTTAAGCCATGGCGCAGAGGAGGGGCCGGGCGGTGTGGCCGCAGGGTCGGCGGATCGGGCTCGAGTCTACTTCCCGCCGGCCTCCGATTGCAGCCGGCCACCTAGCAGGGATGGGAGGCCATCACCCCCAGCGGAGACCGAGCATTGCTGCCTCCGCTGCTGCCAGCGAGGATGCCGCAGCCGCCGCCGCTGCTGCCGCCTCTTCTCCTGGGAAGCGACTCCACCCTTTTCTGCAGCTCTCAGTCTCGGTGGCTGCCTGCGAATGATGGTGCAGCCGCTGCCGCCGCCGCCTCTGCCCCTGCTGCAGGGAAGCGGCCCCACCCTTTTAATGCCGCTCAGCAGGGGGAAAAAAATCCAGGAACGTTGCTGATTGAAAGAGTGCTGCAGGGAAAAAAAAAAAAAAACAACACCTGCTGTCGTCAGCGCGGCGCTGCTGGGAGCTTGTCCTCTCTCCCCACCTCCCTCTGCCCTGGCAGCTCCTCCCTCTGCTCCCGGGCAACAGCAGAATCTGGGGCCCCAGTGGGTTCAAGTCCCAAGTTCCTGAGAACTTTCTGTCCTTCTGCTTGTCGCTGCATCCCCAGGAGTCAAAGACTCCTCTTTTGTAAAATAGGGCCAATCATTGGGGGGTGGGGGCTATTACATTTTAAGCCATGTTGGAAACTCCTCGTGAAATGTCTGTCCCAGAATAGATGCTTTGAAAAGGGGAGCTGTTGGTAGTCAAAACTGGCGGGCTGTGTGTGAGCGCAGTTTGGCTGCCTCCTGGTTCAAGCACTTGCCAGTCTTATACACAGGCCTTGCTCAGATGTGTGGGAATGGGAGCCCCAGGACTGGTGGTGCCCTGGCGGTTCCTTTCCTAGGGAATTCCCCAAGAACCACATAGTTCCTGTTCAGTTCAGGGGCCACACTGGGCAAAGGTGGAGAAAAGAAGATTCTTGAAAGGGGCTTAATTGTGGAGGTTGGGGGTGGGTCGGTGCGGTACCCTAGGAAAGGGCAGTGCCTGACTGCGGGGGCTTTCTGGCACGTTCTCACTCCTCGCCTTTGCTCTTCTTCTATCTTCAAAGCAGAAGAGATTTTGGAGTCCGAAAGACCTGCTTTGGCTCTGCTACTTTCTGTGTCATTTAGTCTCCTCACCTGTAGAATGGAGAAAATAATAGCTGCCTCAAAAATGATTCTTTGGGCTGGGCCCAGTGGCTCAGGCCTGTAATCCCAGCACTTTGGGAGGCCGAGGCTGGTGGATCACCTGAGGTCGAGAGTTAGAGACCACCCTGGCCAACAGGGTGAAACCCTGCCTCTACTAAAAATACAAAAGTTAGCTGGTACAAAAATTAGCTGGGTGAGGTGATAGTGCCTGTAATCCCAGCTACTCGAGAGGCTGAGGCAGAAGAATTGCTTGAACCTAGGCGGTGGAGGTTGCAGTGAGCTTAGATAGTGCCATCGCACTCCATGGCGAAAGAGCAAAATTCCATCTCAAAAAAAAAAAGTGGTTTTGTGAGGATAGTTAAGGACTCAGGGCAGAAGCTTGAGTCAAATCTAATCTGCAGGGATTAAAATCCTGGCTTTTGTAGCTCTTAACTGTATGGCAATGGGCAAATTACCGCAATCTTCTGACCTTCAGTTTCATCTGTGAATCGCGGTACCAATGCTTAACTTGCAAGGTTGTTCTGAGAATTAAAATGAGATAATGCACTAAAAATGTTTACCACAACATCTCGCATATGGCAATAGCTCAATAAATGGCAACTATTAGTATTCAAAAGGTCCACCCAGAAGACCCATAAGTGGAGCTTCCCAAGAAGCCGCTTGGACACCTTCTCCAGGAGATCTCTTGATCCTCCAAGTAACTTTTGTTCTCTCTTTGCTATCTCTCCATTTATATCTCCTGCGCTCCTTCACTAGCTACATTCACTGGACTTCAGCTCTTTTTCCCTCCAATATAGGCAGAGTTTTCAGCATCAGTTAAGCTGGGAGCATTGGTGTTTCTAGGGGAAAAAGTCATGTATGTGTTTAGATTAAAAAATGATTGCACAACACAGCTTTTCTTAAACCCTAGAACCAAACAGGATGAGAAGACAGCTCTGATTAGTCAATTATCTGTTGAATTTCCTCCTACTTAGGTCTTTGCCTCTTGGTGATTTGATTTGAGTTCCATAAATAAAATGATGCCCGGTGCTGTTTTCCAGTAGTTAGGAGATACATTTTCATAAAGAACATAATCTGAGGCTGGGCGCAGTGGCTCACGCCTGTAATCCCACCACTTTTAGAGTCTGAGGCAGGTAGATCACGAGGTCAGGAGTTCAAGACCAGCCTGACCAAAATGGTGAAACCCGTCTCTACTAAAAGTACAGAAATTAGCTCGTCGTTGTGGCACACACCTGTAATCCCAGCTACTCAGGAAGCTGAGGCAGGAGAATCACTTGAACCCAGGAGGCAGAGGTTGTGGTGAACTGAGATCACGCCATTGCACTCCAGTGCTCCAGCCTGGGTGACAGAGCAAGACTCTGTCTCAAAAAAGAATATAATCTTGTCGTACATTTCCTCGCCTCAGTCCTGCAGAACTCCCTGGGATTTGGCTGATGTATTTCCAATAATCATTTCCGAAAGTTTAAAATAGGCTAAAAATTGGAGGGACGAGTTCTATTCTGAGAATAATTGATATTTTCTCCTTCTTTCATTTAGCAAGTCTCCCCTCCTGATGCCTACTTTGTGCCTTGAGAACTGTAGGACACATATGGATTCTAGCTCTGGAGGAGCCCTCACTTGGAGGAATGCATTATTGGAGGACTGAGAGATAGACACATAAGTAAATAATTACCAAAGAATATGGTCAACATAACAGAGGTTAACACTGGTGCTGAATGATTAGTGAGAGAGGAATAGGAGTTCTCTCAGCATGAGAAGTGTAAGTAAAAGTATTCCAGGCAATTTTATCATTAACATCACCTTCCACATTTATTTACTTAGATTTGAAAAATGCATTCAATTGTACAACCTCCTTGGACCATCCAATGACCCTGTGGGATAGATAAGTCTAGTGGTCATCTGTTATGTGGCTTATTTAGCATTCACTCTGTTGGTCACAGCACCCATCATTTGACTTTTGAGGGCCACTCTTCTACTTTCAGTCCATGTGGTTCAGGTGGGGTTAATTCTGCCCCACCTACCCTCTAGGGGTGACCATGTGACTCACACCTGTTTGCCAGGGGACTGCATCTTCCTGGTCAAAGTGACTAGTTTACTGATGGGGGTGTAATCCATGTTAGACAAGTTAAATAAACCCTAGACTTTAGCCAAAACTATCCTAAAGACCCACTCTTTTTTTTTTTTTTTTTTTTTTTTTTTTTATTTTTAACTAGAATTGCTAAAATGGGAGACCATGAAGTTATTGTTAGTGGTCATCTTTGCCATTACTAGGGGGAAGGCTTCCTAAGGTTGAAGGAAACACAGAAAAAAATCAGAAGGGGGCACAGGATTCTGATGCAATCTACACCACAGAGCCCATTATTTTCTTCTTCCTGATAGTAACAAATTTCCTCAAGATTTAGTTGGGCACTGGGCCCACCAACCAGAAACCACATTTCCCAGCCATCCTTGCAGCAAAGAACAACCATCTGCATTTCCATGTCACTTCCTTAAAAGAAATTGTTTGTGTTCAACTTTGTCTTTCTCCTTGTTGGGTAGGATGTGGACATGATAGAGGTGAATTATCATTTGGGTAGTTAAGACAGCTCTGAAGAGTATGTTGTTGTGGTTAAGAAGATTTGAGTGCCAAGATTCAACCCTGGGGAGGGACGGGGAGGGGAACAAGACAGAAGAAACCTGTCTTGGATGATCCCATGGGGCAGAGCAGCCTAGCAGCCTTGGGCTACCTGCTTACTGCTAGATTGCATGTGAGAAAGAACTATAGTGCTCTCTTGTTTGAATCACTGTTTGGGGTTCTCTTAGTATTTTAGTCATTTGAGCATGTGGATCTGGCCATGCCTGAACAAATTTGAAGTATATAAAAACAACAGAGTACTAAAATACTAACAAATACTATCATGTTAAGATGGGCAGGAATAATCAGAGTTAAAATATTCTAAAGTCCTTATTTGTTTGTGAGGACAGTAGAAATGTTAACTTACTGCATTAGTCTGTTCTCACATTGCTATAAAGAACTACCCAAGACTGGGTAATTTATGAAAAAAAAAAGAGATTTAATTGACTCACAGTTATTCACAGCTGGAGAGGCTTCAGGAAACTTATAATTATGGCAGAAGGCAAAGGGGAAACAAGACACCTTCACTACGTGGCCAAAGGAGGAGGAAGAGAGAGAAGGGGGAAGCGCTACATACTTTTAAACAACCAGATCTCATGAGAACTCGCTCACTATCACGAGAAGAGCAAGGGGAAATCTGCCCCCATGATCCAATCACCTTCCACCTGGTCCCTCCCCAGCATTGAGAATTACAATTCAACATGAGATTTGGGTGGGGGCACAGAGCCAAGCCACATCACTTATTAACCTAAAAAGTTTATGAACCTAAAAATTCACATTTAAAGAAAGAAAGAAAAGGGATTATAGGAAACTTTTTATTAAGGCCAGAAATGAGTAAGAGAAAACATGGCAAATAGCAAATCATAATAGAAATAGAAATATTTTCAAACATAGTGATGGGGTAAATGTAAATCTTCAAAATTTTCCTGTTAAAAGACAGAGAATCTCAGATTAGAGAACATAAAACAAAGCAAAATGTACCTATACATAATTTTCTTATGAATTTTTAATAATTTTGTTTTTGAGACAGGATCTTACTCTGTTACCCAGGCTAGAGTGCAGTGGTGCAATCATAGCTTACTGCAGCCTTAACCTCCTCAGACTCAGGTGATCTTCCCACCTTAGTCTCCTAAGTGGCTGGGACTACAGGTGCACACCACTATGCCTGGCTAATTTTTGCTTTTTTTTTTTTTGACAGAGATGGGGTTTTGCCATGTTGCCCAGGCTGGTCTCAAACTCCTGGGATCAAGTGATCTGCCCATCTTGGCCTCCCAAAGTGTTGGGATTACAGGTGTGGGTCACCTCACCTGGCCAGATTATTTTTGAGTGTCATATTTAAAATGCAATGACACATAAATATTGAAACAAATGATAGAAAAAGATGTAGTAGATGAGGCAGGAGAATACAGTCTAGAGGCAGGAAACCTAAGGCTGATTCATGCTGACTTCCTAGAACTGAAAAGAAAAATCCCGCCTCTCCATGCCCAAGTAACAAAAGGACCAGAGGCTACTCCCTTTGCAACCCCCACACTACCCCTGTTCTGCGTTGCTGATGAAAAATGAAAGTACCTTTAATTGGCCCCTCCTGCAGCCAATCAGACTGGCTGCAGACCAAGTCTTCATGCATAACTTTGTAACTTCACTTCAGCCTCTGATTGATCACGGCCCACAAACCAATTAGACTTACTGTAGGCCCCTATTCCCTTTACATAGGGTGTAAACCAAGTAACCAATGGAAACCTTTAGAGGGTATTTAAACCCCAGAAAATTCTGTAACTGGCTCTCTTGGGCTGCTTGCTCCAGCACGCTCCCACTCTTTGGAGTGTACCTTTGTTTCAATAAATCTGTGCTTTTCTTTTGTTGCTTTGTTTATGCATTTTGTCCAATTCCTTGTTCAAAATGCCAAGAACCTGGACACCCTCCACTGGTAACAGTACCCTAATCAAAAAGAAAGCTGATGCCATTTTATTAATAATAGACAAATTTGGTTTTAAAACAAAAAGCACAGTTAGGGATAAAGAGGATCTTCATATAAAAATAGAAGGAACAATTCCCCAGAAGCATATAACGTGGTTTTCATCTAACAATATAGCCTCAAAATATGGAAAGCAAAACTTACAGAGTTTTAAGAAGAAATGCAAAAATCCAACATCATCGTCATCATAGAGCTTTTTAAAAATACATATAAGTAACTTATAAGTGCAACACATAAAATGTTGTTTTTATTTCTGTTTGTGTGGTGAACTACATTTATTGATTTGAGTATGTTGAGCCAACCTTGCATCCCAGGGATAAAGCCTACTTGACCATGATGAATTAACTTTTTGATGTGCTGCTGGATTTGGACTGCTGTTATTTTGCTGAGGATTTTTGCATCTGTGTTCATCGGGGATATTGGCCTGCAGTTTCCTTTTTTCATTGTGTCTCTGCCAGGTTTCTATATCAGGGTGATGTTGGCTCTGTATAATTGGTTATGGAGGAGTCTCCCTTTTCCCTAATGTTTTGGAATAGTTTCAGTAGAATTAGTACCAGCTCTTCTCTGTAGGTCTGGTAGAATTCATCTGTGAATCCATCTGAGTTAGGGCTTTGTTGTTGGTGCTGGTGGTGGTAGTTGTTTTTTTCAACTGATTTAATTTTAGGGCTTGATATTGTCTGTTCAGGGTTTCAATTTCTTCCTGATTCAATCTTGTGAAGTTGTGTGTTTCTGGGAATTTATTCATTCATCTAGATTTTCTAGTTTGTATGCATAGAGGTGTTCATAATAATCTTTGAGGATCTTTTGTATTTCTGTGGGATTGGTTGTAATGTGACCTTTGTTGTTTCTGATTGTGCTTATTTGGAACTCTCTTTTTTCCTTTGTTAATCTAGCTAGTGGTCTATTAATCTTGTTTATTCTTTCACAATATTAAAACCGTATTATGGTTTTAATTTGTATTCCCAAATATCTAGTGATGATAAAATTTTTTCAGTGCTTCTTTTATTTTACTTTTTTTGTTTTTTATAAATTTATTATTTTCTTAAAGATGGGGTCTTGCCATGGTTTCCAGGCTGGTCTTGAACTTCTGGTCTCAAGCAATCCTCCTGGCTCAGTCTCCCAAAGCTCTGGGATTACAAGCATTTGCCACCATGCCCAGCCTTAGTGTTCTACATGTTTAAAAAATTACATTTATCATTTTAATTGTAATTATAAACAACATGGTTATTAAAATTTTTGCATGTATTGATCTCCATTCGGCACCTATACTAAACTTTCTACTTTTAATAGTTTATGAGTTATCTTGAATGTATTGTTCACATAATGACAATTTTGCCTCCTTTCTTATTTTTATGCTTCTCATTCCTTTCTCTTATTCAACTGTGCCTCCTATACTTCTAGAATAATTTTTCTGACTTTAATGGAAGTGTTTCCAGTATCTCACCATTAAGCATCATGTTGATTTTCGGCAAAAAATGTTTAGAAACGTACATCTACTGTTATTTGAATAAGAAAGTGTTTTTAAAATCAAGAATTGATTAATTTATCAAATGCCTTTCAGTCTCTTTAGAGACAATCATGTCTTTTCCAATTTAATAGCAAATCATTCTTGCCTTTTTGGTATAATATCAATTCAGTTGTGATGCATTGTTCTTTTAATGTGCATCACAATTCCATTTGCTAAAATGCTAAAGATCTTTTGCATTAATTTCATAAATAAGCTTGGTCTGTCCATTTGTTTTTGCTGTACCTTGTTAGAATGGCCAACAGTATCATAACGACTTTATATTTATTCATTTTTTAGAGACAGGATCTGGCTCTGTCACCCAACCTGGCATGCAGTGGCACAATCATGGCTCACTGCAGCCTTGACTTCCCGGGTTCAAGCCATCCTCCCATCTCAGCCTCACAAGTGGCTGGGACTACTGGCATGCGCCACCACACCCAGCAATTTTTTTTTTTTTTTTTTTTTTTTATAGAGACAGGGACTCATTATGTTCCCCAGGCTGGTCTCAAACTCCTGACCTCAAGTGATACCCCAACCTTGCCTTCTCAAAGTGTAAAGATTACAGGCGTGGGCCACTGTGCCTAGCCATGGTGACTTCATAGAAAGCATTTGGATGCTTACCTTCTCTGTGCTCTGTAATGGTGCAAATGGAATTGGAGCTATCTGTTTCCTACTGCCTTGACATAACTCACCTATGAATCATCCGCACCTGGGGCTTTTGGGGAGTAGCTTGTTGCCTACCTGCCAGAGGGATCATGTCATTCCCATTTTAAGCCTCTTCAGTGGTCTCCCACTGCTCCTAGAATAAAATCTGGACTCCTTACCAGGGCCTTCAAGGCCCTGGATAACCTTGCACAGGCCTGGGGAAACCTCCTCCTCTGCAGTCTCCCACTGTTCACTGCCCTCGAGTCACACTGCTCCCTCTCTGGTCCTGAAACACGTCAGGCTCTTCCCAGCCCGGGACCTTTGAACTTGCTGGTTCTTCTGCCTGGAATACTCTTCTTTCAGCTTTTACTTGACTGGCATATTCTCTCCTTCAGTCTTGCTTCATGTCAATTTTCAAACAAGCCCTTCCTAGCTTTCTTATCTGGCATAAGATCTGTTCTCTTTCATCACTCTGTTTGCTTAATGTATCACTCATCACGCTCTATAATTATTTGTTAATTTTTTAATTGCCAATTGTTTGATACCCCATTTTCTACCCTACTGTTGATTGCAAAATCCTTTGGGGGAATCCCCCCAGGATCTTGTCTGTCTCATTTACTCTTTTTTTATTCCCCATAACTATGTTTGGCATATAGCAGATATAGAAAAAATAAAAGAAAAAGAAAAACAAACAAGCTAAAAATGTTGACTAAATGAATGAATCAAAGAACCCATGAAGGGGGAAACTGGGAGGAATAATAGTACTGTACCATTGGCAGAAAAGATGTAAGCAAGAATCTGCCAGGGTGGGGTTCAGCTTTGCACAAGTTTAGTTTCAGATGACAGCAAAGGAGCCAAGTAGAAGCTTCTGATAGACATTTGGAGATATAAGGATGGAAAGAAATGAAGAGGGTTAGGAATGTAGATTTTAGAGTTATCCTTAACCATCAATTAATGTCTTATTAACCCCTCCACTCTTCCATCAATGCATCTGTCTTTTCATCCATCTATCCATGCATTTATTCACCGATTCATCCCACAAACTTTTGAGTAAATCATGAGCCAAGCTCTGGACACCAGGGATACACTAACCAATAGAGAGTCCCGGCCGACAAAGACCATATATCAGGAGGGAATGGGAGGAGAGTAGTAGACGTAAATTTAAACAGATCATATTCAGTAGTGCTATGGGGGAGCCACAAGTGCATCATACAGATTATAGTTGAAAACCTGTAGGTGAAAACAGAAGACTTCATCTTGAGGGCATGCCAGAATTAGGCAGCATTAGAGAGGAGAAACTGACAAGAGCTGACAAGCAAAGGAAAAAGTAGATCATGATGAGAAAAGGAAAAACAGAAGCGAAATTATCTTACAGTAGAAAAAGCCTGGGCTTTAGAGTCGGAGTGACCACGGGGTGAATCCCAGCCCTGTTTCTTACCAGTTTGGTAACTTTGGATAAATGATTTATTCTCTCTGAGCCTTGGTCATCGTCTCTGGAAAACAGAGGTAACCGTACAAACCTCATAGCAACATTATGGGGCTGGGTCCTGCCTGTCGCAGAGGAGGTGCTCACATATGACGGATAGATGGTGGTGGTGCTGATGATCGTGAGGGCGATGACTGGGTGGCACTTTAGAGCCCCTGCTTCCTGCTTGTTGAGCAGCATACTCAACCCTGGGATTTCTTGAGGCATTGCCCTGGATATGAGAATACCATGGCAAATTTTGGTGGAGAGAAGAGTGGGCCAAGTCTGTGCCTCCATCTTTTGCAGCGTGACTGCATTTTAGATGCAAACTGGATACCAGCCATCCACTTTCTGGAAGGAAAATGCATTAGCTGCAATCCATTACGCTGATTTGCTGACTTGAAATCTTTCATCATGAGTGCTGAAATTAAGTGGTTATATATTTTTTCTATTAAAAAAATGCCTTACCACTGGACTTAAATAGTAGGGTCAAATGCAATGGTCGGGGAAGTAGTTTTTAGTTAGAATCACTTTTGATTTTCATGCATATAGGAAACTGTGGCATGGAGCTTAGCCAAGAGGATCCACATTCTGCATTCTGCACCTCTGCAGAGTGGTGGCACACTGGAGGTACTGGGGTAGAAGTGAGGGAGTGGAGCCTATTGGGAATAGATCAACACATCTGTCAGGCAGGTGAAGAGCGATAATACTACCTGCTTAAGGCATCTAGCACTGTGCCCGGCACGAATCAGCTATAAAGCAAACAGACCTCCCAGCCCTTTCTCACATAGGATTAGCACCTCAAGTGCCCTGGCAGCAAGGCCTCTTGAAAAAGAAGAGAAAGCCAGGACAGGGTTGGTCAAACTCTGAGACTGACGAGATTGTGTGCCAAAAATGGTGAGGGAGGAAACGCCTCTTCATGAAGTGCTTACACAGACTGCCATGAGTGGTGCTAGTGATTTCGTATTTGATCCTAACTATCACCCATGAGTTGGTATTACTTACCTCATTTTGCAGATGAGGGAATCAGGGCTCAGATGGGGGAAGGGACTTATCCCAAATCATGGAACTCATTCATATTGAACTAGCATATGAATCCAGGCTTTTCTAACCCCAAAGCCTCCATTCATTCCCAACAGCCCTGTGATGCTGGAGTGCAAGGGAAGTGGGGTATTGAAAATAAGACAGATATGAGAGAGTCGGTGGCTCTGATCTCTCGGTGGCTCTGATCTCTCTCCACTTAACTCAGAGCCATAAATTCTTGGAGAAGCCAAACAAGACAGCTGGGTCTAAGCCAGATGGCAATTTTGCACCTGCTGTTTCCACAGTGTCCAGGTCAGTTCCTGATAAGCAGCATGTGTTCATCAATGATTTGTTGAATGAATAAACTGATAAGAGAGGTAGGAGGCTGGGCACGGTGGTTCACCCTGTTATCCCAGCACTTTGGGAGGCTGAGGTCAAGTGTTCAAGACCAGACTGGCCAACATGGAGAAACCCTGTCTCTACTAAAAATACAAAATTAGCTGGGCATAGTGGTGCATGCCTGTAATCCCAGTTACTCAGGAGGCTGAGGCAAGAGAATCGCTTGAATCCAGGAGGCGGAGGTCGCAATGAGCTGAGATTGTGCCACTGCACTCCAACCTGGGCGACAGAGCGAGATCCTGTCAAAAAAAAAAAAAAAAAAAGACATAGGAACATTAGCATGAAAGTTATTGCAGTAGTCCCTGCAGGTGAGGGTGATTTGGAGATGGAAAATGGATGGGAAGAATTGGATGCATTCAAGATATATTTTGGAACTAGAAGCAACAGGAGCTGTTCATGGGTTGAAGGTAAAGGTGTAGGTAAGGTTGCCTACTTAATAGGAGACACTCAAAAACGCTAGTTCTTTAAGAAGTATTAATATAAAGAGGAATTCACAGTAGGCCCTTAATGCTGGTTCTTTCCCCTATAATTCTATCCCCATGCCTAGTCTATGGATGTGGAAACAGGCCCGGAGGGGGTATGTGCTTTCTCAAGATCACCTAGGGAATGAGAAGGAGAGCAGTGACCTGTCATTCTTCTGTGTCCTGCCTAAAGCCAGCAGCACAGACAGAAATCCTGGGCCCTTAGGGCCAAACTGCCACACACACACACACACACACACACACACACACACACACACACACGGTTCTCTTTATTCTTTGCTAAAGGCAAGAGGCCACCAGAGCAGGCATGGGACTCGGCGCCCAGTGGCTAGTGGGGTCCTCTGTATGGCACCCACTGATAGCACTTGGCTTTGGTCTCAGTCTCATTTGGTTATTTCTTGTTCGATGATTCAGCCTCTTGGCTGAGAGCTCTGAGGCATTCAAAGACCTTTAAAAACCAGGCCTAATTTAATTCCTAATTTTTAGTTCCTTGCTTGTCTTCTCCCACTCCCCCAACACTTTATTTTATAGACACTTTCATTAATTCATTCATTTGTTCATTCATTCATTCATTCATTCAATACATTCTCTACTATATGCCAGACCAGATGGTCTTACCAGGAGGCCTACAAATAATCTTCAGTTAACATTATGCTTAATGGTGAGAAACTGGATCCTTTCCCCTTAAGCTTGGGAACCAGGCAAGGATGTCATTTCTTACCGTCTAGTGCAATAAAACACACAAACAAAAAGAAATAAAAGCTATATGGATTGAGAAGGAAGAAGTAAAACTGTTATAACAACAAATGTAAATTTTCAGTGTCGCAAAAGAAGTAGCACTCAGATATAAATTCCCTCAGCAAGGCAATTTACTTCTATAGAAGGGTGCAGCTCACAGATGGAACAATGGTGAGTGCACACCTGGGCAAGGGAGGGGAAGGGGTACTTATTCCTGATGGAGGTCACCTCTACTGCTGTGTCACTCCCTTGTTGGCTAGGGTTAGACTGCACAGTCTAGTCTAATTCAGATTGACTGTTTTAAAGGGAACAGGGATACAAGTCCGAGTGGTGGGATGGTTAGTTTGGTGGGGAGGACAGTTACAGGCAGTCAGAACAGGTAGCCAGGTGTGACCTAGGTCAAAGCAGGTGACTGGGGCAGGTGACCAGGATGAGTCAAGTCAAAGCAGGTAACCGGAGCAAGGGAGCAGGGGAACAGATGTGAACTACTGATTAAAATTGGTGGAAAAGGTTGTTTACTGAAACTACAAGAAAGTTAAACTTTAAAATGGAGAATTAATGAATAAGAGAGGTAAACATATGAACATACTGATTCTTTGAAGAGAAACTTAAGGTTCACTATATCTAACAACTGTCTTTACTCACAGATGACATCGTTGTCTATGTTAAAAACAAACAAACAAACAACAACAAAAAAAACAAAGAAGCCAGGTGCGGTGGCTCACGCCTGTAATCCCAGCACTTTGGGAGGTCAAGGTGGGCAGATCACTTGAGGTCAGGAGTTCAAGACCAGCCTGACCAACATGATGAAATCCTGTTTCTACTAAAAATACAAAAATACAGGCATGGTGGCATGCACCTGTAATCCCAGCTACTCAGGAGGCTGAGGCAGGAGAATCGCTTGAACCCAGAAGGCAGAGGTTGCAGTGAGCCGAGATCGTGCCACTGCACTCCAGCCTGGGCCACAGAGAGACTCCACCTCAAAAAAAAAAGAAAAAAGAAAAAGCCGCAAAGAATCTAAAAAGTTTTCTGGAACTAAGAAGTAAAAATGGCAAGGACATAAGATCAATATATTAAAAAATCAATCCTCTTTATTTAATTTATACATTTAATGCAACTCCATAAAAACACCAATACTTACTGTGTTACCCAGGCTAGCAATCCTCCCGCCACAGGCTCTGAGTAGCTGGGACTACAGGCTTGACCTCAGGTGTTTTTAGTTTTGTTTTTTTTGTTGTTTTTTGGTGTTTTTTTTTTTTTTTTTTCCTTAAAGGTAAAATGAGAGTTGAGTCAGATGATGTTTAAGGCATCTCTGAAATTCTAGAATTCCTGGATGCGTGAACAGCTGCATATTAGGGTTTCCCTTTGTATCTCCTGGGTGCCTCCTGATTTGAAGGCTCATTCAGGATGTGCAGAACAAGTTAAAGGAATCAGCACAGTGTGTTGGGGACAAATTCATGAACTGTAAGCTGGCTACCACAGCCAAGGACTTCCTCCCAGCTGACATCCAAGCTCAGTTTGCCATCAGCCGAGAGCTGATCCGGAACATCTACAACAGCTTTCACAAGCTTCGGGACAGGGCTGAGCGGATCGCGTCAAGGGCCATTGACAACGCTGCAGATCTTCTCATATTCGGGAAAGAGCTAAGTGCCATAGGATCTGACACGACCCCGCTGCCCTCCTGAGCCGCTCTGAACAGCAGCACGCGGGCGTCCCTGAAGCAGGCTCTGAAAGGCCTGTCTGTGGAATTCGCTCTGCTCGCCGACAAGGCTGCACAACAGGGTAAGCAGGAGGAGAATGACATGGTGGAGAAGCTGAACCTCTTCTTGGATCTGCTGCAGTCGTTATAAGGAGCGGGACGGCATACAGGCCTTCCTGGGCTCCTATGACAGCGAGCCCAGATTGGATTTTTTAGAACCAATGATTTCTTTTTACTATGACTCTCCCCATCCGACATTGTTCCTCAAAGGCCCTTCTACCATAAGGATTCAAAAAATTGCCGCCCTCCCCCCGAATCCCCATATACCCACCAACACTTCACCCCCTCATCCACCACCAGCTCCCGGGAGCTGCTATGCAGCTGGCTGGGAAAGAAAAGGGAGAGTGCTCCGCCAGCAGGCGGGAGCGAGAAGGGTGGCGTCTCCAGGGGTTTAACCTCCTACCCTCAGTTCCGTGACGCCACCCCCTCCCTCCAAAGACTGGGACAGCTCCTCCATTTTTGTTTTGGGGAGGAAGAGCAGGGGCTTGCGGATAAAGAGGGGTCAAAGGGAACGGTGATTATCACCTGTGAGGGGAAAAGGGGTGCTGTCCTCCCTCCTTCCCTTTCCATCAGCCTGCACCCCCTGCAACCCCCCACCTTCTCGGGGTCTCCCCCCCTTGTTGCTAAGGCCTGGACCGTCATCCCAGCAACAGCCTCAGTCATGTGACCGGCAATGGTGGTGCTGACGAGAGGCCTGGTCAGCTGAGTGGAAATAGAAGGATTTCTGCTGCCATCATCTTCCATGGGCTTTCCAGGTCACACGGCCTACAAGTAGGGAGCAGGGGAAAAGGAGTGAGCCTGCATGCCAATTCTAAGCTCTTCAGGATCAAATGTCGTTCCTCCTGTCCAGAATGGCAGCCTGTGGAGGCACCTGCAAGAAGAAAGTGACTGTCCCCAAGCCTGTGTGGGACTTCCTGAGCAAGGAGACACCAGCTCGGCTGGCCCAGCTTCGGGAGAAGCACCGTGTGTCCATCTTCATAGATGGCGAGACTTCTGACATCTATGTTCTCCAGCTTTCCCCACAGGGCCCTCCCCTGGCCCCTCCCAATGGGCTCTACCTAGCCGGGAAGGCTCTCAAGGGGCTGCTAAAAGAGGCAGAGAAAGAGCTGAAGAAAGCTCAGAGGCAAGGGGAGCTGATGGGTTGCCTGGCTCTAGGGGGTGGTGGGGAGCACCCTGAGATGCACCGCCCAGGCCCACCCCCTCTCCGAGCAGCCACACTTCTGCCCCCAGGGGCTCGGGGGCTCCCCCCTCCTCCTCCCCACTGCCCCCACCTCTTCCTCCTCGCCTTCGGGAGGAGGCAGAAGAGCAGGAGAGCACCTGCCCCATCTGTCTGGGGGAGATCCAGAACGCCAAGACATTGGAGAAGTGCCGGCATTCATTCTGCTAGGGCTGCATCACCCGGGCTCTGCAGGTGAAAAAAGCCTGCCCCATGTGTGGCCGCTTCTATGGGCAGCTGGTGGGCAACCAGCCCCAGAATGGGCGGATGCTGGTCTCTAAGGACGCCACCCTCCTACTGTCCAGCTATGAGAAGTATGGCACCATCGTCATCCAGTACGTCTTCCTGCCCAGTGTCCAGGGGGCTGAACACCCAAACCCAGGAGTTCGGTATCCTGGCACCACATGGGTGGCCTACCTCCCGGACTGCCCTGAGGGCAACAAGGTGCTGACCCTGTTCCGAAAGGCGTTTGACCAGCGTCTCACCTTCACTATCAGCACGTCCATGACCACAGGGAGACCGAATGTCATCACCTGGAACGACGTCCACCACAAGACCAGCTGCACAGGGGGACCTCAGCTGTTTGGGTACCCGGACCCCACCTACCTGACCCGGGTGCAAGAGGAGCTGAGAGCCAAGGGTATCACCGATGACTGAAAGACATCCCGTTTGCCAAGGCCCTGCTGTCCACCTCTACTAGGATCCAGCAGAAGCCTCTGTTCTCCTCTCTGTCCCCTGCGCCCGACACCACACCTGTAGGGGACCTGTCTAATTGGGAAGGGAGTTCAGAGTGGGAGGGGGGCAATCCCTTCCCCCGTCCTCCACTGGCCAAGTGTTTCAGTGCAGTGTGAGCCACTCCCTTCTGGCAGAGGCCGACCTCCAAGGCCCTGTTCCCTGCTCCCCATGTACATATACTCCCGGTTTCCCTGCCCCTCCATTGCCCTTGGCTTTTTCTGGTATGTGCTGTGCTCCATGACCAAGCTGAGAGAGGACCTAGGATGGGGAAGGGAGGGTCTGTTGATCCCCCACCACCCCCACTTAATGCTCCACTGCTGAACTTGGGGTGCAGGGGAGAAGGAATTGGCTGATGTAAGCTCCCCGCCACCCCCCATGGAGCCGGCTGCCTGTGTTCATCAGATTCGCCCTCAACCTTGTCCTTTCTCGCCTGTGTCTCAGTCTCCATCAGTCTCTTTCTCCACTCTTCTCTGACCCCTATGAGGAACCTCCTTACCCTGTTCTGGAATCGCTGCCAGACTGTAGCTTTTAATTTAATAAAAATAAAGTAAAATATGCAACTCTTAAAAAAAATTGCTGATTCTATTCAATCAACAGGTGGTAAATATTTTGCTCTGATATATTTGGCTGACCTGGTCCGTTTAGTGCCTATTCCAACAGCCTCTCAGCTGAAGTTTGCTCTGCTGCTGAGGGGACACCATATGCCTTTCCAGGGTACCCATGGGGGACCTCCACAGCTTTGTCACCATACACAATTTTTGCAGACAAGATCTTAATGACAATCCCCTTCTCCGGGAATATAGATACAACATTGAATCAAGGAAGTCCTACTCCAAGGAAATGCATTTGATACATACATTCAAAACATTTAAGCCCAATATTTCTTAATACTTTTGGGCTCTGGTGGCAACATTTTTCTCACTGACAAATTTTATTGCTAAATTGAAATCAACAGGCACTCGTCTGTGTGTAATCTCAAAAACTCCTTTACTGTAAGACTTTGGCAAGCTCTTGCAATGCCTACTGGAGTCTCTGGGTCAGCTATGATGGTCACTAGTTGCTTCAGGGCTTCTCATGCAAGATATTGTCCCTCTTGGCCTCAGGGACACATTAAAACAACAAATGACTGGCTACCTATGGGCTGTTTTGGAAGTAGAGGCTCTCACAGACTGTGACCCTCCATACCCAGTTGCCCATTATGCTTTAAGTCACGGGAACATCACCCCACAAGCTCAGCTCGGCTACCAAGGCCTCCCTAAGACACGATGGAACCAACCCTGGGCCCTCTGGGATATTCCACCTGCAGGAGGGGGTGGCCTCCTCATTCTCTCAGTCCCTTGCCAGATGCCAGGGTGCTGAAGGAGGTCACCCCTCCCCCAGGCCCCTTGGCTATCTAGGAAGCCCTTTGGTGTTAACTGAGTGAACAGGAAGGGGAGTTCATGGATTTTGGAAATGGCATCATTAACCATCACACGTGATGCAGCTTAGTGGAGAGCTGTTGCTTTCCAACCCTTAGCAAGGATGATGAAGGATAGAACCCAAGAAAAAACACATTGGTCAAACTTCAGGGAGCCATCCTAGCACTGGCTGTCCTGGCCAAGAAATGGCCAGCTTCACATTCATTATTAATTATTGGGCCACTACCTAAAAATTGTTCCCATCAAGGTAAAAAACAAATAAACTCTGGGAATCTCTTATTTCACAGACATCCAAAGTATAAATCAAAATCACATAACTCCATGTATACTAAGAACACAATGCAAGGCCTTGCTAGTTCACTGCTTGTTTCCTTCCGAGTTATAGACATTACTAATAGTTATGAAGGCACACATTTCACTCCTTAGAATACACTATGCTGGGCTCCTGGAGGAGGCATCCAATAGAACCTTCATGTCCTTGACAGGTCCCAATGGTGGCTTTAATGATGTCCTCAAACAACTTCTTTTCCAATTCCAATACAATAAATAAACTAAAGATCTTGAGTTTACCCCAGGTCTTAACCTATTTTTATAATTTCAATCTCACTCCCATCCCTCAAGAGTTAGGGGACAGATTAAAGATGCATATTCTCCTGGAACTCATAACCATAGATTGTTCCCTACACCAGGCAGCTGCTCATCTGATCTGGGACCCGTCTGAACCCAAACTTCCACCCAAAACAAACCCTGTCAGGTGCAGCCACACGCTGTTCTGCCAATGGTGGGTCTTATCACTACTGCCTTGGCTGCTTGCATTAGTTTACAATCGGAGGCCCCGAATACTCAGCAGACTGCTGTTTTCACCAATTATGACAAGTGCTGAGGCCCACATTAACTCCAGTGGGTCCCCATGAAAAGGACACACCTGTCCCGCATCCCAGATGACATTGCCTTTGCCTTGTAATTCGCCTCTGAAGGTGCCATTGCCTCAGATGACACGCCTTAACCCAAGATCTCGATGTTGGAGATAGCTTTGCCCCCGGTGCCACAGATGGCTTCACTCCTTGCACTAAACTTGCACGCCAGTGATGCCCATGGACTGGCCCTGCTAAGACACACATGGACACCGGGCATTTTTGCTTTTCTTTCTGTACTCACTGTGTCCTTAGCCCATGATCTTTGTATACTCCTTACTCTCTGCTCAAAGGTACAGAGCCACACACCTCTAAACCAAACTTTAGCCTGCTGAAAGCCAATCTAGAAGCAATGGCTCAACAGATAACAGGCATTTTGTAACCTCACCCAGGTTCACAACATAAATAAAGAGATGTTCAACATTAGTGATCAGGAAATGCAAATCAAGAATAAAACTAGGTCTTACTTTATACCCTTGCAAGAAAAGAAGTCTGACCACACCAAGTGTCAGAGTGGGTCCATGGTGGGGGGGTCTTTCATTTCCTGGGGAGACTATAAATTGAAGTGTTATTTTGGAAAACAGTTTGGCTCCACTCCCAAACTTGAACATTCACACATTCATAGTCCAGCAGTTTCTCCTGCTGTGTGGAAACTGCGGAGAGGAGAATGAGGCTAGAAAGTAACAGAGAGGCCAATAAGGAAGACGGGGCCAGTCTATAAACGAGGCTGTCTGGGAAAGGTAGCCATGCATATAAGGCGTTGCCTGAGAAGGTTGATAAAGGCTATACAACCCCTTCTCTTCCTACTTCCTTAGCCAGGCTCCAGCAGGTAGATTCAAAGGTTTCTTGTAGGAAAGAAGTCCCTGCCTCAGCAGGGGCAAAGAGGTCTTGTGGCTGGGCTGGGCTGGGTGTGGCACTCTCCCTGCCCACTTCTACAACCTGGGGCAGGAACAAAAGCCTGTGGGTGCCTCCAACCACAGCAGAGCTCAGAGAATCTGCGGGAGCCAGGCTGACCCGCCAGCATGGTAGAGTTTGCGCCCTTGTCTGTGCCGTGGGAGCGCAGGCTGCAGACCTTTGCTGTCCTACAGTGGGTCTTCTCCTTCTTGGCACTGGGTAAGTTGGGCTGCACTGTGGGGTGGGAGACCACTGCACTCAGGTGGGGCAGAGCAGCCACACCAGGTGCATGTGGCGCATTGATGGTGAAGAAGACATTTATCTTAAAGGGGCCTTTATTGCACTCATAGCTCCTGCCCAGAGAGAACTCCTGGGCTTGCCCAGAGGCTTCTTGGGGGTGGAATGGTGTAGAAGTCACCGTCTGTGGCTCTGGACAGGTTACTTACCCTTCCTGGATTACACTGTGGGTTCTCCTTTGGCACTTGGATGGAGACCAATCTGCAGGCTGCCAGGTGGTGTGGGAAAGCCTCTGGGTGATGATGGGAGAGTTCCGGGCTCTGCAACCTGTTCAGAGAGGAGGGATTTTCCTTCCGTGCTCTCAGAGAGGAGGAAACCAGGGCTGGTAGTAGGGTAAGCGAGAGAAACAGGGGAAGAACAGGAGGTGGGGGAGAAGGTCCAGGCTGAGAGTGAACTGTGGAGTGGGCATGCTGGGCACCAGGAAACCTGGAGTCAGACTCAGCTGGGCAACTGACCAGTGGCATGACTTTGGCCAGCCCATGCCTGACCTCTCCAAGCCTCAACTTCACCCTCTGCAGAAAGGGGACAACAGTGCTGGCCTTGCAGGGCTCTTGTGGAGGAGATGGAGAAATGGGCTGACCTCTGCTCAGCACAGACCTGGCCTGGGCCCTGGGCTGGGCTCACACTGGCGGGCATGGGCATGTCTCCTAACCCACCCCACCACTGATTTGTGGCCAGAGAGATCACCCTTGCCCAAACAACAGCTCTGCCGAAGGTAACATTTTCTAGCAGGGCCTGGATCTGGGGCTTGGGAAGAGAGAATGACTGGGAATCTGTGGGATTTTCCTTTCATCTGCTGGCACCAGACAGGGTAGGAACTGCTGCCTCCAGGGCTGGGGTTCAGCCCATACACAGATACCACTTTCCTGGTTGTTAAAATGTTGACTCTCTCTCTCTTTCTCTCTCTCTCTCTCAAACACACACACACACACACACACACACACAAACACACATACTTCCTCAGAAACTCCCCCACACTTTTGTAGCTAAAAAACTCCCCCTTGCCAAAGCAGGCCCTCCAGGACCCTGCTCTAGCATCTCTTCTAGTCGAGCTGCATCTCTGTTCTAAGAGTTGTTCGACATTTTACACATCCCTGTCCTCCCTCCCTCCCCCTTTCAACGACAAAAGTCACTGGTCACTGGAAGCAAAGGAACCGGAGCTCAGCAGGGTTTGGAAACACTGCATAGTTCAGAGAGGCCACAGACATGAGGCAGGAGCCAGAGGGACAGGGCAGGCTCTGGGGCTCCTGGAGGCCAGGCTGATCTGCCAACAGTTCCTTCTTCCCTCCGCAGCTGAGATCTGCATTGCGGGCTTCATAGCCCTCCTGTTTACAAGATTCTGGCTCCTCAGTGTCCTGTACGCAGCTTGGTGGTACCTGGACCGAGACAAGCCGCGGCAGGGGGGTCGGCGCGTCCAGGCCGTCAGGTGCTGGACCATGTGGAAGTACATGAAGGACTATTTCCCCATCTCGGTGAGTACTGAGGCTGGTTGGGGTAGGGGAGGGGGTTGGCTGGGGTGTGGTCATGGCCTGAGTGCTCTCATCTCCACTAGAGAGTATGGCCCTGCATGCATTTGGAGAGTACTGGGCTGGGAGGCAGGAGCTAGGGCTTCCGCTACTATGTGACCTGGAAAAGAGTCCAGCTTCTCTACCATCACAGTTTCGCATCTGCAGGGATGTGGGGCCAATACACGGATGGATGAATGTCCAGCGTTTGAAGGAGCTCCACGGGGTATATGGTGTGAGGCACGCCTATGTATCTTAAAGGCACAAACCCATCAGCACCCCAGGCTTGGGGGTGAAGGTAATAAACTCACAGGTCCTACTCACAGGTCCTAAGGACCATCTAGCCTCACACTTAACATTCACCGGAAAAGGAGGCTTGACACTCAGAGAAGGAGGGAATGTCACCAAGTTCACACAGCAAGTTCTTTTACAGATTTCTAAGTGTGTACACTGACTGTGGATAAAGGGACAGGGGAGAGAGCCCTGAATTGTTCTCAGATCCTACCCTGCCTCTAACTCTGGCATGTAGTGTATCTTTGGGCAAAGCCTTATCCTGTTCTGAGCCTCTTTCCCCATGTATCTAGTAGTATACTGATCCCTCCTCCTCTGCATGCTTTCCAATCTCTGGCTTTCCAACTCCTGTCACCTCGTGCTCATTGTGGACACTTGGCCCTGGACTTGAAGATGTGTCCAGAGCAGATCCCTGGATTTGAGACTTTTGACTCCTTCAGTGGAATCCCAGGCATTCTAAAGCCTTGATCTATGCAGCCAGGCAGTGATGGTTTATTGGCCAGATGAATAGGATGGGGCAGGCAGTGGGGATGAAGAGAAGGGACAGGCAGGGGCAGTTGGCCCTCCTCTGGAAGTAGAAGAAAGGGGTAAGATATAGCCCCTGGAGATGGGCAGACAAGATTCTGACCCCAGGTCTTCCCATACCATACCAGCTATATGATTGTGGGTAAGTTAGTCTCTCTGAGCCTCAGTCTCCTCATATGTAAAATGGGGATAATGCCACATACCTCACTGGGTTGTGTAGATTCAATGAGGTGAATCAGGTAAAGCACCTTGCAGGTTTTCGGTAAACGGGTAGTATTATTTTCCTGAGGCAGTGGGACTCTGAGGAGACGTGGACATGACCTTGAATCTGGGAAGGACTCTGAGAGCCTAGAGCCCTGCTGCTCTGACCTCAACACCTGCAATGACTTCTCCCTCCCCGTCTGGGAGCCCTACCTCTTCCTGTCCTTCCAGAAACAAGGTCTCCAGCTGGAAAAAGGGGAGGGGCAGGGAAAGCAAGTCCACCAAAGCTAAGCAACTTGTCTGAGTTATGGGAATGCAGGGTGGTGGGGGCTCCTGCCCTGCTTCCTTCTGAGAGTCCTGAGGTCCATGAAGGACTAGCAAAGGCCGAGCCACACTGGAATGCAGGAGTTTCTACAGCCCAGTGAGCAGGGCCTCCAGGGCAAAGGGCAAGGGAGGTGCTGGGCAAAGGGCGAGCAGCGGCTGGCAGAAACTGCCATGCTCACAAGGGATGATAGATGTGAAAGGGCAGAGCATGGTCTAGCCTGGGGAACCCAGGAGGGGGCAGTCTCCCCTGCCCCTCATATGCGCTTCCTCTGCAGGGCCCCCTCCTGGGTCTTGTCAGCAAAGAAACTTAGGGCTTGCTGGGTTCTAGGACCAACCATGGACATGTCACGGGCAGAGTCTTCATCCCCATCCCAGAACCTCTGCACGTTGAGATTGACCTCCCTTTCCTGCCTCTCCTCTCTCCAGCCTGGGCTTCCTCTTGTGTGCCAGGAAGGTCAGAGTTTCCCTGGGAAAGTGTGCTGCGGCCAGCCTGGGGAGGTGTGTGTGACATCAGGGACCAAGCCAAAGAAACCTTGGAGCAGGTTCTGGCTCTGACCTCACTTCCTGCTCCAGAGCTGCATCCCAAGCTCACCGGGGGGAAGAAGCAGCCTGAAAAGGCAACCACACAAGCACAGGCCCAGACACTTGCCACAGGGTGAGTCCTGAGCCACAGCCTGACATTCAGCATGGCTAAAGCAGAAGGCAGGCCTGCAGACGAGGCTGGGGAGATCCTCAGGTCAGACAGTGGTGGCCACTGGAGGCCATCCCGCAGGCCTGGGACTGCTTATCTCCCGGGGTGTCTTCAGCCAGCCCAAGGGCCTCAAAAGACAGCAGCTGGCCTTCTTTGCACCTGGAGCGTTTCCTGTTGCAGGTCTGGCAGAAATGCTGAAGCAGCTCCGTGCCTACCCTATCAACATCCATCCTGCTCCTTCCCCAGCCAGGTGGCTCTTGAGGAGGGTATCTCAACCTTAGCACTGTTGACACTGGTGGGACACAGGCCTGGATTTGCAGAAATTCTATGTGCACCGTTTTTTTGTTGTTGTTGTTTTTTCCGGGATTCTTGCTCACTGCAGGCCCCTTGCAGCACCACCTGCCAAGGGCAATGCCACTGAGTGACCAGCAGAGGGTGGGATGATGGTCACTTTGACTTTGTCCTAAGCTGGGCCTGCAGGGTGGGGCTGTGGCCTGCAGACTCTCTTTCCACAGACCTGCCCACCCTCCCACACACCTTCAGTGCCCAGGCCCTGCAGGGATCGTGGGGTGAGCAGACAGTAGGGAGGCCCAGCTCTGCTGAGCTCCTCTCACATTCACAAATCTCTGTGCTCCCCTGCCATACAAATGTGGCCGTCCAATGATTGCTGAGCTTTTATCAGTTCTTAGCGTGTCTTTTTTTTGAACTAGTGCCTGGTGATGGAATTTCAAGAAAAATTCAGAAACCGTTTCTGGGCCTTGGAGCTTTCTAAAGTCACCCAGTCAGCTCCCCAAAGAGCTAATGGTGGAGGTCAGGCAATGTTTTATGTGGGAGGAGCTGTTCCCACCCGAAACTGAAGACCCACCCAGTCGCTGGGTTAGCCCGGTGCTGAAGATTTCATCATCCAGAGCGAACGCTGTCTCCACAGGCCAAGGCCTTAGGCACCAAGGGCTGTGGCCAGGGCTGTGACCTGCTGTTAGGAAATGCTGCCTACATCGTGCCTGTCACTGTCAGAGCCAGGCTTGGGGCAGCGTGCAGGCCACCTCCCTGACCCCACCCACCCACACCTGTGACACAGCCTCAGCTCTTCTGCAGCCTGCCAGGCGCCTCTAGGGCCTTAGTGCCTGACCTCCTACCTGCCACCTCTCAGCACACTGGGGTCTCTTAACCCGAGTCAGTGAGACTCAGGTGGCCAACTTTCACCCAGGACAGAAACCCCAGCTTACACAATCTAGGATGCATGCTTCATTCTGAGATGGCCCGCCTGGTTATAGGAAGGCTCTGCCTGGGAAGTCTTCCTCATATGGAGCTGGGGCACATCTCCAGGACCCTCCCAGGAGTCTTACCTCTGCCATGGGCAGGGAGAGCTGGCACAGAGCACAGTGGTTCTCTTAGCCCCAGGGCTGCCTTGCAGGGACTGGGTTCCTCCCACCTTATTCTGATCCACTGCACCCCCTAGCCAGGTAGCTCTCCAGGTGGCTTTATCCACCTGGGCACCACTGACATTTGGGGCTGTATTATTCTTGGTTGTGGGGGCTGTCCACACCCCTGGCATCTACCCACTCAATGCCAGTAGCACTATCCCTCACTGTTATGTTGTAGACATTAACAAATGTCTTCTGCTGGGGGAGGGGGAGGAGCGGGGTGGGACACACACACGCCCCGGTAGAGAACCACTTCTCTAAAGCCTGGGCTCTGCCTTCTAAACTCCGCCAGCCTGACTCATTTCTCCTCCCCCAGCCTAAGTCCTGACCACACATATCTCTTTATCTCGTCGACTCTACTCTGCCAATGCCCCCTGCAGTCCATCCACCACACTGCGGCTGGAATAATCCTCATAAAACGAGTGAACACAGCAGTGACAGTGACTCCCATGGCTCTTAAAGTCTATTTTTGCTGCAGCCTGCAAGTCCCTGCACTCTGGGCCCCCGCCCAGGCCTCCGCCCACCCCTCACCTGCCTGTCCTCCCCTTGCCATCCGAGTTGCCTAGGCATGAGCCACACAGCTTGTGCTGGCGCTCTTGCTTGGAGTGCATCCTCTTGTCCCATGAATCCCCTTTCACTAAGGGCTCCTACTGGGTGGAGCCAGGCTTCTGGGGACCCTGGCTCTGAGTCTATACTAGCTGTATGACCTACAACTAGTTAATGAACCTTGTGTCTCAATTTCCTCATCTGTTAAATGGGGGCAGTGATACGACACTTCCCTCATACAGTTGACAGGGGGTTAGGCAAGTTGGTCTACGCAAGATGCCTGGCATCTAGTAGGTGCTGGGAGAGTTTACCACCTCTGCTACTCTTTCCAGCTCTCAGGGCCTGGCACTTCCTGTATTTGTTCAACTCTAAGACATCCTCAATAGTAAAACATGCCAGTATTTCATGCACCACTAAGAGAAAAAGTTCCAATTAGAAATGAAAGGTAGATCTTAATTTCAAACTGTTTAAAGTAGGCAGGGAGAGTGTGCATGTTACAATTGAGGGAGTATGTCCATGGGTATCAAAGTGTGTCTGTGAAATGAGTATGTGACTATGGCAGGGCAAGGACCGACTGATAACTTATCTATAGAGAGTACTGGGAAGGCCAAAGCCCATAGGGCCACAGGGAGTTACAGCCAGGGCCAGGGAGAATATCCAAGCCTTTCCATCCTTCTAAGCTGGATGGATGGGGGGAGACAAGGAAGTACACTCGTTCACACACACACATACACACACAGAGAGCTAACCACCTGAACCTGAAAGGGGATTTTGGAATTTTGATGTGTAACCAAATCCCCTAGGAAATTTGTCACAAATAAGATGCCCAAGGCCAGATCAGACCCTCTGAATCAGACCCTGCAAGCCCAGCGTTTTTAACCCACCAACTAATCTAGGCACATAAATAGGCCATGAACAGGCTTGCCCCACCCCAGGCCCTGGAGCACTGCGGGGCAGATTGTTGACGCGGGAGCCACTTTCTCCCGGGAGAAAGGAATCGAGAGAACCCTGGACCTTCCAAGTCTGACTAGCAACTGAAAGGACCCAAAGACAGTCCTGAGTGCCAGGATCTTTCCCTGGGTCTGGAACAGAGGCTTCTGGGCTCGCTTTGCTCACTCACTTTCTCTCTTTCTCTCTCTGATGCTCTCTGCAGGAGGTGGCAGAACTCAGAGCCATCTGTGTGGCTTAGGGCAGGTCTCTGCATCTCGGTTTGCTGAACAGTCGAATGGGGCCTATCTTACTCCAGCCAGCCTCCCTAGGGCCAGGGTGAGCGTTAAACAAGCTAACAGCATGGCTGCTTTGTGAACCATAAAGAAGCCATTAGGACATTGGGTTCTCGAGGATCTTCAGTTTGCCCACGACTATGAGAGAGCACAAGGTCATTTGTGGAGAGATAGGACTGGACAGACATGGTAGAGACATAGCAGTCCCCCTGTCCTCCCTCCCACTCAAGGTCCAGATGCCCTCTCCCAGAGGGCCCTTACGTGGTACCGTGATCTTTTAGACAGGACTGAAGAGCGTCTTGGGGTTAAAAGTAGTGCCCCTGTGCCCCCTGCCAAGGAATTGAAAACATTTTCACACACCAAGGCTTGTACACAGTGCCCCTGGCCCCATTATTTGCAATGGCCCAAGGGTGAAACCACACAAATGTCTTGACTGATGAATGCACAACCAAAATGCAGAATATCCATAAAATGGAATAGTATGCAGTCACAGCAAGCCACGAAGTACCGATACCCACCACAACATGGATAAACCTCCAGACATGCTAAGTGAAGGAAATCAGATGCAAAGGCCACATATAGTATGATTCCATGTACGTGAAACGTATGGAACAGGCAAATCCATAGAGACAGAAAGTAAATTCGTGATTCCATAATCATTTATTCATGCATGCATTTGTTTACTTGTTTATTTACAGTACGTAATACCTTTTGTTCAAAACTCAAAAATGCTGACTGGGTGTGGTGGCTCATGCCTGTAATCCCACCATTTTGGGATGCTAAGGCGGGTGGATCACCCGAGGTCAGGAATTTGAGGCCAGCCTGGCCAACATAGTAAAACCCCATCTATAGTAAAAATAAAAAAATTAGCCGGGCATGGCAGTGTGCACCTGCAGTCCCATCTACTCGGAAGGCAGGAGAATCGCTTGAATGCAGGAAGCAGAGGTTACAGTGAGCCGTGATCATGCCATTGCACTCCAGCCTGTCTCAAAAAAAAAAAAAAAAAATTTAAAAACTTACAAAAGGGTAGGTATGAAAATTCTTCATTCCACCTCATGTCCCATCTCCCGAGTCCCTGTCCTCAGAGGCAACAATGACTACCAGTGTTTGGTGTATCCACATAAAGCACATGTATTTCTCCCTTCTCTGCACAGTTGCAACACTGCATGCATCGTCCTGCCCCTTGCTTTTTCACCTAACAAGCTGCTGGGGCCTTCTTTCCCGTCAGGACAGAAAAAGCTGCCGTACTGCTCTATGGTTACACAATGGTCCGTTGTGTGGATGTTTCACAATTTGTCTAAATAGGTGTTGCTGATGGTCATTTGAGTGAATGACAAGTTTTTGATATCACCAACGCCTGATGCTTCTGTGAATAGCCTTGTTCAGATGTCATTTTGCACAAGTAGAAATTCTGTAGGCTAAATTCCTTAGCAGTGGAGTTGCTGGATTAAAAAATCAGCTGTATTTTTTGGTTTTGGTAGATAATGTCAAATTGCCTTTATGGAGGTGCAAAATCACCCTCCCACTAAAAGAGAATGAAAATGTATAAACAGGTGTTTCCATGCGTTGAGCTAGGTATGTTTTTAAAGAAACACCACCACACCAGGCACTGTGGCTCATGTCTGTATTCCCAGCACTTTGGGAGGCTGAGATGGGCAGATTACTTGAGGCCAGGAGTTTGAGACCAGCCTGGGCAACATGGTGAAACCCTGTCTCTACTAAAAAATATAAAAATTAGCCAAGTGGGCCGGGCGCGGTGGCTCACGCCTGTAATCCCAGCACTTTGGGAGGCCGAGGCGGGTGGATCACGACGTCAAGAGATCGAGACCATCCTGGTCAACACGGTGAAACCCCGTCTCTACTAAAACTACAAAAAAATTAGCTGGGCATGGTGGCGCGTGCCTGTAATCCCAGCTACTCAGGAGGCTGAGGCAGGAGAATTGCCTGAACCCAGGAGGCGGAGGTTGCGGTGAGCCGAGATCGCGCCATTGCACTCCAGCCTGGGTAACAAGAGCGAAACTCCGTCTCAAAAAAAAAAAAAAAAAAAAAAATTAGCCAAGTGTGGTGGCATGAACCTGTAATCTCAGCTACTCGGGAGGCTGAGGCACAAGAATTGTTTAAACCTGGGAGGCGGAGGTTGCAGTAAGCTGAGATGGTGCCACTACACTCCAGCCTGGGCAACAGAGTGAGACTCTGTCTCATAAATAAATAAATAGCAGAGGCCATGTCCTGGTCAAGGACAGGAGAATGTGGAGCTGTTCAGCTGGATGGGGCAGACAGGCTCCAGGCCCTACGGATGTCTCCAGTCTGCTCTGAGAGAGGGCAGCCAGGACTCTGCTGCTCCCCAAAGGCAGCAACAAGAACCCTCAGGGAGTCAGTGGCTGAAAGTCACAGCTTGATGACAGGAAGAACTTTACACTGGCAAAGCTGTGCCAGAGGGGAAAGGCTTGCCCTTGACCTGAGGGAGTGCACGTTGCAGGGCGGGGGCAGTCCTATCAGGGAGCCTCCCATTGGGGCATGTGGGATTGGGCCAGAAACCCTGGGGACCCTTGGACTCTGATGGCCAAGTCTCCCAGACACAAGGCACTGAAAAGGATGGCCCCCACGGTTCCTTGCAATCACCACCCACAGCGATCATCTTTGCAGATTCAGCTGCTTGGCACAGCCCGTCTAGTACCTGGCCAGGAGCAGCATTTGTTAACTAAGTTCCCTCCTGCTTCACCTTCACCCCACTTCACCTAGAAGCTGCTAATGACGGCAGCTCTGTCTCACCCAGACTACAATGTCCGTTGGACTCTGCTACATCCTCATACTTGCCGGGCCAGGCCCAGGCAAGTTGCTGTGATGGCCAGGGAAAGAGAGTGGCCAAGGGGCAATGAAGGCCTGGCGAGGGGGAGCAGAGAGCCACAGGGGCCCACAGCATGCCTACGGGCCAGAGCTGCCCCTGCTGTGTATGCGCTTTCTACCCAGCAGGACTCGGCCCTCAGCCAACGAAGGCTCACTCCTACATCTGCAGCATCAGTATTTCACTCCGAGACATCCAAGGGGGATTGGTTCCAGGAACCCCCCACAGATACCGGAATCCACAGATGCTCAAGTCCCTCATATAAAATGATGTAATATTTGCCTATAACTTAGGCACATCCTCCCACACACAGTAACCCATCTCTAGAATATGTATGATACCTAATACAATGCTATGGAAATAGTGGTCATACTGTGTTTAGGGTATACCGATAAGGGGAAAAAGTGTGTCCATATTCACGACAGGTGCGACAATCCATTTTTTTCTAAATACTTTCCATCTAAGCTTGTTTGAATCCGTAGATGTGGAACCCATGGATATGAAGGAACATTGTTTTTGTTTTTTGGAGTTTTTTTTTTTGTTGTTTGGTTTGGTTTGTTGGGTTTTTTTGACACAGAATATTGCTCTGTCTCCCAGGCTCTATCTCCCAGGCTGGAGTGCAGTGGTGCAACCTCGGCTCACTGCAACCGCCGCCTCCCCCGTTCAAGCACTTCTGCCTCAGCCTCCCCAGTAGTTGGGATGACAGGTGCTCACCACCACACCTGGCTATTTTATTTTTATTTTTTAGTAGAGATGGGGTTTCACCATGTTGACCGAGCTGGTCTCAAACATGTTGGCCAGGCTGGTCTCAAACTCCTGACCTCAGGTGATCCACTAGCATCAGCCTCCCAAAATGCTAGGATTATAGGCATGAGCCACCGTTTCTGGCTGGAGCATTGTTTTCTTAAAATGAGGTTGTTCCAGCATGGTGGTGCCCTCGTGTGGCCTTTTGATGACTTCAGGTTACATCATGTCCAGGTGGTGTAGATATAAATAATTCCAGGCACCATGATACCTGAGCTTCTCAGTAGCCCTCGGAGCAGCAGGGACAGGGCCAAATACTGTACTGCCACTTCACAGATGAGGAGCCTGTAGGAGAAGCAAGCAATTTGACCCAAGCTAACATCAAGTCTGTGGTAAGGCCAGCACCATGGTACCACCAGGTGCTGTCACACACCGTATCTGAATCTTCGTAAGAACCCAGGTGGTCAGACATGGATGAAGACCTGGAGGCTCAGGGGAGGGTTTCCCAAGGTCACACCAGTGAGTGGCAGAGTCAGGGTTGGCACACAGGTCCCGCCCTGGCTCAGCAGGTTGCCGTCCCTGCAGCTGGTCAAGACTGCTGAGCTGGACCCCTCGAGGAACTACATTGCGGGCTTCCACCCCCATGGAGTCCTGGCAGCCGGAGCCTTTGCCAACCTGTGCACTGAGAGCACCGGCTTCTCTTCCATCTTCCCCGGGATCCACCCCCATCTGATGATGCTGACCTTGTGGTTCCGGGTCCCCTTCTTCAGAGATTACATCATGTCCGGAGGTGAGTCTTTCCACCCCTGAGCAGCTCAGGAAGGTGACAGACTTCTGGAGGGGTTGCAACAGTTCTGTACTTCCTCCAAGAGTGTGTGCAGTAGGAGACGGAGGCTGGGCCCCAAGAAGCACTTCCTACGGCACCATGCTGGGCGCTGAGTCCAACAGGGGTTTGCAAAAAGGGAGAGGACTCAGGGAGCTCCTGGCTGGAATGGGGTACAGTGGGGGAATCCCAGGCCTCTGTAGGCATTGCTGGTGATCTCTTTCATGGGCTACATGTACTTCACAGGCCCTGCTCCCTCACCTCATACATTCCCACCTTTCTCTTTCCCCAGGGTTGGTCACATCAGAAAAGGAGAGCGCTGCTCACATTCTGAGCAGGAAGGGTGGTGGAAACTTGCTGGGCATCATTGTAGGGGGTGCCCAGGAGGCCCTAGATGCCAGGCCTGGATCCTTCAAGCTGTTACTGTGGAACCGGAAGGGCTTCATCAGGCTCGCCCTGACACACGGGTATCAAGCCTCTGGGAAGAGCACTCTGGGTTTACCTGGCGATTGGGATGGGAAGATGGCAGAGAGGAATGCAGATTCTATTTTGGCAGGGAGATTCTCAGTCCACTCACAATGAAGATTATATTTTGATGTCTTATGTCCAAATACCTAGAAAAGTTTCCACAAGGGAAACTCAATGATCTAAGAAACTAGGTGGCAATGAACATATTCCCCAAAGCTGGCACTTGATCTGAGACCAGCGGTGTCTAAAAGAAGGATATTTGGAGTACATTCAGAGATGTTCTCCCCCCTTGGGGTGAAACATCATTGAGAAACATGAGCCAGCCAAGATGGGAGATATTTTTCTAGGAAAAACAATGCAGGTTTTTATATCCGGGAGAACTCCCTGAAGCGTTCTGGTCTACCTCTTGTGGTGCAACTGGAAAGTTGTGGCCCTGCAAGGGACCTGCCCAAGGTCAGATAATGGGGCTGTGAAGGTCTGGGAGATAACCCAGGCCTCCATTTCCAGCCCAGGGCACTGTCCTCTGCTCCATTTCTTGGTCGCTGAGCCCCTGCAGGAACCTAACAGGTCTTTCAGCTTGTGTGCCTTCTCTGGGGCCTCCCACATGCCCTCTTTCCTCTGTTTCTCTCCAGGGCACCCCTGGTGCCAATCTTCTCCTTCGGGGAGAATGACCTATTTGACCAGGTTCCAAATTCTTCTGGCTCCTGGTTGCGCTGTATCCAGAATCGGCTGCAGAAGATCATGGGCATCTCCCTCCCACTCTTTCATGGACGTGGTGTCTTCCAGTACAGTTTTGGTTTAATACCCTACCGCCGGCCCATCACCACTGTGGGTAAGTCAAAGACCAAGCTGGGAGGGAGGAGGCTATAGGGACAGGGCAGGTTGTGTGCTGCAAGGGGTCAAGGAGACGGGCCAGATTTATTCCTGCCCTCATGGGGCTCACATTCTAGACTGGGAAACATAAACACACAAGCAGATAGAATAGCAGACAGTCTGGGTTAGGAACCATAACAGAGGTGCCAAGAACAATAGTTGCGACCAATTGCTGAGCACCTGGTGTGTGCCAGGCACTACACTGGCTGCCCTAAATGAAGCAGTTCAGCTTATCCTAACAAGTGATTCTCCTGCCTCAGCCTCCTGAGTAGCTGGGACTACAGATGCGTGCCACCATACTCAGCTAATTTTTGTATTTTTAATAGAGACGAGATTTCACCATGTTGGCCAGGCTGGTTTTGAACTCCTGGCCTCAAGTGATCCACCTGCCTCAGCCTCCCAAAATGCTGGAATTACAGGTGTGAACCACCATGCCCGGCCATACCTTCAAGGCAGAAATTATTATCCCCATTCGTTGATGGTAAATGGGCTCAGAGAAGTTAAGTAACTTCCAAAATATCACACTGTCTTTGAATAACAAAGTTGAGGTTTGAATTAGGATCTGTCTGACTTTTTACAATGCCAGAGATGGAGGGTTTAATTCTTTTTTTTTTTTTTTTTTTTTTTTTCAGAGTCTTGCTCTGTTGCTCAGGCTGGAGTGCAGTGGCACGATCTCAGCTCACTGCGACCTCTGCCTCTCCTGCCTCAGCCTTCCAAGTAGCTGGGATTACTGGGATTACAGGCACCCACCACCACGACCGGCTAATTTTTGTATTTTTAGTAGAGACCAGGTTTCACCATGTTGGCCATGTTGGTCTCGAACTCCTGATCTCAAGGAATTCCCCAGCCTCGGCCTCCCAAAGTATTGGGATTACTGGTGTGAGCCACCATGTTTGGCCAGGAGGGTTTAATTCTAACCGAGAGGACCTAGTGAGGCTTATTTATAGTGAACAGGTATTCCAAGTATGTTAAATCTGTATGTAGAGTAGAAGCCAATAGGCTCTAAATTACATCCTGAGGGATTTTCCTGTAAGAATTGACCATGAGCTTAACCCCATAGACGTAAGGCCATTTTTTCAGCTATTTGGACATCTCTTTTGCTTTCTTCTTAGATTCTAACCACATTCCTCTGACAGACTTTATTTTTCTCTTATTTTTTATGAGACAGTTTCACTCTCATCACCCAGGCTGGAATCCAATGGCACGATCTCAGCTTACTGCAACCTCCAACTCCTGGGTTCAAGCAATGCTCACCTCAGCCTCCCGAGTAACTGGGATTACAGGCACCCACCACCATGCCCAGCTAATTTTTGTATTTTTAGTGGAGACAGGGTTTCATCATGTTGGCCACAATGGTCTCGAGCTCCTGACCTCAAGTGATCTGCCCATCTTGGCCTCCCAAAGTGCTAGGATTGCAGATGTGAGCCACCGTACCCGGCCCCTGACAGACTTTATAGAGGGAAGTCCATTCACTTCATCTCCATCCATCCATTTACTTGCTGGTTGAGCACAGACTTTGTAAACTCCTGCATCATGAACTCCCCTGTGTCGTGTGGCAACATTTTCATGAATTTTAATAATTCTGCTGCCTCCAGAGCTGTTGCCAAGAGGAAAGGGCAGAGGAGCTGCCTTCCCAGCCAGGCAGAACCAGAGAAAGGAGATGAGACAGGTCCTCCCTGATTCCTCCCTGGGATGAGAGAAGCCACTGCAGGTCAGTGTGGAGGGGTAGAGGGGAAAGAAGAGCTGCCTGGGTTATGAACTCCTCTCATCTTAGAAATACAGCCACTTCCAATCTTGGCATCTTGGACTCCCCAGATCATATAGCCTGAAGGTGAAGGGCACATCCCTAGAGTTTAAAACCTGGCAGTGGTTCTTCCTGGCTATGTGACCTCAAACTAGTCAGGGAACCTCTCTGAGCCTCATTGCTTCATCTATCAGACAGAAATAATGACAGGTTTGTATACCCATAGGATTAAAGGGGATATTTCATGTAAAGCACCTAGTGCATTGCCTGACACATTGAAATCCACCTGTTGGCTGGGCGCAGTGGTTCACGCTTGTAATCCCAGCACTTTGGAAGGCCAAGGCAGGTGGATCACGTGAGGTCAGGCGTTCGAGACCAGCCTGGCCAATATGGTGAACCCCCCTCTCTACTAAACATACAAAAAATTAGCTCAGCATGGTGGTGCATGCCTGTAATCCCAGCTACTCGGGAGGCTGAGGCAGGAGAATTGCTTGAACCAGGAGGCAGAGTTTGCAGTGAGCTAAGATCTTGCCACTGCACTCGAGCCTGGGCTATAGAGTGAGACTAAAGAAAGAAAGAAAGGGAGGAAAGGAGGAAGGGAAGGGAGAGAAAGAAAGAAAAAATCCAGCCATTGTTATATCAGAATCTTGGAGTTGCCCTAATGTCTTAAAATTCATTACCTAAGATTAGGGTTGGAAGGAATGGCAGTAAGAGCACTTTTCTGCAGGGATGAACCATGGAAGTGGGCACCTGCCCCAAGGGCCCCTTCCCTACCCTAAGCCACTGCCCACCTCTATTTCTTGCAGTGGGGAAGCCCATCGAGGTACAGAAGACGCTGCATCCCTCGGAGGAGGAGGTGAACGAGCTGCACCAGCGCTATATCAAAGAGCTGTGCAACCTCTTCGAAGCCCACAAGCTTAAGTTCAACATCCCTGCTGACCAACACTTGGAGTTCTGCTGAGCACCTCCAGCCAGAGGGCAGGGCCAACATCAGGGAGCCCAGCAGGAGGTGCTGTGCTCTGAGAAGACATCCTGGAGGTATTTGTTGAACAGATCTGCAGAGCCTTCCCAGACTCCTACAAATCCAACCCATGCCAGGCTGTGAGTCATAGTGGGCAACTCAGAAGAGGAGATCAGACTCTGGCACTGCAATCTGCACTCCTGCTGCAAGACCTCTGCAAGCCTCCTGCTCCTTGGCTTCTGTCTGCTCATCAGTAAAATGGGAGAGAGGGCTGGAAAAGAATGGTTTCTGAGGTCTCTGTTCTCTGTTGTAATGTCATTCAAATATTATAAAAGGAAATGTAGGGGAAAAAATAGAACAGCGAGGTTTTTATTTCTCTGGCCTTGAGTAGCAGCACAAAAGAAGCCACCAGCTCCAGTCCCTTCTTCTACAAGCCCCATCATCCTCCACCTCATCCTTCCCTCCCACCCTCAAAGTCTGCCCTCTGCCCTGAATCAGCCCTCTTTGGCACCAGGTCCTCCCTCTCCATGCTGGAGTGGAGGGGTGGCCAGTAAGCCCCTGCACTCACCCTAGGTAGCTTCAAGTTTCTGAGTTCTCTGGGTGATGGAGTGGCAGCCAGAGGCACTCAGAAGGTAGGTAGGGAGGACTGTGCTCTGTTACCAACTGGCTGTATGACTGTGGGCAGGCCTCTTTTCCCTCCCTCTGAGCCTCAGTTTCCCCAACTGACTCTGAATCTCAGCTCTGACATTACATAGGCTGAGGGCTCCATAGGGCGCCTCTTACTCATCCTTTGTAACTTCAGCCCCTGACCTTGGCACAAAAAAGGGGGCTCCGTAAATGTCAGTTCAATAAATGAGAGAATTATATTTTAGCACGCTTCTCTTTCTTTCTACCGCCCATCAAGAGGGCTGGTCAAAGCCTCACCCTTGACCCCCAGCCTGGGCCTGGGGCCCCATCTCACCTTCCCAGAAGCTAGATGAGACTGGGCCAGAGAAGACCATGCTGATCAATTCTTCCTGATGTAGCAACCCTAAGCTTACCACCTCTGGCCCCATTCTGCTGGGAGAGAAGTGGAGTCAATTCGTTAAGACACAAGGCAAGCCAGCAGAGAATGGAAACCAGATGTGAGATGTGCGCATGTGTCTGCAGGGGTGTGGGGATGTTGGGGGGTAAGATGGGGACAGACTCCCTGACCAGAGCTCTAGATTCCTGAGTTAGGGACATGCATCAGTAGGGAGAGGACGGAGGGTGGCTGGGTTGGACCAGGGCTTGTGACTCTCCCTCACCCTCTAGTGGGGATACAGAGCAGATCACATCCATAACCACAACATGGGGGCACTTAGAGAAGTGTACACTTAGGTTTCAGTCCTGGCTCTGGCTCTGCCCCTTTTCAGTGATCCTGGGCAAGCCACATCTCCAAACCTCGATTTGTCATTTGTGACATAAATATTATAGCATCCACCTTCAGTTCGTGAGATAACAAGCTATTCCCTGTCCTATGTGGAATGATGTGTAGTATGTGTGTGAATTAGAAGCCAGGTGACAAAGGTGCTCAATGTCTCATGAAAGTGCCTCTTATTATGCTACTAGGCAGAGTGGAATAAGGGTCACAAGAGGAGCAGGAAGAAGGAGCAATGGAGTTCAGAGAAGGGAGGGACGATTTACAGCCGAGGGGACGACTTTGAGGGGATGACAAGTGGGCGGGGCCTTGAAGGAAGGGTGAGATTTGCAAAGGAGATAAATAACCACCCATAGTAGTTACCTACTGCTGTGTAACGAACCACTTCAAAACTTAATGGCTGACTGGGCATGGTGGCTCACACCTGTAATCCCAGCACTTTGGGAGGCCAACGTGAGTGGATCACTTAAGCTCAAGAATTTGAAACCAGACTGGGCAACATGGTGAAAAACATAATTTTTCTCTACAAAAAAAAAATAATAATAATACAAAAATTAGCCGGGCATGGTGGCTTGCGCCTGTAGTCCCAGATATTTAGGGGACTAAGGTGGGAGAACTGTTTGAGCCCACGTGGGAGAGGTGGCAGTGACCCAAGATTGTGCCACCATACTCCAGCCTGGGCAACAGAATGAAGCCCTGTCTAAAAGACAACAGCAACTTAATGGTTGAAGAACATGAGAGTTTTTACTTCTCACAATTCTGTGGATTCTCTGGGTGGTTCCTCTTGGGTCTTGCAGCTGTATCCAGCCAAAGGGTCAGCTGGGGCTGGGACAGCTAGGGATGTTAAAAGGGCTGGGCCTCTCTTTGCACATGGACACTGGGTCTCTCTCTATACTGACTGGTCTGTTAGCATTCAATGGTGGTTGATTTCAAAAAGTGAGAGCCAAAGCTTCACGGACTCAAGTCTTAGGCGGCACACCTCACAAGCATGACTTCTGCTGCATTCTGTTGGTCAAAGCAAGTCACAATCCAGCAGATTCAAGGAGTAAGGAATAGGACCCCTCTCTGGATGGGAGGAGCAGCAATGTTATATTACAAAAGGGTGTGGACACATGCAGGGATTCTTACTGCCATCTTTGCAAACAATCTACCAAAAATTAAGAACTAATAGCCTGAAGCACAACCACTCCCAACCCCAGGCACACACACCCTGGAATTTGCTGTGTGACCGTGGTAACAACATTTTATATCCCAAAGATCCCAGCTCAGCCTCACATCTCTGCCCCATCTCCCTCTCCATCTCCCCCATTGATCCCTCATGCATGGCCACAGCGAGCTGTCTAAAACACAAAGCTGACCGCGTCATTCCCTACTCAGCCTCCTTCCGTGGCTCTCCATTGCTCCTAAGATAGGGTTTGGACCAGTCTGAATCCAGGGGATCAGGATCCAGCAGGACCAGAAGATAATTTGAGGACGGTTTAAAAAGGAATCTCTTTTTTTTTTTTTTTTGAGATGGGGTATCAAGTTGAATGGTGAATCATCTTTGTTCCAAAAAAAAAAAAAAAAGAAAAAAAGAAAAGAAAATAAAAGAGATGGAGTCTTGCTCTGTCACCCAGTTTGGAGTGCAGTGTTGCAATCTTGGCTCACTGCAACCTCTGCCTCCCAGGTTCAAGCGATTCTTCTGCCTCAGCCTCTGAGTAGCCAGGATTACAGGCACGCACCACCATGCATGGCTAATTTTTGTATTTTTAGTACAGACAGGGTTTTGCCATGTTGGTCAGGCTGGTTTTGAACTTCTGACCTCATGATCCGCCCGTCTCAGCCTCCCAAAATGAGTAGACTTCCTGTCTCCCAATGGACTGGGGGCCCCCTTAGGCTCTTATCTATGGTGACTTCAGCCCCATCCAACCCAGCTCTACTGCCCAGCACAGGACCTCAGCATCCCCAGTGAGTGGGAATTGGTTGAGTAAATGAATTCTCACACATGTGCTTCCTTTCAGTCCCGCCCACACTAGGCCTGGGGCAGGGATCAGGGGAAGAAGACGCAGGCCTTGCCTCTGAGGTGATTAAATTGGTTATCTATCGCTGTATGACAGATCACTCCAAAACTTGGCTGCTTTAAACAACAAATCCCCATCGACTCTCGGTTTCTAGGGGTCAGGTGTCTGGGAATGGCTTGGTGGAGCGGTTCTGGCTCAGGGTTTCTCACGAGATTGCAGCCAGGCTGGGGCTGGGGCTGTGGTCTCTGAAGGCTTGAGTGGGGCTGCAGGACGTGCTTCCAAGCCTATTCGTGTAGCTGTTGGCAGGAGGCCTCTGTTGTCTGCTATGTGGGCCTCTCCACAGTGCTGCCAATGACATGGTTTCTCCCAGAGTGAGTGAGCCAAGAGAAAGAGATAGGCCACACTGCCTTTTACGACCTGGTCTCTGAGTCCCACACCATCAATTCTGCCTTACCCTCCCCGTTAGATGTGAGTCACTAAGTCCAGATCATACTCCGTACAAGGGTGTGAATACCTGGGGGTGGGATCACGAGAGCCAGCTTGGAGGCTGGCTGCTGCAGTGATAGTGGATGAGCCTCAGAGGCTAGACTGTGACACACCGATGCTGCGTGCTTCTGCACAGGACAGCTTGACTTGGAAGACAGAGACTGAGCTGGCCGTATAGAGGGGACCCAGAGGGATGGGGGCAGGAGTTTGGGCAAAAGCTGCAGGTAAGAATAATGACTGTAACCCCCAAGCCTGTACCAGGATGGAGTACAAGGTGGTCACTAGACAGAGGGGTGCCAGCACACAAAATAGGGGGTTAGGGAGAGACTTGAGGGGCCAGAGGGAAGAGGTCTCTTCTTTCACAGCAACCTCGGAGGCCTCATGTTGAAGACATCAATAGCACAAGATGGAAGGAGTATAGAGCCCTGATCTCAAAGGAGGGCTGCCCAAGAGAGCCACCCAAGCAGGAATATCCACACTGGACTTTGTGTGTGAAAAAACATGACCTTTCACTGGTTCAAGCCACTGAGACAGGAGTGTGTTTATTACAGCAATTGGCCTCTCCAACTAATGTGCCAGGAGCTATCCACATAAGGACTCAATTGATTTATTTAGCATTTCCTAACAACGCAGGGGCCTCACCCTTGTGTGGGGAAGGCAGCCTCCTCCCGTCTGTACACACACAGATAAGGACAGCAGAGGATGGCAGGACGTGTCAGGCACGGTAAAGAGGGTCAGAGGCCCTCAAGTAATGGGGACGGCTGGAATCTTCTAGAAATCAGCCTGCACTTTGACCTGGGGAGAAGTTCTCAGACATTAGTTCCCAAGGGGACAAAGGGCCTGCTGAGGCACAGTCCCTCTGATACTGCTTTATGGTGACTTGGCGAGGGATCTGCCAGCATAGCACAGCCAGCAGCCACATGGCAGGGGTGAGGCTGCCAGTGCAAGTCAGGTCCACTAGCTGAGTCTCAGCTCACAAAGGGACTGTGCTTTGTGAGGGTTCAGAAGCAGGAAGGAGGGAGGAGGTCATCCAGATGGAAGCTGCTGAGTGAGCAAAGACAGAGGGGAGGGAAAAGTGCAGGACAGACATTGACGACAGCTGCAGTTGTGATACAGGGTGCAAGGGTGAGTGTCAAAGAAAAGGCTAGAGGTAGGTCATTTTTTTTTTTTTTTTTTTTGTTTTTTTTTATTCAGTCCTTGCTATGTGCCAAGTGCTGGGGACAGAGTGGTGACCAAACTGGATCAGGTCCCTGGCTTTCCCTTGTCTACTGACAGGTGGAAGCCAAATGTCCAGTAAGGAGTCAGGAATTTCTCCCCAAGGTAGGGAGGAGCCCTGGAAGGTCCTTGAGCTGGTGTAGGTCAAGGGCTAGGCCACAAGTGCAAAAAATGCCTTGCATTGAAGTGGGCATTTGTCTTAACGACCTTGTGGAAGGGCAAAGTCAGCACCTCCTAACAACTCTCAGGGGCCCTCAGGGCTGTATTCATTGAGGACCTACTACATTCTAGGCTCTGGTTGGGATGCTCTACATGTATTATGTCAATGACACCCACAGTGACCTCTTTATAATAGATGACATTCATTTGTCAGAGAGGTTAAAGGACTTTCTGGAATCCTGGCCCCAAGATGTGGACTGCCTGCCCAGACAGCTATCACATGCTCCTCACATCCTGCTGGGTTCTGACCTCAGACCCAGCAGATTGGCACAATGGAAATGGCAGAGGCTGGAGAGCCAGCCAGGCTGCGGGACCCTGTGCAAGTCAGGTACACTTGCTGAGTCTCAGTTTCTTCACTTGTAAATGGTTTTTCCACAAATGGGTGTTCAATAAATGCCAGTTCGTCCTCCCTCTTTCCCGTTATAAATTCCAGAAACGGTTTTTGAAAGATCTGTGAGAGTTTACGCCTATCACAAACGAGGATAGGGCATTTCTTAGACTCTAGAGTCCCTTTACTCCCTGCTGGAAAACCAGCCTGAGTGTTTCCCTTTTCAACAGCTAAGCTGGTGCACACCCAGTCACATCCTTAACAAGAGGGTGAAGAGAAAATGATGGTAGGCAGCTCGTTTCTGGCAGCCCCTTTTAAAGCAGACCTTAAAAGAACAAAAAAACAGCCACAAACCCCATCCCGATCAATAACATGTCAATAATTAAAGATCAAAAGAGGCTCACCTCTAAAAAAATAAAGTTAAATTGTCAAAAGCCTTCATTTGGGGATGCCCTGTCAATGCTTCTTGAAATGCCTGTGATAGAGGACCAGATTTTTGGTTTTTGCTTTTTTTCCCAATCCTTCATGGACCTATCTATTTTATAAGGCACAATATAAGTTACTAGAAAAATGAGAGAAGAAAACCTAGACATAGTATAACGTTTTATTATTAGTTTCAATAGACATAAAATTACTGTGCCATATTGCTCTGAAGTTTCCTAACAGTTCCACTCCATTTCTGTACTTATTTTGTCAGGAACCAGTAACAAGCTGTTCATGGATGTGCATTAGTCCCCAGACCACACTCCAGTAACACAGCACTGCCCTAGAACTTGTGGCTAACTGCTGGCATTGTAAGATTGTTGCGAGTTAAGAAACACAAAATTAACCAGTGAATTGCAAAGTGCTGTACACTAATTGGTTAGGGATGTCATCTTAGCCACTTTCATTCAGGTAAGCTGAGAAGGCTCCAAGAAGGGCAGGACTTGCCTGAAGTCACATAGTTTGTAAGTGGCAGATGCAGAACTGGCCTCCTAGTTCTCATCCAGGGCTCTTCCCACTCTGCCTTGGGCAGTGGGTACTAGGATGTGTCACCCAAATGCATTTTCAAGGAAGAACTCCATTCCCAGCTGCAGTAAGTACAGTCTGCCCCTTCTGAGATCACCTCTATTGCAGAGAGATGCCTGTGCATGGGCATACAGCCAATGACTGATCCAGCCAGGGTATAAAGGCAGGGCCACTTCAGCCAAAATCAATACAACTCTGATGGGCCATTTCAGGTTGACTTCTCCCTCCGTCCAATTTTGCTGCCTTCCTTTCCTTCTCATGGTGTTGACTCCAAAGATTCTGTAACAAACATCCTGCAGGCTACACACCATCTCAGAATCCACTCCCTGGAGAACCCAATCTGTGACATCATGGGTATGTGAAGAGGTAAATCCCAGTACAAGGGTCAGAAGGTTAACTAATTTGTCTGCAATCACACAGCTTTAAGTGGTGGAGCAAGGATTTGAATTCAGATCTGACTGCAAAGGCTGTATTTTTGTCTGATACAGTGTGACCTGACTACTAGCTTGGACAACAAAAGAAAGGATTAGAAAAGTTGGACTTAATCTGCAAAATTAAAAATAACTCTTATTTATTCAAAATGGCCCAGCCATTTTAGAAAACAGTTTGACAGATTCTCATAAAGTTAAACATAGGCTTACTATACAACTCAGCAATGGTGCTCTTATGTATTTACCCAAATGATTGGAAAACAAGTCTACATAAAAACCTGCACATGAATGTTTATGGGCACTTTATTCATAATCACCCAAAACAGGAAGCAACCAAGATGTACTTCAATAGGTGAATGGATTTTTTAAACACCTGTGGTTCAATCCATACAATGGAATCCTATTCAGAAATGCAGATAACTGAGCTGTAAATTCACACAATGCCTGGATGAATCTTAAGTACATTTTGCTAAGTGAAAGAAGCCAGACCAAAAAGGCTACATACTGTATGATTTCACTTCTATGACATTCTAGAAAAGGATAACATAGAGGGACAAAAAACAGATCATCTGTAGGAAGCCTATGGCTGAGGAAGCACTGGGAACTTTCTAGGGTGGTAGAACTAATTCCAATGGTATTATAGTGGTGTCTACTTGATACTGTGCATTTGTTAAAACCCACAAGGTAGGCCAGGCATGGTGGCTCACGCCTACAATCCCAGCACTTTGGGAGGCCAAGGTGGATTGATCACCTAAGGTCAGGAGTTTGAGACCAACATGGCCAGTGTGGTGAAATCCCATCTCTACTAAAAATACAAAAATTAGCCAGGCATGGTGGTGGGCACCTGTAATCCCAGATACTCGGGAGGCTGAGATAGGAGAAGTACTTGAACCCAGGAGGCAGAGGTTGCAGGGAGCCGAGATCATGCCACTGCACTCCAGCCTGGGTGACAAAGCGAGACTCCATCTCAAACAAAACAAAACAAAACAAAAACTACCCCACAACCTAAACTTTAATGTATAGAAATTAAACTTTTAAAATCAATAAAAAAGTTGGGGTATCTCAGGATAGAATGCAGACCACGAGGATAAAAGAATCTCAACTGTCTTATGAATGCATGAGAAAACTTCACTGAAAGGAATGGAAGAATAAAAGGCTGACCGAAGTAACTTTGGGAAAGAATATTTTGACCAGAAACTGCAAGACTGATGTAAAAATACAATGTCCATTAAACTACATTGTTGTAGGTAAAGCTGAATTTCTCATGGGGGTGCAGGCTAACAAGTCTGAAATTGCTGTACATGGGTTGCAATTGAACATGTAAGTAAATAGATGGCAGGGGCCAGTTTTCTCACTGTTGCAGAGAGAGGACGACTACGATGATCCATGTGGATCCTGAGTAGCTGGGATTACAGGTGCCTGCCACCATGCCTGGCTATATTTTGTATTTTTAGTAGAGATAGGGTTTCACCACATTGGCCACGCTGGTCTCAAACTCCTGACCTCAGGTGATCCATCTGCCTTGGCCTCCCAAAGTGCTGGGATTGCAGGCGTGAGCCACCATGCCTGGCCTACCTTGTGGGTTTTAACGAATGCAGAGTATCAAGGGATTAGAGGAAGACATCAGTATGAACTCATGTTTAGTTTAATATAGGCAGAGCTGGACAGATCCAATTATAAATATGTATGTATACATGGGAAATATATGGCTTCTAGTTTTGTCTTCTGAGAGGGACTAGAAACTATGGCACCCCAGTATCAACTAGCACACTGAGAGCCCAAATCTTGGTTTCTAATACCTTTCTCTAAGAAAATGATTTTTGGCTGGGCATGGTGGCTCACACCTGTATTCCCAGCACTTTGTGAGGTCAAGGTGGGCCAATCACCTGAGGTCAGGAATTCAAGACCAGCCTGTCCAACATGGTGAAACCCCATCTCTACTAAAAATACAAAAATTAGCTGGGCATGGTGGCAGGTGCCTATAATCCTAGCTACTCAGTAGGCCAAGGCAGGAGAATTGCTTGAACCCAGGAGGTGAAGGTTGCAGTGAGCCAAGATCATACCACTGCACTTGTTGCCTAGGCAACAAGAACAAAACTCTATCTCAAATATAAAATAAAATAAAATAAAATAAAAATAAATTTAAAAAGGATTCCTGAGACACTTAAAGAAATGCCTGATTCTGGGCAAGGTGCAGTGGTTCATACCTGTAATCCCAGCATTTTGGGAGACTGAGATGGGCAGATCACCTGAGGTCGGGGGTTCGAGACCAGTCTGACCAACATGGAGAAACCCCGTCTTTACTAAAAACACAAAATTAGCCAGGCATGGTGGCGTATGCCTGTAATCCAGCTACTCAGGAGGCTGAGGCAGGAGAACTGCTTGAACCCAGGAGATGGAGGTTGCAGTGAGCTGAGATCACACCATTGCACTCCAACCTGAGCAACAGGAGTGAAACTCTGTCTCAAAAAAAAAAATAGCCTGATTCTAGGGCTGGGCAGGAAAAATACAAGATGAGCCTAAAAAATCTTGTAGTGGCTGGGCGCGGTGGCTCAAGCCTGTAATCCCAGCACTTTGGGAGGCCGAGGCGGGTGGATCACGAGGTCAAGAGATCGAGACCATCCTGGTCAACATGGTGAAACCCCGTCTCTACTAAAAATACAAAAAATTAGCTGGGCATGGTGGCGTGTGCCTGTAATCCCAGCGACTCAGGAGGCTGAGGCAGGAGAATTGCCTGAACCCGGGAGGCGGAGGTTGCGGTGAGCTGAGATCGCGCCATTGCACTCCAGCCTGGGTAACGTGAGTGAAACTCCGTCTCAAAAAAAAAAAAAAAAAAAAAAAA
>NW_022437046.1:4550419-4555010 GCF_009761245.1 Sapajus apella
GAATAGGCTTAACCCGGGAGGCGGGGGGTTGGGGGTGCTAAAAGCCCGCCATTTTCCCCCCGACCGGGGAAAAAAAGGTAAACCCCCGTCAAAAAAAAAAAAAAAAAAAAAAAAAAATCTTGTAGTGCCAGAAAGTAAAGAAGTGCTTAAAAAAACAAAATGATGATGATATCTCAAAAGGACACAGGAGTCAAACTGAACAAGCTCCCTATGTCTACAGCTGAACCAATTCAAGCAAGAAAACAAACAACATAGTACTGGGATTATAATCCAAAGTGCAAAATAAATATCCATGAGTACATACTGATATAAATGATTGAATAATAAATAAATGGAGAGAAGAGATACATCTCCCTAAGAGAAGAATCCCAAATAACTTCTGTAGCTATTCCCCCCTCAAGGTGACGGAGCTGAGCCCTCTCCCAGTTAAACTGGGATGTGCTTACAGACTTGCTCCCAAGGATAGCATAGGGAAAGAGCTGAGTGTGGAGGGAGGGACAGGGAGTAATTTTACAGTGAAAACACCTAGAAAACACTACTTCTGCCAGGTGATCAAGGTTAATATTACCAGTGATAAGTCATGTTGACAGTAAGTACCATTGATGTGATGTGATAAGAATGGTATGTCATTCCTGTGACCTTCCACTCCAAATCCCATAACCCCAGTCTAATCAGGAGAAAAACATCAGATAAATCCATATTGAGGAACAGCCTACAAAACACCTGACCGGTACTTCTCAAAACTAAAAGTCATCAAGTACAAAGAAAATCTGAGAAACTGCCACAGACCAGAAGAGGCTAAGAAGAGATGATATCGAAATGAAATACAGTATCCCGGATGGAATCCTTGAACAGATAGAAGTCATTAGAAAAAACTAGTAAAATAGGAATAAAATGAGTAGTTTTATTGATAGTAAAGTGCCAATCTTGGGCTCTTTAGTTGTGACAAATGTGCAATAGTACAGTAAAATGTTACAGAGGGTAACATTTAGGGTGAAAGGTACACAGAGATTCTCTTTACTAACTGTGCATCTGTTCTGTACATCTAAAACTATCTTAAAAGTTTATTTACATTAAGAAAAATTGCTGTGAGATGTCATATTAGCTTTCTGCAGCTGTTATAGCAAATTATCACAAACCTGGTCACTTAAAACAACAGAAGCGTATCCTCTTACAGCTATGGAGGCCAGGAGTCTGAGACCAGTGGCAATGATGTCAGTTTTACCAGGCGCCAGCAGGGCCACCTCCCTCCAGAGGCTCCAAGGGAGAATCTATTTCCTTGACTGTCCAGCTTCTAAAGCTACTTTCCTTGGCTCATGGGCTCTTCCTCCACCTCCAAAGACAGCACCATCTTCGAATCTTTCTCTCTGCTTCCATTATCACATCATCTTTTGCCCTCTGTGTCTCGTAGAATCTCTCTCTGCTTCCCTAACAGCGTTCAGAGCCTGTCCAGATCATCCAGGATAAGCTCCATCTCAAATTCCTCCACATAATCTCATCTGCAGGGCTCTGTCAACCATTTTTGCCACGTAAGCTAACATCTACAGGTTCTAGAGACTCCGATGCAGATATCTTTTGAGGAGCCATTTTTCAGCCTACCACAGGTGCTAAGTAAGTTCTTTATTCTCTCTGAGCCTCAGCTTCCTCATCTGGAAGTGATATATGCAAACGTGAAGTAAATTAGGAGGGCTGATCTGCCACTGGACTGGTAGAAGGGGAAGGCAGGAGCTGAAGACCACCTTGTCCTGGGCAAATGAGACCTGACACTACTCTCTTCCCTATGTTTCTCCCCTCCACACTGGCCAGAGTTCCTGATGAGGATGTGGTAGTATAAGCAAAGAAATCTGGAGCTAGGGATCCTAAGATCTAAGTTCAAGTCCCAGCCCTGTCAGCAACTTGCAGCATGACCTCAGGTAAATCACTTTCTGTATCCGGAGTACACAGTGATTCTAAGAAGCACATATATGTCAGTTCTGCCCTGGGAAAGGGCTGGAGAGGGACTACTGAGATCCCTCTTGCCCTGAGAGGTCATAATTATGGGATGTTTCTATTCCTGGTGTTTTCCTACTGACTAAAGGATCTAGGTCTCTCCTTGTAACTAGAGCCCAGTGGAAGCAGCAATGCTTAGTAATGGTAGTAATGGTAGAGGGTTTGGCACTGTGGCTTGTGGGAGGGTGAAGACAGAAGGGAGGAGCCTCCTGTTTCTCACTCACTTCTCCCAAGGTCCTGTTAGTCTAGACTAGGGGTCAGCAAGCTACAGCCTCTGTTTGAATGACCTGTGGGCTAAGAACGGTTTTTACAGATGAACCTTTGAAATCAAAGTAATGAATGATAGGAAAGCCTAACTTTGAGCCCCAGTAAACTGAAATGTCATCATCCAAAAAAGAATTTCATTCTTCTTATTAGAAGGCCTATGTTACAAAAAATTATACTCAATTATTTACTTTGGGTTTACGTTAAAATTTTGTAGCCAAGTGTGATGTCATGCACCTTAGTCCCAGCTACTCTGGAGGCTGAGTTGGGAGGATCTCTTGAGCCAGGGAGTTCTAGGCTGTAGTGTGCCATGCCAATTGTGTGTCCACACTCAGCTTGGCATTAATATGACTTCCTGGGAGCAAGTGTCGCCTAAGGAGGGGTAAACCAGCCCGGGTCAGAAATGGAGCCAGTCAAAACTCCTGTGCTGATTAGTAGTGGGGTCACACCTGTAAATAGCCACCGCACTCCAGCCTGGCAACTTCATGAGACTCCTTCTCTTTAAAAAAAAGCAAAAACAAAAGCCAGCCGGGTGCAATGGCTCACACCTATAATCCTAGCACTTTGGGAGGCCGAGGCAGGCTGATTGCCTGAGCTCAGAAGTTTGAGGCCAGCCTGGGCAACACGGTGAAACCCCATTTCTACTAGAAATACAAAAAATTAGCCAGGTTTGGTGGTGGGCACCTGTAGTCCCAGCTACCCAGGAGGCTGAGGTAGGAGAATCGCTTGAACTGGAAGGCAGAGATTGCAGTGAGTCGAGATCACACCACTGCACTCCAACCTAGACGACAGAGCGAGACTCTGTCTCTAAAAACAAACAAACAAACAAAAATATCTTGTAGAAACACATTTTATCGCTTGTTATGTGAATACTTGCATAATATCCTGGACTTTGCCTTTCGGCCTGGAAAGCCTCTATCAGCCCCCAATTAATGAGTTGTCCTATCTTCCACCTCAAATCTGTCTTAAGCCATCCACTTTCCACTCTGCAGCCAGAAGGATCCTTCTACTGTAAGTCTGAGCATACCATTCCCCTGATTCAGACTTCCCATGGTCTATCTGTCCAGCTCCTTGGCTGGCGTACCGCCCTCACACTCTGGTTTCTGTCTTCCTTCCCAGCCACTCCCTACTGTTCGTCCATGTTGAACTTCCAGTTCTCTAGGGCACCCTGCTTCCCCCAGCACCAGTGTTTTTTTTGTTGTTGTTTTTTTTTTTTCGGAGTCTCACTCTGTCACCCAGCCTGGAGTATAGTGGCGCAATCTCGGCTCACTGTAACCTCCATCTCCTGGGTTCAAGCGATTCTCCTGCCTCAGTCTCCAGAGTACCTGCACCACCATGCCTGGCTAATTTTTGTATTTTTTAGTAGAAGCAGGGTTTCACTATATTGGATAGGCTGGCCTCAAACTCCTAACCTCATGATCTGCCCACCTCGGCCTCCCAAAGTGCTGGGATTACAAGTGCTAGCCACTGCTCCCGGCCAGCACCAGCATTTTGCACAAGCTGTTCCCTCTGCCTAACACGCTGTTTACTGCCCAAGTCCAATTCCTCTTGGTCTTTTAAGTTATGTTAGACGTTCATTACTCCAGAAAACCATCCCTGATCCAACCTCCCTCCCAGCTGTGAGGTGCCTCCTCTGGACTTCCACAATCCCCTGTTCCTTCCAGCCCAGCACTGATCAAACTTGTAAAATGTCTATGGCCTCCACCAGACTGGGAGCCCCTCCGAGCTGAGGTTGGTCTGATTATGCACTGATGTCCCCACTTCCCAGTGGCAAGGCTCCTGCTAGCTCCTACAGTTTGGGAAGGGAGCAGGAGCTGGGTGTCAGGAGGCCCAGTTCATTTCCTTCCCTGGACTGCAGTCCCTCATCTGTATGATGAAAACTGAGGGCCACTGGCTGATCCTCTAAGGACTGGGAGTGAAACTTTGGGGGTAGGGACAGCAGCTGAGCTCTCAGACACCCTTATCAGTCCTCTAGAGGCAACTCCAGACAGACATGAGACTGGGCTCTGCAACAGGCATGATCTGGGCCATTCCAGCCAAAGGTCAGTCCTCAGTAAGCAGCTGCAACCAGCTTGGCCCTGGACCCTGCCTGCCCATCCCCCTACCCTTTCCTCCCCTGAGAGCCAGGAATAAAAAGGATCTTGGCTGGCCACACTTCTGGCTTGGGCTCAGGAACACGTGTGCAGACCTGTGTGTATGTCTATAGATATGCTTCTGTAAGAACATCTATATTTGTGTGAAAGCACGTACATCCCTGTGCACGAGTCTGTGAGTGCATGCCTATGCACCAGTGCATGTGCGCCACATGCATAGTCACGCCAGTGTGCTCCTGTGCCCC
>NW_022437046.1:4555020-4558349 GCF_009761245.1 Sapajus apella
CCTGTGCCCCTATGTGTCTGAGTGTGCATGGCTATGGGTGTGACTCTGTGCATGTTTATCGGCAGGCGGGAGAGTCAGCCCCCTTCAGCCCTGTCAAACATGCCATCTGGTTCTTTGGGATTCCCCTGACCCTGTTCCCTGCCCTCACATGCCAGTGCTCTCACTTGAGTGATCAGCTTCTGGCATCCAGTCTAAAGGAAGCCTCATCTGTTCTCTCATCAACCCAGTGCTTTGCAGGGAGATCTAGAATCCTGAAATAATCAGGATGAATCTAAGGGTAGTGAAGGAGACACTGGAATGCCCCATCAGATTCCCTTTTATCATTCTGTGTACACCATTCTATTGGCTTTTCCTGCTAACCATGTGCCTATACAACTCTCCTGGCTTGCCTTATACTACCAAAGACACTTTTTCTCATGTGCAGACAGGATGGTAAATGTCTGGGAGTAACATCACCCCACTCTCTCCTCAGGTGACCCTCAGACTAAATGGCGAAAGCCACCTAACTTGCTTTCCTTTGGAACAAACTCTGGAGCAAAAGTGACCCCCTCGGTCTCCTCTGAGGGATCAGGCCAAGGCTGCACTGAACTTGAGTCACAGGTTTGCTTAGCTTTTCCCCTTCCCTGCTCTGCTTTCCCACCTCCTTCTTTAGTTTCTCCCACAGGCATTTCCTTCACAAAGCAGTAATCTCAGGGTTTGCTTCTCGGGAGCCAACCTTAGACAGAGAGGATGAGCCTGGAAACCATGAACCCTGACTATATCCCTGCACCCCTACCAATGTACAAAAAGGACACTGAGGCTTAGAGAGGGGGTGTGTATTTACAGGGGCCCCCTCTTCACATGCTATGCTTACTCCCTTCATCTCCATCACCCACCTTACCACCACCTCCCCTGCAGGCCCCAGGTCCTCTCTCCAATGCCCCCAATATCCTTGGGTTAGGAAAGTTTCTTGAGCCTGCTTGGATCTCCCCATCATGGGGTTCCCCCTCATCTCTCCTTGGAGAATGAAGCAGTCAGGACTTAAAAGCAAAACAAGAAAAAAAAAAAAAAAGAGAGAGAGAGAAAGAGAGAAAGATAGAGAGAGATCTGAAGATGGGGATCAGCAAGGCAAGAATTCCTCTGGCAATGCCCCCTCACTGTCTCCAAGTAGGGACAACTGGGAGGCAAATGGGGTGTGTGTGATAAGATCTTACGTCTCATTCTCAGATGAGGCCGTGTATGGTAGAAAAGGTACTGTTCTGGAAATCGAGAGACCTGGATCCCAACTTCAACTCTCTTATCACCTGATGGAATAACTTGAAAGGAGTCAACCCTTCAGAGTTGAAACTTCAAGAGTTTCAAGAGTCAAAACAGCTGAGTCAATGCTCCGAAGGACTCTATTTCCTCCTCTGCAGAACAGCAGCAGTGGAGCACAGAGAAGCAGAGCATTTCGGGGACAAGATGCCAGCCTCAAATCCACTTCCTAGACACATGGCAATCTCTTCAAATAAACGAATCAGTTACTAACCCCATCTGTGCCTTAGTTTCTTCATTTGTCAGTGGAGAGGATAGCAGGACTGACCTCAGGGGTTGTTCTGAGGATTAAATGGGATAATACTGCACATAGAGCCCTTTGCAGGTCCCCAGCACACAGCGAGCTTTGGATAGCTGGTGGCTATTTTTGCCCTGGTTATGTATCATTCCAGAGTTGCGTAACCTGTGGCTTCACCAACTTGACACAACTCCTATGCTCTGTAAAAGTCAAAGGACATTGCACAGGGGAGACAATGTCTGGCAGAAGGAGGGTTTAAAGGGCTTTCCTTCTCCCAGTCCCACCTGCCCTGCCTCTAATGCCTTTCCTGGCTCCAGAAAGAAGAAACAGATTCCACAGGGGCTCCAGGCACAAGGCCAGGCCCCCCAGTGAGCTAATCCAGGTGGGATGAGTGTGCGTCTCTATCCTGACAGGGTCTGCTGAATAGCACTGCCAAATTCTATTTCCTTTCCATTTAGTGAAGTGGATAGAAATAATGCAGGCTTAACCTTTTCCCACCTTCCCTGCCAGCATTCATTCAGAGACGGTTTTATTGTTGTTACTGATTTTGCTGTTTTTGTTTTATTGTGATTCTTCAGGTTAGAATATGTATTTATTTTGTAGTATTTCTTTTTTTTTTAGGATGCCTAAGTAGTTTGGTTGAAGGTTGAACTGGTTTGGTCCTGAATCTCACCCTCTATGCATAATTTTGGCCATAGGTTGAAGATAGAAATAATAATCACAAAAATCATTGTCCCAAATGTGTTAATGTGTTTATCCATAAACACAGATAAGTAACAATTCTGTTAGTACATGTCATTGATTTCCCTGCGTACAGACTTAGAATATATGAAGAGTTCATATAATGTGTGTAATTTATCGTAGTATCTCCTTAAAAAGTATCTGTTTCTAATTAAAATCAGAGTTGAAAGGAATGACAGTTGTATATATGTACATATTCTATTCTTATAAATTATGAAAGCTCTGTCATCAAATAAGTAAACTGAAGAATTAAACCATTTGTCAATGTAATTGAAAGGAGATTTTCTATATCTCAGCAGCATAAAATGTCTTCATTTTTCTGAGCAGCTGACCTTAGAAATCATAGCCCACTTTGGAATAATGAATTATAAAGTTAAAAGTCTTGTTTTTTCATTGTCTCAGTGAAAACAACTTTTCAATGAGACTCCTCAAGTCATCTGAAACTAAGTCTTTATTCACCAAACTAAAACAACAGATAAACATGGTCTCCCCCAGGTCATTTTTCTCTTTGGATTGCTCCGTTCTGGGAACACAGACGTTAAACTCAAAAATTTTGTTTAGGGAAAACCAATCCTCTTCCTGACATTTCTAGTTTGAACTTTCTCTGTTTTCATTTGGCTGAATTGTTTTTGGTTTATATTTAACCAAAACTTATATGAAGTACAGAAATAAGGTAGAGTTTCTGATAATTTAAACCAAAGTGCCTTTCTATTTCTTCCTTCCACTTTTCTGTACTATACTTCTTCTACAGTGTGGGTCATAGCTATTTTTAAAAATATATCTTTCTGGGCTGGGCGCGGTGGCTCAAGCCTGTAATCCCAGCACTTTGGGAGGCCGAGGCGGGTGGATCACGAGGTCAAGAGATCGAGACCATCCTGGTCAACATGGTGAAACCCCGTCTCTACTAAAAGCACAAAAAATTAGCTGGGCATGGTGGTGTGTGCCTGTAATCCCAGCTACTCAGGAGGCTGAGGCAGGAGAATTGCCTGAACCCAGGAGGCGGAGGTTGTGGTGAGCCGAGATCGCGCCATTGCACTCCAGCCTGGGTAACAAGAGC